>NW_021620995.1:6300389-6365936 GCF_004785775.1 Grammomys surdaster
TCTCTCTCTCTCTCTCTCTCTCTCTCTCTCTCTCTCTCTCTCTCTCTGATACACACACACACACATACACACACAGACACACACACACATCTAGTATGTCAGATAGCATGGTTCTATATACAAGTTCATTAAATATTCATGAATTTTATGACAAAATTATCTCAAAATAACATGCAATAGAACTAATGCACATAGAGTCAACAGATAACATTTTAAAATGATAAGATAACAATGAAAGAGCGATAGGTAAACCCTAATATTTGAATTTAAAATGAATTTATTCTGAGCTGTTGGGGGGTTTTCTTATGAACTCTGTCAACTTCTGTGCAAGAATTCTTATTAGATCATAGTGTGAACTCTTTCTCTCTTTCTGTCCTGCTACTGGAATCTTATTTTTTCTTGTATACCTGTGTGTTTTTGAAAAATCATCATGTTAAAAGGCATACATTTCCAAAGTATTTCATTTAAAGTTTGACTCCAGGGACAGTAGAAGTTACTGCAGAAGAAATCCTTGCCAATGTCATTTTCAAAACATGGATAGGAAGATTACAATATTTTTCAAGATATGGTTCATTACCTTCATTGTGCTCTTCCAGTTGTAAAGAAAGGGGACAATGGAAGTTGTCATTCTCAAAGGATGGACTATTTGGGGATGCAATGAAAAAAGGTTGGCAAAGGATTAAAAATAGCTACATATTAAAAGCTCACAAAATCTTTCATAGATATCATGAATACAATTAATGTTGATTTACATTGTTCTTGAAATATGCTAAGAGATTGGATAAGTGTTCTTAATCCTCAAATGGAGACTAAGTGAGGTGCTTTTAATCATGTTAATTACTTTGCTCTTGCTGTTCTACAATGGTTATATACTCAATCTATCATGTTGAATAAAATACATCTTAGGGATTAGGAAGAGACTCATGAGGACAGAAAAAAGATAAAAATGGAAAATAGAAAGATAATTGTGATAAAAGTACCTTATATATTAAAAAATGCCACAATAAACACTATTTTATAGAGTTAATATACCTTAAAAATACAAAATTGACTAGCTTAAAGAAATCATATATTGGCTCATCCTATATTTTAACGTTCTTTAGTTATTTGGACTATTAACTTTACTTAAAAAGATTTTTTTTCAATTAATATCTTCTCTTTTGATGAACTTAAAATCTAAGTCTTCTCTGCTTGTGCAAAAATTAAGTTACTTTGAACAGCCAAGAAACAACCTTGTGAAAGTTCAGTAAATGATATTGACCTCAATCCCTAATATGTTTGCATATGAAAATACCATTATCATGGTATAATATAATGCATTTCATATAATACAATATTTATGCAAAAAAGAGTGAATTTTGATTGATATATGGATTGTCATTTTATATGAATTTGAACACATCAATGAATAAAACCAGTATATTTGTAATTTATAAATTCAAAACTGTTTACCAAGAGCTCAAACACTTTCACAATCAGCAGACTTAGTTTTCCTATATTAAGGTAACTATCAAAATAATAGTTTCTTGAAAAAAAAGTAGTTACAAAATTACTACTATACTGTGTCAATAAATTATGAAATTTGTGGAATATGAGATTTATATGATTTAAAACAAGTCTTTGTCACCTTGTAAAGTAACATCATAGTAATGGAATATTTAAGTTTTGAAAGTTTAAACATAATTCATTAATATTAAAATGAGAGGAAGATAGTATATCTTCATCTTTCTGTCTTGTCATATTTTTGTAATATTTTCCATAGGCTTAAAGACAAATTTAGTGTGAATTTGTATCACTCATTATGATTTTTATGTGAAAATGAAAATCAGAAATGATGTTTTAGAAAATAAATCAAATAACCAGAAAAACATTTGAGTTCTCTTTAATTTCTATAAACTCTATACTTGCTACTTTCTGCTTAGACAAATGAAAAATGAAAAAGTAGTTTGACCAATAATTCTGTGATCTAAGGAGGAGCATGACTTCATGTTATTTCTCAGAAAAATCTGTTCTTTATTATATGATAATTTTCTGTGGGTCATATATATCCTACAAAAATTATCTATATATAATTATAAGTAAATATAATTTTCTTAATATTTAAAAAGACTTGTCTGAATCATATTATCTGAAACATTGAGGTTAGAAATCTAGATAGGTACTCTTGACTAGTATCAAGAATAATCTTATAAAGTACTTTGATCTACCTTCTGTGTTATGTGTTCTTACCAGATTAAAAACTTTAAAATCAGCAAGCAACTTTTACTATGCTTAAAGCTATAGTTTTGAAGTTCCTTCATATCTATTTTCTCTAGAAATCAAGACTATAACATTCTACTGAAACACTGTTATGTGCATGTTGACTTCAGCATGATGTTATAAATGTTAAAATGGTGACACAATTATCAAAACAATACAGAGGTAACATTTAAGGTGTTCTATTACCTCATGAATAATATGAAGTAACTGCTAGTAG
The DNA here is from genome assembly GCF_004785775.1 of Grammomys surdaster. NCBI lineage: Eukaryota > Metazoa > Chordata > Mammalia > Rodentia > Muridae > Grammomys > Grammomys surdaster. The sequence continues at coordinate 6,302,866 of NW_021620995.1, forward strand.
AAATGTCTAGAACAGGTGCTGTCTTCAGCATTGGGGCCTTATGCTTTGTTTATAGATAGTCGCTAATAGTCTTGACAAAAGCCTGAGTTGTTTTGAGTGTTTCCATGAAACAAATCTGGCCAAATATAATCAACTCTTGACCTTGTGTGCTCCATTTGGTGACAATAGATGACCATTGAGGGCTCTGTATGCTCTGTTATTTGGTGATTTTATTTAGATTGCCTTTCATATATGTACATAACATAAGAAATTTCTACTGGCTTAGGTTTCCATACAACCCTACAGATGGTCACTTTATTCCTTCCCCAGACTCCCAGTTCTTCCCTCTCCCTGTTTTATATTCTCATTCCAGTCACTTATTTTGTCTGTCCATAAATATCTATTGGATTCCACCATTCAAGTGTAATCCACAGCAACGTCACAATTCATTGAATACAAAGAAGTCAAGTTGGTGAATACCTAGAGACTTCACTGACTCAGATTAGTATAGGACTGGCAAGTACTTTATATGAGACCAAAGTAGAAAGGTAAATATCAACCCAGATACAATACCTTCACTCTGTCTGAGTGTAAGGTACACCCCAGGATGGCACAACATTTATAGGAATCATGAACCAATATCTGATTTATGATAAGGCCCACTCCATGAAATGTAACCATACCCAATGCCGCTTATGTAGCTGAATACTTGATGATACATAGGTCAAGAACCTTGGGGAAAATAAAGAACTATTGTTCTGATAAAGTACTATAGTTTTAAAGTGACTCCTATTGATGTCTTGTTATACTCAGATCATTGCCTTACTCAGCCGTCATCAAAGAAGCTTAATCCTTCTGTTTATGTAACAGAAGGGAACAACTACTGAGACCCATAGCCAGGAAAGATGCAGAGATTGAGAGGCATTGGAACACAGATCAGAAATGAATGTCTTCATCAGATCTCCTTGTTAGGGATTTAGGAAATTCTGTCGCAGGGAAGGAAAAAATTCATGAGAGCTAAAGTGGATAGAGGACCCAAAGGAATCAAGGTCTCCTAGCCACAACAATACAGGTGTACATATAAACTCACAGAGACTGTGGCAGAATTCAGTCTACAAGATTTTGCTTCCAATGAGGTTCTAGAGATGAAGGAAGTAGAGATTTCCCTTCATCCTTAATCCAAAAATTATTTTTAACTGATAACCAATTTCAAATGAACAATTTTTCCACAAAGGAGTCTCCCTGGGGGAAGTCCTTGTGTCATGCCATCTTTCTGGTTCAGCACTTGCATTGCAGAAGTACCCTGGTCACTACATCCATATCACCCAGATAGATCAAGGTCAAATTTTCTCAGCAATGTGCTTGATATAATTGCGTAGTTTCAGGATATTACTTTGCTCTTACATTTAGGAAAAAATGACATGGATTGGTTATGCTAAACAATATTAATAATTTCATCATTTTGTGGGTTAGCAGCATTATCAAGGTTTGTGAAAGTGTGATTTCTTCTAAGTTGTTGTATTTAGCTTGCAAGTAGCCACTTTCTCTTTGTTGTCTAACTTAGCAACTTAGTATTCACATTCTCTCTGTCTCTTTCTTTCTGCCTCTATCTTTCACTGTATCTTTCTGTTTCTTTTTCTCCCTCTGTCTCTTTCTCTACGTCTCTCTCTGCAAATCAAATCTTCCATTGTCTCAAGGTACAGCAGTCATATTATGTTAGGATATATTACAGTTTTGCTCTTATATGCCCATCAAAGATTTTGCGTGCATTATAGATTTGCTTCCTAGCGCTTGCTGCTAATATGGGCTGTGGAAAGTATGAAGATATTGAGACAAATAGAGAGGAGATACATCACATCATGTAGAATTTATCCTGGTGGAGATAATGAAAACTCCAGGAATAATTATTTTTATTACCTAGTTGCCATGACTTTATAGCTTTATCTCTTATATACAGCTAGCAAGATAGACTGTCTTAACAAAAACACCCTGGACACTGGGATTAAGAAACCATGGACTGAAATTTTAAAGCTAAATATCAAAATTAATCTATTATCCATTTAATTTTATTACTTCAAATATATATGTTCACAAATAAAGAAGACTACCTGATACCATTTTATCTATATTCTCTTATATCCAAAGAGAACCATATTCTAAAGTACTAAGAAATATAGAACCAACATATGTTTTATATTAGAGAAGGGCAACACTAAGCTCATAAGAACTACTGTGTATATAGGGAGGTGGTACATGAATCATCCCTATGTTTGAGCATACTTACATGGAAATGTGCAATTAAACTTGGTTAATTTTTCTTCCATAGGTACTGTCCATCTTGGGTTAATATTATTTTTGAGTCAGAGACTCTCACTGGCCTCAAGCTTCTTGGTTGCATTTAGGCTGACTGGCCAGCAAGCCCTATTATCTACTTGTCTCTGCATTCTTTTTTCTGGAATCTGTAGAATGTGTCACTCTGCCTACCATTTTTCTATGAATTTCGGATAGGAAACTCCAGTCCTCAGGATTCTCTGTCAGACATGTTATGAACTGTGCTTTTTCCCGAGCCTTCAGTAACAGCTCTTTTTTCTACATATTCATGTATTCTAGAGCAAGAGTTATAGATACACCTGGAAGATATTTTTATGTATATTTAATGAAATGTGCAAAATTAGGTAATCTCTAGGTACCTCTTTCTGTATGATACTCTAAAAAAAAAACCACCTATGTTGTCTTTACATAATTTCAATACATGTAAAAAAGGAGAGTATGTAGTTAACCAGCCAATCATTTATTTTTTTATATTGATCTCTGGACTGAATTCTTAATTATAGCTAGGTTTCTTAATATTTTCCCTCTACTCTGTTTACACTGAGTCATTTTAATTATTATATTGTAAATAGCCTAGGGCATAATATTAAATATTTTTAAAATGAAACCAATTTTATGGGATGTTTTTTATATTCATTAACTCAGAGAACTCATCAAAGTATTGAAATGAGTATTTTTCTTAATGTGAACTTTGCTTCCTCGACAAATCTCTGTTGATATTCAAACTTGCCTTATTTTTACTTATTGCAGCAATTGAAAATTATACTTTATCACTGATTATTTTCTAATTAGAATTCCACTTCAAGAAATAAGCAATATTCATTACTGGATCCTACTGTGTCTATTCTTATTTTGTAACCTAGTATTAACACATATTTATAAGAGTAAAATAAACATATGTCAATGTTCATTTGATGATTTGTCCTATTCCACTTAGTTTGTTTGGTTTTCATCTCACTGTATTTTACTTTATTATAGTATTAGTCCTTAGATTCATTTGTTTTCTAAGGAAAGAAAAAGTGCAGAAGCAAAGATAGGGAAGAACTGGAAAGAGTTGGAGTAGGAGAAACTGTAATCAGAATATAGCATATGAATAAATTCTATTTTCAATAAAATTGTTTATGATTCAACAAGAAATTAAAAAAACTCAATTGTTTTTGTACAGAATATATATATATATATATATATATATATATATATATATATTCAAAAATACAGGCAAAATAGAATTAAATTTTAGATCAATAAGATCTCATGATTTAAGATCAGAAGGATAGACAGTAGAAATGAATGTGTGCATTAAGTAATTAGAGTATAGGAACTTGTACAAAGCATACATTAAAAAATAGTGTTGACTATTTTGCAATTTAAAAAACTTACATTGTAATACATAAAATTGTATATATGAATCATACACAATTAAGTAAATAGTGATATAAGAACATAGAATAAAATCACAAATGTATTGTAGACAGTACATAGAAATATATTTGCAGATGTAGAAATGTCTTGGCCAAATGTAGTTTTGTTAACAGACTTCTGCGATATAAATTAAATATTTACATTTATGGAACATGTATAATATTCATGCCTTGAGGCAAGATAGTTGAAGGAAGATATAAATATTATGTAAATATTTTATAGTACTAAAAATATGGTCATTTAAATCGGATAGGGTTTGTTGCTCAGATATGAGAAGAAACTAAACAAAATAGTACAAAATTGACTCTTAATATATATCAATCTTTAGAAAAGGATCCAAAATTGAAGCAACTTTCAAGTAAGAGTCATCTCTTCTGTGTTTCTATTACAGTTCTGTTTTGTCTGTCTTTTTTTTTTGTTTGCTTTTAAGTTTCTAAACAATACAACATCCTTAAAAAATGTTAAATTTTGTTTCTATGGAGATTTCTAATTGCCTTTTTCTCTGAAATTTTGGTAGAAGTTTGTAGACCTCCATTTCATGTCTGACATTTGATTGATTTACTCTCCCAATAAAATAATTTATAGATTAATATTTATTACCTACTAAGGCAATTGGTTTTCTTCAAAATCTTTGTTTAGAAGGAAATAACTGTCAGGAAGAACATAACTCTTAATTTGTATTTCTTTTAATCTGATTAAAAATTGGAATATATTTAGTCACAATTAAAATCAGATCAAAGATAATTTTTGTTTTAATTTTGTCAGCAGCAGAATCACATGGATCTCTGTGAGTCCAAGGCCAGCCTGGTCTATATAGCAGAGTTCCATGATAGCCAGACCTACACAAAGTAATCCTGTCTCAAAACAAAACAAAACAAGCAAAGAAATAAAAAGATCTGAAAAGCTCAGAGTGTTGGTGAACTTTCCCTTTTTTCCTCAAATAGATCCAAAGTGGAAACTTCTAATTCTTTGGAAGTTAGTTATGCCAAATGATGGTATGCTGGAGCATAACTGTGAAAGTATGTCTTGCTAAAGCAAACACAAGAAAGACTGTTTTCCTAAAGTAGACACAGGTGAAAGGATGTTTGAATATAGTAGACACATGAAAGGATTCTTGATGAAGAAGTATAAATATAAAGAACCCACAGACAGGGAGGATGAGCAGTGAGCATTGGTTTGGTTTTCTCTGCTTCGTTATACTTCACTAACAACACTTATGTATTGATTGGTTCACCTTACACAGCATTGTTAAGCTCAACTTCAACACTGAGCGAAACTCACCCAAGAACTGCTCGTGAAGTTCCAGCTGCAACTTACCGCTTCTGTAGTCTTACCTCTGGCCAGTTTGTGAATCTGGCAGTTTCATCAGGAACTACAGCTGCCTGGTGTCATCTTGCTAAAAGGACTGAACTGTAACTGTCAGTTTGTGTCTGGTGTCTGCCTGCCTAGATGACTGGCTTACATCTGCTGAATCATGCGTTTTTTTTTTTTTTTTCTACAGGACTGAACTTTTCTATTCCACTTCCTTTGCTGAGTGGTGGGCTAGGGAAAAAGTTAAACCTTTATTAAAAGTATGTTGAAAAAATTATGCCTACATAAATTTGCTTTACTAACTCTAGTCTCTTAATTTTGGCTATCAGGGAACATGTCCAATCTTAATCTGATAAAAGTAGCCACCATTCACATTTCACACAGAACTATCCATTCCCATTTCCAGTAAGGTGACTGAGTTGATTGTCTTTTCCTGCCTACACAGATGTACTGCGGATGTCATAAGACCTCTTAAGACCTTGTGGCCCTCAGTCTTCTGTCCTTGTTGGTTTGTTCAGAGATGACCCTGTAACTTAAATAAATCCATGGAACCTGAGAATAAAGTCAACTCTACAGGAGGTAAAGAGAATAGACAGAAAGACATCAGTCCTGAAGTCCTGAAGAGGCAGAGAATAGAACTGTCTTGCTCACCTTAGACAAGCATGAATCAACAGTTAGTGGCCCTCTTCCTGCCCTCAGGAGGTTTGGTTGTGTAAAGTGCCAATGCAGAGAAAGGAGTGTACATTGCATGAACTCTCTGTCACATACCTACTTCTGCTGCTTGGGTTGCAGCCTATTGCTCTACTGTAGATATAATTGAGGGTAAAGTTGACCTTTGCTTGGGATTGTGTCCTACTCGTAACCAGTGTCTAAATAATCTGAAATTTAAAGAGGTGAAAAAAAATAAGGAGAGAAAAATCAACCAAACAAACAAGAAAGTAAAACAAACAAACAAAACAAAACCAGAAAACAATTTAAAAGTCAACCATTTAATGAGTATGTTGGAAAGTTCTTCATGAGCACATCATTACTGTTTTATAATACTTCTAATTCTTTTCTAGAATACTAAGTCTTAATTACTGTTCACTGTAATCAAACCATCAAAAATGAAGGAAATCGTCCCTTTGCCTCAGAGTTATTTTATTAGATTACCGTAACTACCAATATAATATATATGTTTCTGCAAGGTCAACCCAATCTCCTCTTTTACTTCCATTACTATGATTATGTGTTCCTTGAGAAAAGGAGGTTATTATATAAAATGACCTTGAAGCCAGCTTTCCATTATAATGATCCTGGTGTGGTCAAACAGACATGAAAGTAGACTAGAGTAGCTATATTGAAATAGATGGTAACTGAATGAACACTGGTCTCCCTAGGTATACTGAGAAAAATGGAAAAAAAAACCCATTATCCAGAAGACTTTTCTAGCAAGGAAACCAAGATGGATTTAATTCTTGTCCTAGAATTAAATGCTATGAATTATGCGAATACTCATGCCACAAAACTTATAAAATATCTTTTTCTTTCAGGAGTAAGCAGCAGAGAACAGAGAACAGTTAGAGTGTAAGTTTTACTTGTCCAGGCAGTACCTCTGAGTCTTCTGACAAGCAGCAACACTGTTCTTCTCCCACTCTTTGTCTACCTTTCTTGTCACTGGAATCCACACCACTGTCCAAGTAACTAGGGTAGGATTTCAAAAATGTCAACATGCTATAAATGGACAGATATAAAAATAACTATGAAGAATAGCTCTATTCATGGCAGACTAACACTTGGCTACACTAATCAATTAACTAGTTGATTAAATTATTACAATCTCTTTCAACTGATTTGCATTTCACATCCTTTTTTTTGTAGAAATCAATGCTCATATTGAGCAATTAGTTCTGGGCTACAATGATGGTTGTTTTTCGTCTGTCTTGAAGCAGAAATCTCTCTTTATTCAACTATTTACAGAGCTACTAAGAATTATTCCCACTGACCAAAAATTGAGTATCTTCCACGCTGTGATTTCTGGTAAAATTGTTTCCAGCTATTTTTTCATCATGGGAATGTGTCCCTATAATCCTGGCTTTCAATCTCCCTGAGGCTGTTGAGTAATTTTACGTGTGCTTTCATTCTTAGAGATTTACGTTTCTGTTTCCAAATCAACAACAAAATCTTCTGACATTTTTACTTTTACATATATATGCATTGCAAATATGTGGACATGGATGGTCATGTGTGTGGTGTGTAATTGCATATGTGTATAGAGGCCCGTAATTGTCTTGAGTTTTCCTCCATTTTACTCTGCCTTATTTTTTGAGGAAAGATCTCTTAATTCACCAAAGAGCTCATAAATATGGTTAGTCTTGACAATGTGCTTGCTTCAGGGATTCTGTTTTTTGAGACAAAATTAAAGATAGGCAACCCATGCCTTTAGTTACCTTGGAGAATTATGTGGGGTGCTGATTTATGGACACCCAAGTATCTCACCTTAATGATATTAATACTTATTAGTAATGATACTATTAAACTTCATTACTTACATTTTCTCAATTTAAATAACATCAGTGCTTTGACATTTACTGATGTTAGTGAAATGCCTTTTGAGCATGCACAAGTACCTGAGTTAAAGTTACTATTACCCAAGTATACGCCTGATCTGACAGGGGCATCTGCATCCTTTGCACTAGATGATGGAATTGTCTTATAGGTAGACAGATCAGAAAATCCTTGGATCCATGGCTCTGTTTTGGTTGGTGGTAGTTTTCTGTAATAGTCTATGGTGGGATGTTTGGTAAGTTAGAGCAGGTTGAGACCAGAGACTTGATGGGCACACACATGAGACTTAGGTGCCTCCCTGTTTCCTGCCAGACTCCTGTCCTGGACACTAGCCACACTCCTCACATAAAGAATTGTGTCCTATGGTCACATAGACCCAAAACAAGAGTTCTCCATGCTAATGAGGTACCTAGAGGCCTGGAGAACTTAAGCCAGTAAGCTCCCTTCCCAGACATTCCTTCCTGCAACAGTTTTTTAGTCTCAGGTCACCCCTGAGAAGTGGGCTTGGTTTTATGCATCTATTTTCTGCCATGAACAACCAATAAACTGTTTAGTATCATGGACTGTTTCTTTCATCAAGATGTGCTATGGGGAACCATGGAGAAGGCATTCGACTACAGAGCTGCAACTTAATTCTCCCATTGAAGGACTCTCTGGATTCCCAGACATAGTTGTCACCAAGCCTGTTTCTGCCAGGCTAAGGACAATTAAAGGACAAGGGCCTGTCCCAGGCTAGATGCTGCCCCCAACCTGTAGGCCCATGACTTCATTCTTGTCTCTTCCACAACTCTGAGCTGCACCTGGATGTCTACGATTCCGAGAGTCCCACAGCCCTGGCCACTTCGCAGGTCTTGACCCTGAACCAGCTCTAGCTTTCTCTCACCAAAGACTGAATTTCCCACCCCATAATGGTGTCTCAGTGCAGTTTCCTACAGCCTGACACCTGCCTAGGCAGAGAAGTAGAGTAATCACAGTAAAACTCCCTGTTTTCCGCACCCTCAAGAGGCCATGCCCAGTGGCAGAGAGGGACATGGATCGACAATCTACAACTATAGCAAAAAGAAGTTGTCCTTACAAGGGCTAAGAACTATTGTCATCAATAGATCTAAAGACACCCTAGCCACACCCGACTCTATGAACATCAAATTCATCATTTCTATTTTGTGTATATTCTCTTACAGTGATAGAAATGATGAAAACATGGCTAACATATTTATTCTTTACTGTAAACTCAACAAAATGCTCCCACTGATAAAACTAGACCTTTCTGGGTAGCCAATCTAGCTGAAACGGAGAGCTTCAGACTTAGTGAACAGACACTTTATCTAAATATAAAGTGAGATTCACAGAGAAAAAAAGTCCAAATGTCATCCTCTGGTGTCCATACATTAATGTATAAGTATTTGCATACACACACATTTGCAGAACTTTATATATGGCACACATCATGATAGAAAATAAAGAAAATAATTTTATGAATTTATGTGCATTCTTTCACTTTCCTCTCTTACCTCTTCATTCCTGATACTCTAACTTTTGTATAGTCTTTTGAACAGAGTTATTTTCTACTATCTCAGTGTATGTAAATATTAAATCAGTAGCTATTGTAACTCAGTTGATAGTCAATTTAAAGATTTGTCTCATTGATGTAGAATTCTGTATGTCTCCAGCCTCCAAAATGTAAGCTATGGGTTTTCTATGTTCCAGCAACAGTTCAAGGTAATCTTTTGGAATCAATCAATCAAACTATCCATGCGTTAATTAAGCAATACTATTGACAGGTGTTTATAAGTGTTTATTTGTATTATTGTCTCAAAACTCTGTATAACAGAATAAGTTCCATAATTTGCCAGTAGTGAGCTGAATTTTTTGTTTTTAAATGCTAGCTTATGTAATCTTACTGGAGTCATCAAAATGAATCATCTCCAAAACTCAATCTGTTTACTAAAAACCAAACTTATCCAATACTTTAGTAGGTGATGCCCATCTGGTTGCAATAGTTATCAGAAAATTGTCATTGAAATATCACAACTTGCTAGGTTCTGGAGTCTCAGCAACATGCTTCTCTATGGTATTAATAACTTTTCTCACACACTGGTATGCTATGTGTTCCACAGTAAACTGAAAACTGTAATCCATGACTTCTTTTGACTTGAGATGTTTTGGCAGGAGCTTTGATTGCAACAAAGTGAGTAATGGATAAAACTGCAGGCATCGGAACAGGTATCTAGTTTAGATAAAACTCAACAAGGAGGCAACATTTCAAAAATGTCAATGGAGAAATCAAATAGCACAAATCTACTAAGAATATCAAATACAGTAAAAACTGATAGTTTTTACACTAGACTGAAGAATGTTGAAATTATTCCTTATGTTCATAAGAAAAACAATTTTATAGAATAACTTTATAAATTTACGAAAGGGATTAGTTAAATTGAGGTTAGGATACACAGATTAATTTTCATGACTCTAATGAAAGAGAAGCATTATGGACTGCAGCTTCAGCTAGAAGAGAAAATAGGGTCAAGAGATATTCTTATCCTTAGCAAAGCTGGAGTAATAAGAGCACAGTTGGTTAATTAAAGCACTTAGGAGACAAGGGGAAATGCCACTATGAGAGAAGAAGATATAATTATCAAGACATTGACAACTGAAATATACAGGGATAGACACATGGTCATGTGGAAGCATTTGGCTTTAAAGATGAATAAGAAGTGCTCTACTATAGAGAGAGGAAGGAAGAATAACAATGATAAATAGGAGGAGGAAAAGTTCTAAAAGCATCAAGACTTGTAACTTACAAAAACAAATATATTTTTATGATGTTTGTATATTGAAAGTATAACACATTCCAGTTCATACTTTTGCCATTTGCAACATCAACAAAAGAATGTGTCACAAATGGCTTTAGAAAAAAATGTAAAACAGATGTCAAGAAACTTTTCATTATACTGAGATCCATAAACATATGGAATGACCCACCAAACAAAGTGTAAATTGAGAATCATAGGAGCCCTCTGGGAAACTATTAAAACATACACTTAGAGATCAAAAAGTTTTAAGAAGAAAGAAGTTTGACAAATTGTGTGGCATTTTGTTTTTTTAGCCAACATTTTCTCAGTTTATGATAGTCTCCCTGTGGCTTTGAAGAAAGATGTATTTCTTCCATCTGTTAGTTTCCATTTTGGATACTGTAAAGAATTTAACCAGAAAAAGCACCAAACAAGTTGACTGACGTGGCATTGGAGAAACTTCAGGTTAAACTGTTTATAAGTCCACATATCTATAGTCACAGAGTATTTAGTTTATAAGGTAAATGAGGTACAGTGATTTTCTCTTTCCTGAAAATAAAAAAAAATATGACTTAGTTACTATACACAGACTTTGAAAGTTTCAATGGGCTTAAATTGTAATATTTTAGCTAAGTTTAGTTAGAAACTCTGCTATATTCAAAACATTAATTTATTATTTGCTTGAATATCATGCTATATTGGGCAAATGTGTCATACGATATGGTGAATCATATCTAATGTGGGTATTAATATCAGTAGGTATTGCATTTGTGTGCCTTGATTTATTGAATGAATTATTACTGAAACAAATATAATCAATGTAAACCATTTAAAGGTAAACAGATATAAGTTTATGTATTTCTGATATATAATAATTTATATATTATCAGATGATTTGAAGATTAAATAAAAGAATAGCATTTTTCAAACTATATTAGTAAAATATTCATTTTGTTTGTTTTCATATGTTATTTGTTAATTTGTACAAATAGTTACTATAAAATGAAACAGACATTATTTAAACAAAGAAAAGATGAACTCTTACTTTTAGAAACATACAGGACTTTCATATATACTTTATTTTCAATTGAAACTTATTTTCTTCCTGCATCCACTTCAGTTTTGTAATTCAAAACATTTATCAGTTACATAAAAAAATTCACAATTTTCACATTTGCAGTTGATGCTTACTAGTTTTATTTCTAATTAGCAGCCCTTATAAATTGCTAAAGAAGGTTACATTTTAAATATTGATATGTATATATATTTTGTGCACTAAATGTATGAAAATAAAAGATTTCTTGTGAAAATCCAAGAGGAGAATATAGGAGGTTCTGTATTACTTCAAAGACAAACAAAACAACAAACCAAAAACCAAACAGGCAAATACTTTGGCAAAGCAGATTAATCAGCATTTATCTAAGCAGCTTTAAAATCCTGATCAACACTTCATAAAATATTTATAATTTCAAATATGTCTGAAGTATTAATAATAGTGGTTCTTGTGATTTTAGTTTATATTCCTTTATGTTAGGTTTTGGTGTGTGCACTATTCTACCTGGCAATAAGCACAATTTTATTTATGCTGGTTTTGCTAATACAAAAATAGTTTAATTACTTAATATTTGTCATGACATTTTTTATGTTTATTTTTCATGACATTTGTATCTTTGTGAACATTTATGCACCTTCCATAGTATATATGTGGATCCCATAACTAGTGTGAATTTAAGTTTTCAAAGCTTTAATTTCACAAGAGCAATATTCCCATGATTATCACTGTAAGAAAATTCACAAGTACTGGTGCATTGCTATTACACATTTAAAATTGATATGGAGAAGGTTAATTTCCACAATTGTTTGCTTGTTTATAATTTTTACTTTTAAAGTTGATTCATCAGAGTTGTAAATAATGTCACTAATCATAAATATGTCTGTCTACAAAGTTATCCTTTTGAATGCCTCATCCTTCCTGTGATGTTTCTCTTCTATCAACCCAAATGACAGACTCTTGCTCTACTTTGCAGTTATAAAAATAACTAAGTACCCTTCAGAAGATAAGAAAGTTTCTTTAAATTATAGTTCTTCTGTAGCTATACCAAATACACAGATCTTCACATTAATCTCCCTTTAATCTTGTGATTACTTCACACTACAAAGAGAATTCAACATTTGAATCTACCCTTATTTTCATAAAAATGGTAAATCATGGCTATAGTAATGATGACAGTAATAATCCACATTAAAGAAAAGGTTTGCAAATTCTTATCAAAATGATGTTTCATAATAATATACATATAGTACATTGCCTGTCACACAGCTTTTAAAATCTTTTATTTAATTATTTATTATAAACTCCAGATTATATTCCCCTCCCTGACCACTCTCTGACTGTTTCACATCCCATACATCCTCCTTGCTCCCAGTTTCCATGAGGATGTCCCCATCCCCAATCACCACCCCCCACCTCACCAGATCTCTAAACACCCTGTGGCCTCCAGTCTATTGAAGGTTAAGTGCATCATTTCTGACTAAACCCAGACCCGAAAATCCTCTGCTGTGTATGTACTGTGGGCCTCGTATCAGCTGGTGTATGCTGCTTGGTTGTGGTCCAGTGTCTGAAAGATCTCAAGAGTCCAGGTTAATTGAGACTGCTGGTCCTCCTACAGTGTTACCCTCCTCCTCAGCTTCTTCCAGCTTTCCCCTAATTCAACCACAGGTGTCAGCAGCTTCTCTCCATTGGTTGGGTGGAAATACCTGCATCTGACTCTTTCAGCTTCATGTTCGGTCTCTTGAAGGACAGTCATGATAGAACCTTTTTGTGAGTGCTCTATAGCGTCAGTAATAGTGTCAGACTTGGGGCCTCCTGTTGAGTGGGATCTCACTTTGAGTCTGTCACTAAACCTTCTTTTCCTGAGACTCCTCTCCATTTCCATCCCTGCAGTTCTTTCAGACAGGAAAAATTGTAGGTTAGAGTTTTGACTGTGGGATGGCAAAACCATATCTCAGTTGATGTCCTGTCTTTCTGCTGAAGGTGGGCTCTAAAAGTTCCCTCTCCCCAATGTAAGACATTTCATCTAAGGTCCCTCCCTTTGAGTCATAAGACTCTCTCACCTCCCAGGTCTCTGGTACATTCTGGAGTCTACCTCCTGAGAGGTTAACTGTTTCCATTCTTTCTGTTTTCCCTCAAGGCTTCAGTCCTTTCCCCTACCAATACCAGATCATTTTACCCTCTCCCCCCACATTCTTCTTTCCCCCCAAATTCCTTACTTCTTCCCTACTTGTGGATGCTTTCTTCTCCCTCCCAAGTGGCACTGAGGCATCCTCACTTGGGCCCTTCAACTTGTTTACCTTTTTGAGTTCTGTGGGCTGTATCTTGGATATTCTGTAACCTTTTTTGGCTAATATCCACATATTAGTGAGTACACAACATGCATGTCCTTTGGGGTTTGAGTTACCTCACTCAAAATGTTATTTTCTAGTTTCATCCATTTGCCTTCAAAAGTCAGAATGTCCTTGTTCATAATATCTGTATAGTATTCCACTGTGTAAATGAACCACATTTTCTGTGTTGATTCTTCTGTCATAGGAGTTTTGGGTTGTTTCCTGCTTCTGAATATCACAAACAAGGACGCTATGAACATAGTGGAACATGTGCCTCTGTGACATGGTAGGGCATCATTTGGGTATATTTTCAAGAGTGATATTGCTGGGTCTTAAGGTGGATCTATTTCCAATTTTCTGATGAACCCCCTGATTGATTTACAGAGTGCATGTACCAGTTTGCAGTCCCACCAGCAATGGAGGAGTATTCTTCTTGGTCTACATCATCGCCAACATGTGTTGTTAATTGAGGTTTTGATCTTAGCCATTCTGATTGGTGTACGGTGGAATCTCAGGGTTATTTTTATTTCCTAAACAGGCCCATGTCCCATATGAAAATAGAAGTCATTAAGAACATCCCAACCAAAAAAGAACCCTTGTCCAGATGGATATAGTGCAGAAATCTACCAGACCTTCAAAGAAGACCTAATACCAATATTTCTCAAAATATTCCATACGATAGGAACAGAAGGAACACTACCCAATTCATTCTATGAAGCCACAATTACTCTGATACCTAAACTACTCAAAGATCTAACCCAAAAAGCAAACCTCAGACTAATCTCGCCTATGAATACCAATGCAAAAATACTCAATAAAATTCTTGCTAACAGAACAGATCAAACCATCATTCAACACACTCAAGTAGGCTTCATCCCAGAGATGCAAGTTTGGTTCAATACAGGAAAATTCATTCATGTACTCCAGTATATAAGCAAACTCAAAGGAAAAAAACAACACATGATCGTCAACTTAGATGCAGAAAAAGCATAAGACAATATACAATACTCCTTCGTGTTAAAAGATTTGGTGAGATCAAAAATTCAAGGCCCATACCTAAATATAATAAAAGCAGTATACAGTAAACAAACATCCAATATCAAATTAAATGGTGAGATAATTGAAGCAATCCCACTGAAATCAGGTACAAGATAAGGATGCCCACTCTCCCTATATCTATACAATACAGTGCTCTATGTACTAGTTAGAACAATAATATAACAAAAAGCAATCAAGGTGATACAAATTGTCAAAGAATAAATAAAAGTAACACTATTTTCAGATGATATGATTGTATATGCAAGTGACCCCAAAACTATCAGAGAACTTCTCCAGCTGATAAATAACTTTAGCAAAATGGCTGAATATAAAATTAACTCAAATAAATCAGAAGCCTTCCTTTATATAAATGATTAACAGGCTGAGAAGAAATTAGGAAAACAATTCCCTTCAGAGTAGTCACAAATAATATAACATGCCTTGGAGTAACTCTAAACAAACAAGTAAAAGATCTGTAAGACAGTAACTTCAAGTCTCTCAAGAAAGAAATCAACGAATAACTCAGAAAATTCAGCGATCTCCCATGGTCATGAATTGGCAGAATTGACATTGTATAATGGCCAACCTACCAAAGGCAATCTGCAGATTCAATGCAACTCCTATCAATATCCCAAAACAATTCTTCAAAGACATTGAAAGAGCAATTCTTAAATTCATCTGGAATGGCAAAAAAAAAAAAAAACAAGAATAGTGAAAACAATACTTAACAATAAAAGAATGACTGGAGAAATCAACATCCCTGTCTCCAAGCTTTACCACGGAGCAATAGTGATAGAAACTGCATGATATTGGTACAGAGATAGACGAGTTGATCAGTGGAATAGTATTGAAAACCCAGAAATAAAGCCACAAACTTAATCTTTGACAAAGAATCGAAACATATACAATGGAAAAAAGAAAGCATCGTCAACAAATGGTGCTGGCCTAACTGGCTGTTGATACGTAGAAAAATAAAAAAAGAACCATATTTTTCACCTTAGACAAAGCTCAAGTCTAAGTGGTTGAAAGACCTCAACATAAAACCAAATACACTGAATCTAACAGAAGAGAAAGTGAGAAAGAACTTTGAACTCATTCATACAGGGGGGATATTTTCTAAACAGAACCTCAGTGGTACACACTCTAAAATCAAGAATGGATAAATGGGACCTCATGAAACTCGCAAGCTTCTGTAAGGGAAAAGACATATCCAATAAGACAAATCAGCATCCTACAGATAGTGAAAAAAATTTTTACTACTCCTACATCTGATAGAGGGCTAATATCCAAAATATATAAAAAACACACAGTTTTTAAAAATCCAGTTTTTTTAAAGGCGTATTTTTGTTTTTGTGTGTGTTTGATTGAATTTATGTATGTGTGCCATCATGTTTGTGCTTGATGCATAATCACAAGAAGAGAACATTGGATACCCTGGAACTGGATTTAAAGATGATTGTGGACTTCTATGCCACCTGTGCTGGCAACTAATCCCAAAGACAAAGTGCTCCTAACTGTGGAGTCATTTCTCCAGCTCGTTGAGATTGGATATTTAAACAGTGAATACTGTTGATGATGTTAATTTACTGGTTATCAGCATTCATCATTTCCTGTACACCATCACTACTCTCAGAAGTATCTCCTTGAGACAACTGCCCATCTGCATGTATTGTACATTCAATGAATCTATTATCACTTGAACATGAATAGCCACAAATTATATTGATATTCTTCATAATCTCATCTTTAAAGTTTATCTTTACAAACTGCTTTGTATTGAAATTTACATGCAGTGGTCAGTTTCTTAGACACCATTTTATTACTGTGAAAAGACATCATCATAAAGAAAACTCTTAGAGGCCAGGCGGTGGTGGCACACACCTTTAATCCCAGCACTTGGGAGGCAGAGGCAGGCAGATTTCTGAGTTCAAGGCCAGCCTGGTCTACAGAGTGAGTGCCAGGACAGCCAGAACTACACAGAGAAACCCTGACTCAAAACAAACAAACAAACAAACAAACAAACAAAAAACAACAACAAAAAAACAACAACAACAAAATAAAACTCTTAGAAAAGAAAGCGTTAAACTGGAGACTTGGTTAAAGTTTCAGAGTTTAGTGCATTATCATTATGGTGGGAAATATGGCACTGGAGAAGTAAGGAAGAGCTATGGGATGACCCATAGTCTGAAAGACTGCTTCTGGAATGGGCTCTTGAAGCCTCCAAGTTTACCCCCAGTGACACACTTCCTCCACCAAGGCTATATCTCCTAATTTTTCCAATTCTTTTAGATAGTGCCACTTTTCAGTGACTATTAAATATATGAATGTATGGGGCAATTCCTATTGACACAACCATAGTTACTTAAAACAGCAACTAGAATATAAAATGTATTATTTTGTAAAACCTAGAACTTTATACAATTTACTTAAGCTGGATGATGTTTTGAATGAGAATATAAATATAATAATCAAATGATAATGCTATAGAATATCATGAAATCAATTGTTCTTAATTATAGTCATAAAGTACTTGTATTATTATTGTAACTGAAGCTTGACAATCTTGTAACTTCACATTAGTAATGACAGTCATTTATAGGCATTATCTCTAGTTATAATAAAGGTAATAATTTAGTTGTTTATATTTTTGCATCTTTTAGTGTATTTTCTGAGTCTGTATTTTTTATGTTTTCCTTTTTGTTACCAACTACAAGTATGCCCATTCAATTTATGTTAAATTTATTTAAGGATATATTCTATCCTAAGAAATAAACTCCCAATGCATGTAACTATTTCAGAAATCAATGTAAATAAACATGTAATCTTCAACTCTCTTAATTTCTCTAGAAGTTCAAATTGCAATGAATAATCCTATTTTCTTATTTGTAGAAATTCATGTGAGTTGCTTGTCACTGATGTCTTCCACTATGAAATTTAAAAATGGCCTTTCTGTTGAATGTGTCATCAAAATCAGCATTCCCATCAATTCTGAAGCTATTTGTAGTCAAAAGGAATGAATGTCTCAGCTGTTACTTCTTAGAGTTCAAAGTGACATATTAGAAAATCAAAGTAAAAGTACAGTGGATAAAATCTCTATTGAATTTCCGAGAGTAACACTGCCATGGAAATTATATCAAATAACAATCACCCTTCTATATTATTAGCAGCTGTGAAGTTAATTAGAGTCAAGGTTTTTCCATGTTGTTCAATATCGGATATTAATATGTTGGTCAAAATTAAAACATTTATCATGAAAAGTGTGCTTATTTGTTTAAATAGGTGAAACAGACATCTAGGGAAGAATTCAATATTCATGCCACGGGGTCTGTTAAAAGAAGTAGGTCATGATTTATTCCAGTCAATTATGTTAGCTTTATAGAAAAACAGAGTAGCACCTATTCAAGAGAAAGGATACTATTTCTCAACCTTCTTGTGCAGAACAGGCTGCTCATATAATGGTATGCTTTGTTAAAGATAAGAATGTATCAAGCTGCAAGTTATATACTAAAATTTAGGTTTTGCATTAACAATGAAAAATGGATGTCTTTTAAAAAGTGACATAGTAACTTTTAGACATATTCATGGCAACCTTTGGTGTATGTATTTGACATTTTTATATGTTATCAAACATTTCATCATCTAACTAGCAATGAGAAAGGCAATTATTTAATTTCATTTTAACTTGTTTTTAAAGCACACCAAATGATGTGCTAATAAATTTTGTTACTTTATCTTTTTTCTCCACTACTAATATAAACAGACATTTGAAAAGTTGTTACTAAATATCTCAGCAGTTTACACAGAAAGTTTTTAGACATATAACTTGACTGAAATAAATAAAACCATTCAGATGGTGTAAAAGTCAAATTATTTTTCTATTTTTATAATTGAATCAATAGTGAGAAAACAAAAGGTACTCTTCTGTTCTTATGACTCTTTTTACATAATTTAGTTTTGTTAATAATGATTATAAGATACACAAACAAATTATCTCAAGGCTAATTAAACTTAATCATCAAGGATATTTGAAACTGAAATATATAGGTGATTAACTTTTTAAAATATCATATACATTTAAGTAATATTAAATTATCTAAATATGCAAATATCATATTAATATTCAATAAGAAATAGGAGATACAAAATATCTTAAATGTTCTTTGAATTTATGTGCAATATAAATAAGTAAGTAGCATTTATCCTATAATAATTACAGATACATTTATTAAATATATTGTTATTAAATATTTATATATTTACTTAATGTGTATATGTGTGTGTGACAACGTATGCATGTTTACCACATTTATTCAGTAGACTGCTGTGTCTTAAAAATGTATTGAATCCTTTGGAACAAGAATGACAGGCAGAGCAAACTGCCATGTGGGTACTGGGAATTAATCCCAGGTCATCTGTAAGAGAATATCCTACTTTTAACCACTGTGCCATTCCAGTATAAGTAGGGTTAAAAGTATGAGTTATAAACTCATATTATTGAATATAACTGAACCACAGTTCAATTATTGTGTTATCAATTTGGTGTATGAATAAGGTATAAACAATTAAAATAATGCAATATAATAAATTAGTAACATTTGAGTAACTATGAATAATTAAATATAAATGTAATTTGAAATTTTAATTTAACTGTAGATCATAAAGCTATCAAGCAATTTATATCTAAAAGGCATTATTAGTTTATAAAATGTAATATATTAGTTAACTAAAAATAACTGGTTCTTTTATAATTCATTCATTTAAGAGCCTGCCTGTGGATAAAATAAGCATAAAATATTGCCAAATGTGATGCATAATAAAATATAAAAAGAAAATACATAATAACTGTAAATCTTATAAAATTATAGAGATTTAGTCAGGGTAAAGGCAAAAAATAGGCATATTGGTGAATGGAATAGAATTAAAAGCCCAGAAATTTGTCAACAAACTATGAACATCTTTTGATAGCATCTTCAATAAATAGTCCTGGTTAAATTTGATGGCCAACTATAGAAGAATGTAAACTGAACCAGAATTACCACCCTAAAGAAAACTCAACCCCAAATAAGTCAAAGACCTGAACATAAGGCCAGATGAACTGAATCAGTTTGAAAAGAAACCAAGAAATAATCTTAACATCATAGCCATATAATGTTTTCCTGTTGATAGTGCAAATAGCACCAGCACTAAGAACAATTAATAAATGTCTTCTCATTAAGATGAAAGTCTTCTGTACATTATGATCTTTCAAAGCATCAGGTCACACAATAGGAACAAATTTTTACAAACTAAGTATCAAATTGAGAGCTAGTATACAAACTACATGAAGAATACAAAACACTAGAAACCAAGCAAATAGCCTGATTAAAGAGTGGGATGCAAATCTAAGCAGAAAATTCTACACTGAAGAAACTCAAGTAGCTGAGCAACACTTAAAAAGTATATTCAACATTCTCAGTCATCAAGCAAATGAAAATTAAAACTACTTTAAAGTTTTACCTTACACCAATTAGAATGGCCAAATTAAATTAAACCAAAGGCAGCTAATGCTGGTAGGCTGTGGTTTGAATAAAATTGGTCTAAATAAGCTGATGTATTTGAATGTTTAATTATGAGGAAGTGGAACTTTGAAAAGATTAGAATGATTAGGGGTTGTGTTCTTGTTGGAGTAGGATTGACCTTGTTGGAGGAAGTCTAACAAAATTATACAGCCATTGCATGTTTCACATAAATTTTAAAGGAATAGATTCTTTAGACTAAATATAGACTAAATATAGACAAATGATAGCCTAGTCTAGTAAAATATCTAAATAAAATTTGCCCATTAGTGGAATATCTAAGTCTTAAGATAGAATGATTTTCAAATTTCTGAGGAACCACCAGATTGATTTCCAGAGTAGTTGTACCAGTTTTCAATCTCATCAGCAATGGAGGAGTGTTTCCCTTTCTCCACATCCTCTACAGCAAAGGTTGTAACTTGAGTTTGTTTTTTTTTTTTTATCTTAACCATTCTGATTGGTGTAGGGTAGGAACTCAGTGTCTTCTTCATTTGCATTTCTATCATAACTAAAGATGTTGAACATTTCTTTAATTGCTTCTGGAACATTAGAGATTCCTCTGTTAAGAATTCTCTGTTTATCTGTGTCTCATCATTTTTTTTGATATTTTCTTTATTTACATTTCAAAGGGTATCCCGTTTCCAGGTTTCCCCCCTGAAAATTCCCATCACATCTCCCCTTCCCCTGTTCCTATGAGGGTGTTCCCCCACTCCCCCACCCACCCACTTCCACCTCCTTGCCCTCAAATTCCACCTACACTGAGGCATCAAGCCTTCACAGGACCAAGGGCCTCTCCTTTATGTCTGACAAGACCATCCTCTGTATATATGTAGCTGGAGCCATGGTTCCATGCATTTGTAATCCTTGGTTGCTGGTTTAGTCCATGGGAGCTCTGGGAGGTCTGGTTGGTTGATATTGTCATTCTTCCTACTTTTCCCATTTTTTAATTGGATTATTTGATTTGCTGGAGTCTTACTTCTTGAATTAGTTATACATTTAGGATATTAGCTCTATATTGGATATAGGGTTAGTAAAGATATTTACCCAATCTGTAGTTTGCCATTTTGTTCTGCTGACAGTGTCCTTTGCTTTTTAGAAGCTTTTTCAGTTACCATTTGTCAACTGGGGATCTGAGACCCATTTGTTACTTATTGATCAGAAAGCCTGAGCCATTGATGTTCTGTTCAGTAAATCTTCTCTTGTGCCAATGAGTTCGGGCAGATTCAATGGAGCCTGGTGGGTTTTCCTAGATCATGCCCACTACTGCTTATTTGTGTTTGGTATTCTGACACTACTCAACTGGACTACTGGTATACTGATAAACAGATTGGAATCACCCCCAAGGAAATATATTTAAACAGGTCTATATCCCACTGTCATATTTACTATCTTTTCTCACCAAATTTTGGACACCTCATTAGAGGAAGAAACAAAGCATTTCAAAACATTTATTAAAAGTAGGTTTTTAAAATATAAACCTTCATTTGATTATGAGGTTTTTTTATTTCTTTTTTTATTGGATGTTTTATTTACATTTCATATGTTGTCCTTTAATTCATCCCCCATCCACACGGGAACCCCCTATCCCCTTACCCCTCCTCCTTCTCTGTGGATGTAACCCCTATCTAACCACCACGCCCACTTCCCCACCCTCAAAATTCCCACAACCTGGGGCATCCAGCCTTCATGAGGTCAAGGATCTCATCTTCCACCTATGCCCAGCAGAGCCCTCCACTCTTACGTATTCAGCTGAAACCCTGGATCCCTTCCTAAGTGCTCCCAGGCTGGTGGTTTAGACCCTGGGAGCTGTGGTTGGTTGGTATTGTTGCTCTCCTCATGGAGCCGCAAACCCTTTCAGCTCCTTCAGTCCTCACTCTAACTCCTCCATTGAGAACACCATTATCAGTTCAATGGCTAGTTGTGAGCATCTGTCCCTGAATATGTCAGACTCTTGAAGGCCTCGGAGAAGACATCCATATCAGGCTCTTATCAGCATGCACTTCCTGACTTCCACATCAGCATCTACCTTTGGTGACTGCACATGGGATGGATACTCAGGTGGAAAGGTCTTCAGATGGCCCCTCCTTCAGTTTCTGTCCCCCACTTTGTCTCCATATTTGCTCCCTTGAGTATTTTGTTGCTCCTTCTAGGAAGGACCAAATCACCCCCACTTGGTCTTCCTTCTTTATGAGCTTCATGTGGCCTGTGAGTTGCATCTTGGGCATTTCAAGGTTCTGGGCTAATATCCAATAATCAGTGAGTGAATACCATGTGTGTTCTTTTGTGATTGGCTTATTTCACTCAGGATGATAATTTCTAGTTCCATCCATTTACCTAGGAAACTCTCAAATTCATTGTTTTTAATAGCTGAGTAATACTCCATTGTGTAAATATACCACATTTTTTGAATCCATTCCTCAGTTGAAGGACATCTGGGTTCTTTCCAGCTCCTGGCTATTATAAACAAGGCTGCTATGAACATAGTTGAGCATATGTCCTTGTTATATGTTTGAGCATCTTCTGTGTATATGCCTAGGAGTGGTATAGCTGGATCCTCAGGTAATGCTATGTCCAATTTTCTGAGGAACCGCCACTCTGATTTCGAAATTGGTTGCACCATCTTGCAGTCCCACCAACAATGGAGGAGTGTTCCTCTTTCTCTACACCCTTGACAGCATCTACTATCACCTGAGTTTTTAATCTTAGCCATTCTGACTGGTGTGAGATGGAATCTCAGGGTTGTATTGATTTGCATTTCCCTGATGACTAAGGATACTGAACATTTCTTTAGGTGTTTCTTGGTCATTCGAGTTTCTTCCATTGAAAATTCTTTGTTAAGCTCTATACCCCATTTTTTAATAGGGTTATTTGGTTGTCGGGAGTCTACTTTCTTGAGTTCTTTGTATATATTGGATATTAGCCCTCTATCAGATGTATGATTGGTAAAGATCTTTTCCCAATTTGTTGGTTGTCATTTTTTCCAATTGACAGTGTCCTTAGCCTTACAGAAACTTTGCAATTTTATGAAGTTCCATTTGTCAATTCTTGATCTTAGAGCATATGCCATTGGTGTTCTGTTCATGACCTTTTCCCCTGTGCCCAAGTATTCGAGGGTCTTCCCCACCCTCTCTTCTATTAGTTTCAGTGTATCTGGTTTTATGTGGAGATCCTTTATCCACTTAGACTTGAGCTTTGTACAAGAAGATAAGAATGGATCAATTTTCATTCTTCTACATGTTGTCCTCCAGTTGAACCAGCACCATTTGTTGAAAATGCTGTCCTTTTTCCACTGGACAGTTTTAGCTCCTTTGTCAAAGATCAAGTGACTATAGGAGTGTGGGTTCATTTCTGGGTCTTCAATTCTATTCCATTGATCTATCTGCCTGTCTCTGTACCAATACCAGGTAGTTTTTATTACTATTGCTCTGTAGTACAGCTTGAGGTCAGGGATGGTGATTCCTCCAGAAGTTCTTTTATTGTTGAGAATAGTTTTCGGTATCCTGGGTTTTTTGTTATTCCATATGAATTTGAGAATTTCCTTTTCTAACTCTGTGAAGAATTGAGTTGGGATATTAATGGGGATTGCATTGAATCTGTAGATTGCTTTTGGAAAGATGGCCATTTTTATTATATTAATCCTGCCAATCCATGAACATGGGAGATCTTTCCATCTTCTGAGATCTTCTTCGATTTCTTTTTTCAGAGACTTGAAGTTGTTGTCATACAGGTCTTTTCACTTGCTTGGTTAGATTCACACCAAGGTATTTTATATTATTTGCAACTATTGTGAAGGGTGTCATTTCCCTAATTTCTTTTTCAGTCTGTTTATCTTTCATGTAAGGAAGGCTAATGATTTGTTTGAGTTGATTTTATAACCAGCCACTTTGCTGAAGTTGTTTATCAGGTTTAGGAGTTCTCTGGTGGAAGTTTGGGGGGTCACTTAAGTTTATGGTCTGTTTTGGAGAAGGTACCATAGGTGCTGAGAAAAAGGTATATTCTTTTGTTTTAGGATGAAATGTTCTATAGATGTCTGTTAATTTCATTTGGTTCATAACTTCTGTTAATGTCAAAGTGTCCTGGTTTAGTTTCTGTTTCCATGATCTGTCCATTGCTGAGAGTGGGGTGTTGAAATCCCCCACTAATATTGTGTGAGGTGTAATGTGTGTTTTGAGCTTTAGTAAAGTTTCTTTTATGTATGTAGGTGCCCTTGAATTTGGAGCATAGATGTTCAGAATTGAGAGTTCACCTTGGTTGATTTTTCCTTTGATGAGTATGAAGTGTCCTTCCTTGTCTTTTTTGATTAATTTTGGATGAAAGTCGATTTTATTTGATATTAGAATGGCTACTCCAGCTTGTTTCTTGGGACCATTGGCTTGGAAAATTGTTTTCCACCCTTTTATTGTGAGGTACTGTCTGTCTTTGTCACTGAGGTGCGTTTCTTGTATGCAGCAAAATTCTGGGTCTTGTTTGTGTATCCAGTCTGATAGTCTGCATCTTTTTATTGGGGAATTGACACCATTGATGTTAAGAGATATTAAGGAAAAATGATTGTGGCTTCCTGTTATTTTTGTTATTAGAGGTAGAGTTATGTTTGTATAGTTATCTTCTTTTGGGTTTGTTGAAAGATTACTTCCGTGTTTTTTCTAGGTTGTAGTTTCCCTCTTTGTGTTGGCATTTTCCATCAATTATCCTTTGAAGTGCTGGGTTTGTGGGAAGATATTGTGCAAAGTTGGGTTTTTCATGAAATATCTTGGTTTCACCATCTATAGTGATTGAGAGTTTTGCTGGGTATAGTAATCTGGGCTGGCAATTGTGTTCTCTTAGGGTCTGTATAACATCTGTCCAGGATCTTCTGCCTTTTATAGTATCTGGTGAGAAGTCAGGTGTAATTCTGATAGGTCTGCCTTTATATGTTACTTGGCCTTTTTCCCTTACTGCTTTTAAGATTCTTTCTTTGTTTTGTGTATTTTGTGTTTTGACTATTACATGACGGGAGATATTTCTTTTCTGATCTAATTTATTTGGTGTTCTGTAGGCTGCTTGTATGATTATAGGCATCTTGTTCCTTAGGTTAGGGATGTTTTCTTATATAATTTTGTTGAAGATATTTACTGGCCCTTTAAGTTGGGACTATTCATTCTCATCTATACCTATTATCCTTAGGTTTGGTCTTCTCATTGTGTCCTGGATTTCCTGGATGTTTTGAGTTAGGAGTTTTTGGCATTTTGCATTTTCTTTCACAACTGTGTCAGTATTTTCCACTGTATCTTCTGCATTTGAGATTCTCTCTTCTATCTGTTGTATTTTGTTGGTGTTGGTTGCGTCTATGACTCCTGATCTCTTTCTTAGGTTTTCTATCTCCATGGTTGTCTCACTTTGAGCTTTCCTTATTGTTTCTATTTCCATTTTCAGATCCTTAATGTTTTTGTTTAATTCCTTCTTTGTGTTTTCTTGCATTTCTTTAGGGGATTTCTGTGATTCCTCTTTAAAGGCTTCTACCTGTTTACTTGTACTCTCTTGTATTTCTTTAAGGGAGTTACTTAATTCCTTCTTATAATCCTCTATCATCATCATGAGAAGTGATTTTAATTCTGACTCCTGCTTTTCAGGTGTGATGGGGTGTTCAGTGCTTGCTATATTGGGAGAACTGGGTACCGATGATGCCAAGAAACTTTGGTTTCTGTTGCTTATGTTCTTGTGCTTGCCTTTCACCATCTGGTTAACTCTAGTGTTACCTGCCCTCACTGTGTAAGACAGGAGTCTGAATTTCCAGTTATCTTGCTTGTTGCAGAGCTCCTCAGAGTCCAGATGTCTCTGTGGTCTTATGATCCTAATCTCCTGGGTGGAAGAACTCCTGGGACTCAGGCCCGCTCTTGGATTTGGAAATCCTTCTGCTCTGGGTGCAGTGGATCCTATAGGATGGCTCAGGATAAGATGTCTTCCAAGTGCAAACCACCTTGGTGTCTGCTGCTCTGAGTGCAGTGGCTCCTCAGCTGCTCTGAGTGCAGTGGCTCCTCTAGGATGACTCAGGATTCAGTATCTCCACAGGACAGGAGCAGACCAATTCTGTGTCTGCCCCAGCCCAAAGGACCAGGCAGGGGAGGAAGGGAAGTGGAATTCTGGAGGGGTGGGGTTTGGGTAGCTGCTGTGTCCTGAATGTTCCTGGCTCCCAGATGTATCTCTGGGGCTTAGGGAGTGAGATGAAGTTCTTACAGGCTGCTCTGAGTGCAGTGGATCCTCTAGGATGACTCAGGATTCAGTATCTCCACAGGACAGGAGCAGACCAATTGTGTGTCTGCCCCAGCCCAAAGGACCAGGCAGGGGAGGAAGTGGTGATTATGAGTTTTAATAGATAGGTATAGCAACAAAAACTACATGGTATTGGAATAAAACCTATCATGTTGAACAATATAATGTAATCAAAGGTGGAGATGTATATCCACATACCTATTTACAATTGATTTTTGATAAAGAAACCAGAGTTATAAAATGACAAAAGGAAGCCATATTCAATAAATGATTCTGGTCTAATGGGATGCCAGCAAGTAAAAGATACAAATATCTATATCTCTATATCTATATCTATATCTATATCTATAGATATAGATATAGATATATAGATATATAGATATATAGATATATAGATATATAGATATATAGATATATAGACATATAGACATATAGATATAGATATAGATATGGATATGGATATGGATATGGATATGGATATAGATATAGATATAGATAGATAGATATAGATAGATATATAGATGATAGATAGATAAAATTATATACACTGAACCAGGTAGAAGACAGTGTGGGGGTTACCTTTGAAGATATTGGCACAGGAGTCAATTTCCTGAACAATACACTAGTACCACAGGTACTAAGATGAACAATTTATAAATGGGACCAAATGAAACTGAAAAGGTTTTGTAAAGCAAAGAAACAAAGGTCACTAGCAACTTGACAAAATGGTAGCCTACTGAATAGGGGAAGATTTTCACCAACTCTACATCTGACAGAGGGATAATATGCAAATTTTATAAAGAACTTAAGAAATAAGATATCAAGAAACAGAGAAATCAAATTAAAAATGTAGTAGAGAACAAAACAGAGAATTCTCAAAAGAGAAATATCAAATAAACTAGAAGCACTTAAATAGATGTTTAACATTCTTAGTCACCAGGGAAATCCAAATCAAAAGAATTATGAAATCTTGTCTTACACCTGTCTGAATGGTAAATATCAAATACACAAGTGATAGCACACGTTGGTAAGGATATGAACAAAGGAAAGCCCTGTTCCATTCTTTGTGGGAATGCAAACTTGTACAGCCTCTTTGAAAATCAATATTCCAAGGTTTCAGAAAATTGGCAGCCAATTTACCTCATGGCTCTCCTGTTCACAAAATCAACAGTCATTCAATCCTACCACAAGGATATTTGCTCAGCTATGCTCATGTAGCCTTTTTCATAATTGCCACAAAATGGAAACAACCTTGATGTCCCTCAAACAAAGGATGGATAAGTACAATATGGTAATATACACAATGGAGTATTACTCAACTGTTAAAAAATAACATCATGAAATTTTCTGGCAAATTGATAGAACTAGAAAAAATCCATAGTGTGATAACTAATATCCAGAAGAAAAGCATGATATATTCTCATTTATAATTGGATATTTGCTGTAAAGTCCAGGATATGATATTAAGTCTACAGATCCAGAGAAGCTAAGTAACAATAAGGACTAAAGGGAAGATGCATGAAGCATCCTTTGAAGGGGATATAGGAAACATATCATGGGTGTGGTTGGTGTGCTGTTGGCATGGGAACAAGAGCAATAATTGTGATGGAAGATGGAGGAAAAGAGGAATTGGAGAGACAACTAGAGATAGGGCCTATTTCTAGAATAGGTTAGAAATATAGAGCAACAGAAATTCCGTGGACTCTACAGACATGACAGTAAATAAGTTTGGGGAATATGGAGCCTGCAACAACCATTTATTATAAGCAATCATGATTTCCAGTGAAGATTGAGTCACCAACCCAGCCAAAATATTGCCCATCTATAATTTGCCTTATAGATTTTTCCAGAATAATGTTGTTAAAGAAATTGTGGCCAACCAATGACTCGTCCAGCTTGAGACCCATGTCATGACACTGGGCCCACCACTGACACTGCCTGAAGGACAAGGATTCTAAGTAGAAAAGAGACCCAGTACACAACCAAATATAACCTGAGGGGAAAAATATCAATGAACTGATTGATAGAACTGGTCCCTAATGATATTCTGCTATCCTTAGAGACAGCAGCTAGGCATAATTTTTTTTTCTCAGAGGCTTCATCTAATGAATGATGGAAAGAGATGCACAGACCCACACATAAACATTAGGCTGATGTCAAGGAATTCTGTGAAAGTGGAAGAAAGGTTTGTGGGAACTAGAAGGTTCTAGGACACCATAAGAAAACCCAGAGAATCAACTAATCTAGGCTCATAGGGGCTCATAGATACTATCTCAAATAGACAGAAATCTTGCATGGTCTGATCTCTCTGCAGTTAAATAGATTAGTCTTCCTATGGTACTCCTAACAATAAAAATAGGTAATGCCTCTGACTCCGTTGCCTGATTTTCTTATTGGATAGTTGTGAGAAGCTGGTGTGGTGACCATTCCAAGATGGCGCCTGGGACAGTTGCCAAGTCTTATGACCAACAGATGGCACCTGGGATGGTTGCCAAGTCTTATGACTAGCACCTGAATTCCTTACACACCCCTGAAGAGCCACGTCCACAGGCTATACTGCGCAGACTCACTGCTATGCATTATCAGGCCATTGAGCAACACCTTGGACCAATTGAGAGTGCCTGCATGGCAGGATCTGAGTGGTGCAGGCACAGGGATTTAAGGGCAGACAGGGAGAGGCCTTAGGGGCTTTTGGACATTGTTAAGGTTCCTGAATAACCTGCTTTGACAAGAACTCCGCATGGTGTCGCTCCCTTCTGCAGGTCGGAATGAGAGCGACAAGTGGTGGCCGGTAAGAGGAAGTTCAGAACTCATCGCAGTCAGGGCAGCTAGCTGGTAAGTTCCCAGGTAAGAGGGACAAGGACAAGTTCTCGGTTTAGAGACAATAAGGTTCCCGGTAGTAGGACAAGTTATACCAAGCACAATGGGGAATTCATCATCTTCAGCCTCTGTAAGCCAAGCTCTTCAGAGATTATTGAAAGTTAAAGGAATAGGATTAAAAAGGGTTACTGTAGAAAAATTTTTACAAGCTGTGGATGATGTCACGCCATGGTTTTTAGTTTCAGGACACCTAACTATACCCAGCTGGGAGAAGCTTAGAAAAGACTTAAGATTTGCTGAGGAGCAGGGAGTGTTACCCAGGGGAGTTTTAACAGTGTGGAAATTGGTGAGGAATTGTATAAAAGAAAAGGAGGGGAGATGTGCAGCAGAGCTGGAACGGGGCTGTGAGGCACTAGAGCAGCTGAGAGAGGAGCAGTCTCAAAAGTCGGAAAATGGAGAAAGCTCAGATGAGGAGGAAGCTTCCGAAGAGGAGCTTGAAGAGCTGGTGCAGGGTTTAGAGAAAACAAAACTAGAAGTGGAATCTACAGCGCCAGAGCCACCGCTGCCTCTTCCATATGGTCCAAGTGGAGCTTCAGGATGGAGTCTGTGCCTGAAGGTCTGGAGGGAGTTACGAGCTCAGTGTTTTCCAGTATTTCAGGACACCCAAGGCAATCACTATCCTGAGCCCCTTGATTGGAAGGTTATCCAAAGACTGGCCAAAGGGGATCAAGCCTACGGCGTTAATGCTGCTTATGTAATAACACAGCTGGAAACCCTTCACAGATATTGTATGACCCCTAGTGATTGGCAAAATTTAGCTAGAGCATGCCTTTCTCCCGGACAGTATTTAGATTGGAAGACCTATTTTATTGAATTTTAGCAGAGCAGGCAGCCTGTTAATGGCCAGCCAGCATAGAGTCAGGATATGTTGCTGGGGCAAGGCAGGTTTGCCAATCAACAGACTGGTTATCCTCTGCAAGTTTATGAGCAAATTAACATGATGGGAACTAGAGCTTGGAAATCTCTACCAAATACAGGAGAAATGCAAGGAAACCTAACTAAGATTATCCAAGGGTCAGCGGAACCATTTGCTGACTATGTGGCTAGAATGGTAGAAGCTGGGGGAAGAATTTTTGGGGACCCTGATACAGCAATGCCTTTACTGAAACAGTTGATTTTTGAGCGGATTCCTTGGATTTACATTTACCAGGGGTATTATGTTTTTAATTAGCGACTAATATGTCCAAGGCATAATGTTTCCTTTGGGCCTATGCTGGTTTGTATGTGGCCTCCTTTTGTTTTTATAGTGTTTAATGGTAATTATAATAGTAGCCTTTTAAAATTCAGTAATAATAGTTGTTTTTATATATGTGTTGGAACTCTTCTGTTTATCATTTTGCAATGGTTGTCCACATGCCTAGATATGTCCTGTGGCCTGTGGAAGCCCCCTCCGCCATGACTTTATTTAGACTGAAGAGAGATTTTGACATTACTGCAGGAGTCATTACAGCCATTGCTGTGTCTGCTACTGCTGCTACAGCATCTGTAGTTGCCTTGACTACAACAGTTCAGACTGCAGCCACTTTAAATAATTTGTCTGCAGGAGTTGCGGAGGCCTTGGACATCCAGGGTAGTATTAATAGTCAATTGAAAGTAGGTATTCTTTTGCTTAATCAAAGAGTTGATTTAGTTCAGGAACAAGTAGATGTGCTTATGGAATTAGCTTAGGTGGGTTGTCAGTGGAAATATACTGGGTTATGTGTTACTTCCATAGCATTTCAGAATGCAAGCTGTGCCAGAAATTTTTCCAAAGAACTTTCTCACTATCTTGTAGGAAATTGGTCCAGAGATTTGGGTAAGTTGCTGAGAGACTTACGACACTCCATTGTCCACATCAATTCAACCTGAGTATATGCCTCCCTAGTTTCTGGATTAACCAGTTGGATACTTCAAGCAATGTCTCATGTGAAGGAATGGGCTGGAATTGGGGGGTGGTGGCTCTGTGCCTGCTCCTCATCAGTTGCTTGGCATTTTGGTGTATGCGTAACATGAGAGCTCGGCAATCTAAGAATCATGTCTTGCTTGTACAAGCATTTGCAACTGTAGAGATGGGGCAATCTCCTCAAGTGTGGCTTGGCATGCTAGAGAAGTAGTCAGTGATGGGTAAGATTCCTTAGATGTCCCTAAGACAGGGACCAAACCAAAGCTGTTTGACTACCAATGAAGGGTAAGGAACATTGTCACAAGGGACAACCTAAGACAGGCATTCTCTCTGCCAAAAATTAAATAAAAGGGGGAATTGTGAGGAGTGGGTGTGGTGACCATTCCAAGATGGCACCTGGGATGGTTGCCAAGCCTTATGACTAACAGATGGTGCCTGGGTCAGTTGCCAAGTCTTATGACTAGCACCTGACTTCCTTACACACCTCTGAAGAGCCACGTCCGCAGGTTATACTGCACAGACTCACTGCTATGCATTATCAGGCCATCGAGCAACACTTTAGACCAATTGAGAGCACCTGTGTGGCAGGATCTGAGTGGTACAGGCACAGGGATTTAAGGGTAGACAGGGAGAGGCCTGGGGGGCTTTTGGACATTGTTAAGTTTCCTGAAACTTAAACTGCTTTGAGAAGAACTCTGCATGGTGTCGCTCCTTTCTGCAGGTTGGAACAAGAGAGACAGATAGTCTTATCTAGTTTTAATATTAAGGGAGGTTCTTTGTCTTATTGTAACTTGTTAGCATTTTTGGAAGAAATCCATGGGAGATCTGACCTTTTCTGAGCAGAAATAAGAGGAGGCTTGGAAGTAGCTTAAACAGTGGTAGTAGTATAGAGGGTAGTGGGGATGACTGGGAAGAGGGACAGTGAAGACTGTGGTTAGAATTTAACATCTGAGAGATGAAAACATAAAACATTTAAAAATGCTTTGACCAAATTCCAAATAATTTTGGATTCAAAATAATATAATATTCTTTGTTCATAGTAAATTCATCCAAAATGTTACAAATAGGGCACAAAAAAGAATTTTCAAGTTTTATAATATTGTTTGTTTCTAAAAATTCTAGAAATTTAAAACAAGTAAATATATGAGAACTGCTAGCTCCTTCTCAGCATCATGTCTGCCTGCACACAACTATGCTTCCTGCAATGATGATAATGGACTGAACCTCTGAATTGTAAGCCACCCCAAAGTAAATGTTTTTTATGAGTATGTGGGGTGGTGGGCTGTGAGAGGCAGCTGGGTACTTGGTTGAGCACTGACTTTGAACCCCGGATACCCTAGACACAGGATTTCTCTCCTCCATGCAAACCCTATCACCCATTTGGCTGGCACCTCCACCAAGTCAGATAAGGATGTCTACTCCACTCACCATCCTAAGGTCTAAAGGTCTCCCAGGAGATCTCCTGCAGCCCGGGACTCAGGTGTCTGATGAGATCTGCAGCAACAGGTATCACAGGTCAGGCCCAGACAAAGACACCCAAGCCAGTTAACACAAGAGATAACTACATGACAAGAGGCAAGAACATAAGGAAGTAAAGTCAATATATTTTGGTACAATCAGAACCCAATTATCCCACCACAGCAAACCCTGAATACCCTAACACATTTTAAAAGCAAGTTGACCTAAAATCATATCTCATGAAGATAATTGAGACTTTTAAGGAGGACATAAATAACATACCTAAAGAAAAACAGGGAAACACAAACAAGTAGAACTCCTTAAACAAACAAATCTGTTTTAAAAATACAGGAAAATGGATGGTTTCTGGTCTAGCAGGTGTCCTGCCCAATTAAGGGACTGGAGTTCTGATGATGTGCATGAGTTCAGATCAGTCCAGGGCTTTTATGTGGTTTAGGATGCTGACCTGTCTTCTTTTAGAAGAGGAGGCCCAGCCTAGCTTTGGGGGGGTTTGCTTGGTCTATGAGGTTCAGAATGGTGGCCTGATTTCTGGGCTATTAGGAAGCTTCTGATAGAGATGTTGCTTGGGATATTGTAAAGAGTAGAATAAAGGTAATTGGCGGTTTGCTGGGCAGACAAGGGCAGAGTAGGTAGGGTAATCTTATCTGGGATTAAAATGCTGAAATGGGCTCTGGTAGGGCAAGAGACTTCTGCCAGAGATGTGGGCTGGGATATGTGTGGAGAAGAGGAGAGGTGATTGGAAGTATGTTGGGTGAGTGGAGGCAGGTCCTAGCACTTGCTCCATTTCTCTCACTACCAAGTTCCATTTTTTTTCTCCCTACTCTCTCTACATTTGAAAAACCCTGAATTTTGCTGTCTTCCTTATAAACTTTCCCACTCATTTCACTCCATCCAACCATTCAAGAAATCTACTTGTTTCCCCTTCTAAGGAAGATTCAACAGTCCTTCCCCTGGCCCTCCTCCTTACTTGGCATCTTTGAGTCTGTTAATTATACCATGGATAACCTATACTTTATGACTAATACCCACTTATAAGTGAGTATATACCATGTTCTTTTGGGGTCTCAGTTACCTCACTCAGGTTGATATTTTCACGTCCATCCATTTGCCTGCAATGAAATCTCTGTTTTTGATATCTGAGTAGTAGTCCATTCTGTAAATGAACCATGTTTTTAAAAATCCATTGATCAGTTAAATCACACCTAGGTTGTTTTCATTTTATGGTTACTATGAATAAGGCTGCTATGAACATAGTTGAACAAGTGTCTTTGTGGTAGAGTGGAGCATGTTTATGTATATACCTAGGAGTGGTATAGTTGGGTTTTGAGGTAGAACTATATCCAGTTTTCTGAGAAACCACCAAATTGTTATACAGAGTTGTGGAACTTTGCATTCCAACCAGCAACAGAGCAGTGTTCCTCTTGCCTTGCTCCACATTCTTGCCAGCATGAACTGGCCCATGATTTTTTTTATCTTAATCATTCTAAATGGTGTGAGGTGGAATCTCAGTCAT
Organism: Grammomys surdaster; assembly: GCF_004785775.1. NCBI lineage: Eukaryota > Metazoa > Chordata > Mammalia > Rodentia > Muridae > Grammomys > Grammomys surdaster. Next base: position 6,337,228 of record NW_021620995.1, read on the forward strand.
TTTAACTTGCATTTCCCTGAAGACTAAGGTTGTTGAATACTTTCCTAATTGCTTCTTGACCATTCATGATTCTGCAGTTCAGAATTTTCAAGTTAGCTCTTTATTCTATTTTTTAATTGTGCTTTTTTTTGGCGTTTTGGTGTCTTCTTTAGTTCTCTATATATTTTAGATATTAATCCTCTGTCTGATACAGGATTGGCAAAGATCATTTCCCAATTTTATGCTGTCATTTTGTCCTAGTGCTGGTGACCTTTGATTTACAGAAGGTTTTCAGTTTCAGTTTCATTAGGTTCCATTTATTAATGGTTGATTATAGTGCCTGAGCACCACTTTAACATGAATGGGCAAACTCTCACAAGGCCTTATCATTGATATATATATATACACATACATGAATGTACATAGAGAGAGACACAAAAAATAGTACTTTCAAGTAAAACAGAAAACATTATGGTTCTCTGTAGCTTTTTCCAATCTCTGTTGCTATAAATAGTCCTTTACATATTATTCTGATAGAAACTTCAGGCCAAATAACAGTCTAAAATTAGCCTGAAGGAGTCAGGGGAGGTGATGGTTGTAGCACAAGTCTTTAATACCAGACTCTGGAAACAGGTCTACAGGAAAAGTTATAGGACAGCTAGGTCTACACAAAAAGAAACCCTGAGTCGTAAAAGGAAGAGCTAAGAATTATTGCGAAACTCATATTTTCTGTGAAGGCTGCCTACTTAGAGAGATTATTTCTTTTTATAGATAAACTTCTATTAAGGATGCTAAAATAGCAGTAAGTTCTACCTAAGGCATAGATAAACAGAGCTTTATTCTTTTACAAGTTACTAATTTGAAATTTTCTGGATATGCCATGAACTAATCTGTAAACTTCATTTATTGTTAAAACATAGCCTACTCTCCTTAATTCTCTGACTTTGGATGTCTACCTTATGGAATGTAATCTCACTTGATTGCCTTTTAGTACAATCCTATTACCTTATTTATGTACTTTAGCAGTCCTATAAAAGGTAACTTCAGTAGTCACCTAAATTCTCCTACATCTAAAAATACATGTTTCCTCCAGTGTCCTTTAAGAAATCCACATCATCACTTGGATGCTTCTCATGCTTTCCTTGAACAAATGTTTTTCAGGTAGTCCAATGCTGAATTTTATAATAAAATGGTTTGTAATAAATTAAAAGTATGATTAATACAGAAACATTCTGAAATTGTTTACTGCAATGAAGTCTAGAATCAGAGATTTGTCTGGGTGGATGTCTATGAGATAACTTATATAACTATATAGAGAAGTACAGATCTTCGTCTCTAAGCTATGCTCCACTGACACTAGCAAAGAGTGGAAACATGAGATTTGTTTTGTCCACCAACTTTAGCATTTTAATTCTGAGCACAATATAATTGCTATCTCATTGTGGAGTGTAACTTGGAATAGTATCCAGGACAATTAATTGTGTGGAACAATGCTGAGATATCTATGTTAACAGAAAAGAGAAGAGCAGGCACTTCCTCATAACCTCACCTGGGATTCTAGCCATTCTTCACTCTTTCCCTCCTGAAGCAGCAAGTAGTCATAGAAGAGAGTAAAATAATTACATAGGTAGTGCAAAGTTTTCTGAAAGGGACTTCTCATGTTGTAGCTTCAATGAGATCACCATCCATGCATTGTAGGGGCTCTCTGCGATATTCTTGTTTTGATATCATCTATTGTACTGTATCTAAGCTCCTCACCAATGGTCTATAGTTGAAGCAAATGAGTTCATTGGATCATTGTCTTACTATGTTTTAGAATCATACTTTTGGTTTTTGACTGATGGTGTATAGGCATTTGTTCACATCTACTCAGAAAAATATAACAAAACAACAGTTAAATCTAGAACAAAGCTTTCTTAAACATCCTGACTTATTCAATGCCATTTAAAACTCAGCTTCTGTAACAAGCACCTCCAGGGTATGTTCCACCATTTGTTTATTTTTAATTGCTATTACCTTTATTTGATTCATTATGATATCAGTCTGTATTTTATAGCAGATATGATGTACCTCTACCTTCTGATGACAAAAACAAATTCTCTATATGAGGATTAAATTTAATTAAATGATAAGCTGTATTTCTCCAGAAAAATCTCATTCATTTCCTAAAGGGATATTTTCAATGTAAAAGCATTTAAGAATAGTTTGATTCTATGAGCATGCTAGACAGTCTTATTATCAAATGTACCATAAGAACTTTGTAAGAAAAGAGATCTTCTTCACATGCACAAGAATAGAAATTAAAGACTACGTGAAAGGAGTTATCATTGAATCAATAATTTTATTGGAATATTCATTTTATACTTCTCTTTATTATAACCTTATTCTTAACTTTCTGTGAAGCTACAGGGCTCCACATTATTAAGATCATCTTTCAGTGATTTAATATATGACTTTGAACTTTTCATTCTCTACCAGATGAATAATGTGGGTCCCAAGGCAATTTTTCAACTTCCTTTCTCCAAATCTCTAATACATTTTTCAGTTTTGAATACAAACTGAAGTAAATATCTGTTTTAGAAACTCACAACACACACACATACAAACATAGAGCCACACCCACATGCATACACACACATACACACACAAAAAAACACACTTACACACACAAAAAAATTATAAACAATCAGGGCTTGTTGATTCATACTAAGAATTTCAAGCAGGGCTCCATGGCACAAGATTACAATTGCATCTATCAGGAGGCTGTGGTAGGGGATCCAAACAAAATCAAAGCCTGCCACAATTACAGAGTAAGTTCAAACTCTATGCATAACTTGAAAAGGGCCTTAGTGTGCAGCTCATTGATAAAGCACTTGCCTATAGTCACAGCATTCTGAGATTAACTCACAGAATTGAAAGTATTTCTATGTGTGTAGAAGAGTGCACTTTAGTCTTAGAGTACAAGCTTAGCATGTATAGATAGGATTTTCAGCATAGCACTGAGAAAGAAATGAGAGAGACCAAAGTAATTGAATAACACAGAGAGAAAGAAAAAAAGGGGAGGAAAAAAAATAAAAGAGCACACACATACTTATAGGATAGATAGATAGATAGATAGATAGATGATAGATAGATAGATAGATAGATAGATAGATAGATAGATAGATAGAAAGATAGATAGACAATGATGGTTTCAGATGAGTAAAATATTCCCTAATGAAACCAGCTCATTTTACTTGTATCACACATGTATTCAATTTACGGGTTTCCATTATAATTGTCTTAAATAATATGAGTGTTTAAACTTTTGTTTAGTCTTTGTGTAATACTCATATTATATTCTGGGGGAAAGAAGATCATGATGTTTAAATTTCAAGGGCAATATCCCCACCTTCAGCCAATATTTTTATCAATGTAAAAAGTTAAAAATTTTCTCTTCCTACATTTGCAGCTGGTTTTTTAGGTCATATTTTGCAAATCATTTAGGTAGATTTACCATTAATTCCTCTACTTTCTTACACAACTATACACTCATGATAGAATATATTCCAGATTATATCATATGTGTTTTCAATATGTTTGCTGTATTAACAACTTTCAAAATAAAATAAAAACTTTACAACTCAATGACTTTGAGTACTCACAGTTATAAAACCACCATTATTATCTAAGTTTAAAAGCAGCCATTGTTCTTCCAAAAATTCCATAGACATTAACACTAGCTTCTCAATTCTCTTTTGCAAACAAGACTCCAGAATGATTATACCTTTTGTTTCGTAGCATCGATATTTCATGTTGAAAGAATCATAGTTACCCTGGAAAATTAAAACAACAATGAACTATAAAATATACATACAAACACACACACATACATTTATATATAAACATATATGTTAATTTTGACATATGTTTATAAAATATTATGTCTAACTGTATTTATTTGCTGGTAGACAAATTACATCAATATTTTTTATTTCTGTTCTGCACCAAGAGACTTTTAAATGGTTTATTCCAGACCAAGAACAATATATTAAGGAGAATAATATAATTAAGTGAAGACTTCCTGACCCTCTATGCTTCTCACCACCTGCCTCTTCCCCCGCCTGATGCTGCCCTTTTTTTTTTCTCTCCTCTTCCTCTCTTCCTCCCGGGCCCCTCTTTCCCACTACCTTCCATGATTATTTTGTTTGCCTTTCTAAGTAGGACTGAAGCATCCACAATTTGGCCTTCCTTCATCTTGAGCTTCATATGGTCTTTGAGTTGTATTGTATGTATTCTGAGTGTTTTTCCTAATATCCACTTATCAGTGAGTATATAACATGTGTGTTCTTTTGTGACTGGATTACACAGAGGGTCAGGAAATTGAGTGGGAGGTATGAAGTGGGGGGGACGGGAAACCGGGGGTAGCCACTAGAAAGTCCCAAATGCCAGGAAAGACAGAGGTTCCCAGGACAGGATGACATTAGCTGAAATAGCCCCCAAAGAGGAGAGAGAACCTGTAGAGACCATATCCAGAGGTTAGGCACTGCCCCCTGTTGAGGTATGGGGTCACCCACCCATCTCAAAAGTATTAACCCAGAATTACTCCTGTCTAAAGGAAATTCGGGGACAAAGGTTGAAGCAGAGACTGAAGGAAAGGACATCCAGAGACTGCCCCACCTGGAGATCCATCCCATATGCAGCGAACAACCCAGACACTATTGCTGATGCTAAGAAGTGCTTACTGACAGGAGCCTGGCATAGATGTCCCCTGAGAGAACCTGCCAGAATCAGACTAATACAAATGTGGATGCTCACAGTCAACCATCTGACTGAAAAAGGAGACTACAATTAAAATTTTAGGGGAAGAAATGAAGGAGCTAAAGTGATTTGCAACCCTATAGGAAGAACAACAATATCAACCAACCAGATACCCCAGAGCTCACAGGGACTAAAGGAAAAACCAAGGAGTACACATGGAGAGAACCACAGCTCCAGCTTCACATGTAGCAGAGGATGGCCTTGTCTGGCATCAATGGGAGGGGAGGCCCTTGGTCCTTTGGAGGCTCAATGCTGCTGTGTGGAAGAATGATAGGACAGTTAGGTGAGAGTGGGTTTGTGGGTGCAGGAGCTCTCTCATAGAACCAGGGAAGAGGGGAGAGAGAAGAGAGGAGAGGGAGAGGGAGTTTTTGGAGGGGAAACTGGGAAGAAGGATAACATTTGAAATGTAAATAACCTACTAAAAAACTTGAAGATTAGATTTACTAAAGTATTAAATCAATCTTAAACAATTAACTTATCAGTCATTGGGATAAGACTCCAATAAAATTTTAATATAACAGACCCCATATGGCTGGTAATTAATAGGAGATAATAGTTACTGAGAAAAAATTATTGCAGCATAATACACAATAACATATTTTAATCAAACATGATTATATAATTATTCTTTCAATAATTGCTATTTAAGCATAGTGAAATAACATTTTTCAATTTTAACCAATTTATACTTTTGAAATTAGCATATTACTTTAACAACCTTTCTAAGATATACATTCAATTTGAACCTGAGAATCCATTTATGTTTTAAAATCTCACAAATTATTTGTTTTATATCCAATTTAATTAAATTTATTTTTACATTGCGTCAGTGGTAAAATGTATATCACAAATAATGTACCAATTCAAATATTTAATTGTTGGGTTTATAGTAACTATCATTAGACTTGAACATTTAACAAGAAGGAAATAAATTCATATAGAATTAGTGAAATTTACCCAAAGTTCAGAAAAAAAATTATGATTTAATTATTTATGTCAGTAATGTGAATAAATTATTTTCCTTTGCCCTTTTTTCTCAAAAGAGGATTTTGTTTTTGAAAACAAAGAAAGTATAAATTTTTAGCTTTCCTGAACTGGTCAAAGTAAAATGAACTTTAATACAGTAAGTCAATTAGGAACATAATGATGAATATAATACAAATATTTCTAATTCAAATGAATAGAAAATATTTTATATCTGAAAAAAATGAATATCATCCATCATAGACACACCTTAGATTAAGCTTATTGGAAAATACAAATGGCAACAAATCTAATAGAAGCATGTTAGATGAATTGTACTGCTGACATCCTTTCACCAAATTACATTTCCCTTTGACACTCATCTGTAACTTTCTGTAGAGTCAATCTCAGGACATTACTCATTTTTGAAAGTGTTAATGTACCATAAAGAACTTGTATTTTCATTAGGCATACTGTCTAAGCCAGGTGTTACATGCTCTCTGTGTCTGCCCTAAGTTCATTTAGCAGCTTATAAATCTTTATCAAAATGATAAGTTTCTATCATGAACTATGTTCTTAAATTCTACTGAAATGTATAGTGTAGAATATAAAATCATCTTGTTTAACATTTTAAATAATATAAAATCAACATGCTAATATCAAATCTTTAACATTTCATCATATTTAATTTTACTTTTAAGCAACTTAATATATTACATAAACAGTAAATAATAAGGTTTGAGTATGTAATATGGCTCTTTACCTATAATCCAATTCCTGGAAGACAAGGCTCTTCAGATTTCTTAGACTCACTCCCTTGTGTACAAAGTGTTGGTTTTAGATTGGATTATAAAACAGCAGTAACGTTTTTTCTTGTTTCTGATCATTATTGTGTTTCAGACTACTGTATCCGAGTGATGATTAGACTATTAAATCACGTACTAAATATATTTGTTACAAAAACTAAGGTGAGAACATATATCAACATTTTTATTACTTAAAATTTATCTTATTAATATCTAAAATTAAATCCATAACCACATATAAATTTACATAGAATTTTACTGCTGTGCTGTATCCAGCTTACTGTCAATACTTTCATAACTATACCCTAGTGTACATTTTTAATATTAGATCATTAGAACTGGCATTAAGATATAAATTCAAGGTAAATGTCATAAATGATAACTCTATATGGAAACAATAGGGGAATTAGAATGCTGAAGATATAGTTCAATTTTTCGAGGATATATTGAACTATAGGTTCAAAAGTGAACTATAGATAGATGAACTGAACAGGTGCTTGTTCAAATACACAGAAGTTTGTGAGATACTTCATATCCCATAATTCCATGGATATGTAGAATATATTATATTTGATACTGAGACACTAAAACTGAATTTGGATTGTATATTCTACTAATTTTCAGTGATATTTTAAAATCTGCTTTCGCTGGGCAGTGGTGGCATACGCCTTTAAATCCTAGCACTTGGGAGGCAGAGGCAGGCGGGTTTTCTGAGTTTGAGGACAACCTGGTCTACAAAGTGAATTCCAGGACTGCCAGGGCTACACAGAAAAACCCTGTCTCAAAAAATGGCTAAAATCTGCTTTATAAACCACTCTGTCAGGTTCGTTTATTTGTTTGTTTATTTATTTATTTAATATTTATTTATTTATTTATTTATTTATTTATAGTGTAATGGCTTTTGTGTTTGATATGTTTATTTAAAACATATCTTTCAGTATCTGTATAACCACTGAATTAACGTTTCAAAAACCTTAAAAAATTATCCCTCTTAAACAGTCTCTGGTTGTCTTCTGCCCTATTTTCTCCCTACCCTCTCTTTTTCTGTCTCCATAGGACATTGAGAAGTGGGTCATAACAGTAACAGTTTATAAGAAACCAGATCACTCATTGTAATACTAAGTGTTAGATGATATTGTTTGTCTGTCTGTATTATAGTATATAAAAAAGTTGTATACATGCTGATTTGTAAAAGTATACACTTAAAAATATTAAATCACAATATATACACTTCTTATTTAGAGATGTGTATATAATAATTATGTCTATTAATATATTTGATGTTTTGCTTTCCTACAAATATTTTATATATTTACTATACTCATGAATATTTAAGATGAATTAATATCCAAATTATTCAGTAATTGTATTCTAGTTTTTCCTGTTTTTTCTTTCAAATTTTATTTATAAAAATATTCTTTTGAGGTTTTCAATTCTAAGTGTCATTAGCAATATTACAGCCAGGGCCTAATAGGTACCTTAGATCATAAACATGTACTATTATCTCTGAGACAAAAATTTTGACTATAAAAATATATTAGGTAAATATTCAACCTGGCAATATGTCACCTTAATAAATACCTATCTGAAAATGATATTTCGTTTATGTAATTTTTTGACATGTTAGTGATTAGTTCAGTATACTCTAAATAGTATGTGTTAAAAGTTTCTACCTCAAGTGAAGGTATTCGGAATAGCTGGTGGTAAGTAGAAGGTAATTCTCATATTTCTCTATTTCTGCTTGAAAACACTGTGACCAGGGCAACTTACAGTAGAAAAAGTTTATTTAAGTCTTATAATTTCAAATGGTTAGAACCATCTAGATGGCCCAGAATTTCTATTCATTCATTCATTCATTCATTCATTCATGCATTCATTCATTCATATTCTAGCTGTTGTCCACCCTTTTTACTCAGCCTCCCACAGTTCATTTTCCCATGCCTCCTCCTCATTGCCTCAAAGATGGTGCTTCCTTTCCCTGACCCCCGCCACCAGGCATCCCATTTCTTTGGGGCCTCAAGTGTGTCCAGGATTTGATACATCTTCCACTGAGGCCAGATAGGAAGTCTTCTGCTATACGTGTGCAAGGGGCCACAGACCAGCCAATGTTTGCTGTGTGGTTGTTGGATCAGTCTCACAGAGCTCACAGGGGTCCAGGGTAGTTGAGACTAAAGCTTAATATTCTTCAGTCTTTCCCATAATTCAACAATAGGAGTCCTCAAATTCAGTTCAGTGTTTGAGGGTAAGTATCTGTGTCTGTCTCCGTCAGCTGCTGGTAGGGTCTCTCAGAGAACAGGCATGCCAGCTTCTGCCTGTAAGCACATCATAGCATCAGATATTATCAGGCATTAGTGACAATGTCCCTACGAGACAAATCCCAAGTTGGGCCTATCACTGGATCATGTTTCCTTCAGTGTCTTCTCTATTATGTTCCTGCAGTTCTTTTAGCCAGGATCAATTCTGGGTCAGAAATGTTGACTGTGGGTTAGTAACCCTGTCCCTCTAGTTGAGATCCTGTCTATCTACCAGAGATGGACACTTCAAATTCCTTCTCCCCACTGTTGGACATTTTGGCTATGGCCACCCCCATTGAGTCCTGAGAGTCCCACTTCCAAGCTTTCTGTTGCTTTCTAGAGAGTTGTCCCACCTCCCATCAAATGAGGCAGCATATTTCCATTCATTCTTCTGGCCCTTTGGGCTTCTCCCCTGCCCCCTCACCATACCAAATCCTCTTCCCCTTTTGCCATTGCCTTCCCCTCTTCCTCCCACGTCTCTCCCTCTGTCTCCTATGATTATTTTGTGCCCCTTCTAAGTGGAATTGAAGCATCCACACTTTGGCCTTCCTGCTTGTTAAACTTCTCATGATCTGTGGGTTTTAACATAGATATTCTGTACATTTTGACTAACATCCACTTATCAGTGAGTACACATCTCACATGGACTTTTGGATCTGGGTTACCTCACTCAGGATGATATTTTCTAGTTCCATCAATTTGTCTGAAAAATTCATGATGTCCTAATTTTTAATAGCTGAATAGCATTTCATTGTATAAGTGAACCACATTTTCTGTATCAATTCTTTGGTTGAGGAACATATGCGTTATTTTCAGATTCTGGCTATGACAAATAAGGTGGCTATTAACATAGTAGAGCACATGTTCTTTTGGTATGGTGGAGTATCATTTGGGTATATGCCCAGGAGTGGTATAACTGGGTCTTCAGGTAGAATTATTTCCAATTTTATGAGGAACTGCCAGATTGATTTACAGAGTGATTGTACCAATTTTCAAACCCACCAGCAATGAATAAGTGTTTCTTCTTTTTCAACATACTCACCAGCACGTGCTGTCGCCTGAGTTTTGATCTTAGCCATTCTGATTGGTATAATGTGAAATCTTAATTTACTTTTGATTTGCATTTTTCTGATGACTAAGGTCTTCGAACAGTTCTTTGAGTCCTTCTTAGTCACTTGTGATTCCTCTGTTGTGAATTCTCTGTTTACTTTTGTACCCCATTTTTAATTGGGTTGTTTGGGGAATTGGAGGTTAACTTCTTGACTTATTTGTAAATTTTGGATATTAACCCATTATAGGATGTAAGGTTAGTAAAGATTATTTTTCCCAATCTGTAGGTTGCTGATTTTTCCTAATTACTGTTTCTTTTTCTTTACAGAAGCTTTTCAGTTTCATGAGGTTTCATGTATCTATTGTTGATCTTAGAGCTGAGTCATTGGTGGTTTTTTCGAGAAATTTCTACTTTTGCCAATGAGTTTGAGACATTTTCCCACTTTCTTTTCTATTAGAATCAGTGTTTCTGATTTTGTGTTGAGGTCCTTGATACACTTGTTCTTAATCTTTATGTAAGGTGATAAATATGGATCTACTTTCATTCTTCTATATACAGACCATCAGCTAGAAAAGCACCATTTATTGCATGCTTTCCTCCTTGCACTGTATGTTTTGGCTTCATTGTCAAAAATCAAGTGTCCATAGATATGTGGATTTATTTCTGGATATTTGATTGTATTCCATTGATCAATCTTTCTGTCTCTCTAACAATACCATGAGGTCTTAAATCTATTACTTTGTAGTACAGCTTGAGATCAGGAATGATGATTCCCCCAGAAGATCTTTTATTGTTGTGAATTACTTGGGCTGTTATGTGATTTTTATTTTCCTTTTGAATTTAAAAATTGTGCTTTTCATGTCTGTGAAGAATTTTCTTGGAATTTTGATGGGGATTATATTGAATCTATAGACGGTTTTTGGTAAAATGCCCATTTTCACTGTTAATTCTACCAATCCATGATCATGGGAGATCTTTCCATCTTCTCAGTTCTTCTTTGACTTCTTTCTTTGGAGATTTGAAGTTATTTCCTTTCCTTAAGAGCAATCTTTGACACTGATGTGATTATGAAATTGTATAAAACTGTAGAAAAGATCATGAAAGAAATATTCTTTATGAAATAATGAGACCAAAATGACTCCAGGAAATGAGGAAGAAAGAACTCAGAGAAGGGTTTTAAAGAGACTGCTTAACCTCTGGTTACAGTGGTGTTATTATATAGCTAGCTAAGTAATATATAAAGAGGAATGGGAAAAATAAAAATTTTTAATTATATAAATTAACTGAAAGTCTTGATTCTATTGAGTGTTACCACCTTTTAGTGTCCCTGTGATGATAACAACTGTATCGGCGATTACCATAGAGAGCATGACATCAGGCAGGAAAACATGGCATTGGAAAAGTCTCTTAGAGAATACATATTAGATTACAAAAGACCACAAGGGTGAAAGCAGAGTGGGCTAAAATGTGGTGGCATGGAACTGTTCCCAGTGAATCAACTCTTTCAACAATGGTACACCTACGAATTTTTCCAAAACATTTTCACCAACTGATAACCAAATGTATGAGTCTATGTGGTCATTCTATTTATAAAAGACACTGTGAAGAGTTGAAAAAATATACTTTAGAAGAGGATAGTTTCTGCTTAACCTGGTATCTTTGTCTTTCTTTCATTATTTCCCCACTATCATTAAGTAAGCAGCATTGGTCTCCAAGAAATGATGATACTATTCTTCAGAGTCAGTTTAGAATTGGCATAATCAAGTCACATCAAATAACTAAGAAACTAGGATAAAGCATGTCTTTCATTTGAAAGTTGTTTTTCTAAAGTATTTGACATACTAAAAGAAGTTTGAATTCCTGAACTCATAGTTTTATTTAAAATATATTTTCTCACATAATACATCATGATTATGGTTTTACCTCCACTAATTGTTCCATTCCCTCTCCACCTCCTCTCCCATTTTTATATACTCTTTTTTTCCCCTCTCATTAGAAAACAAAAAATGCTTCTTAGGGAATATAATACATAATTAATATAACATACAGAATATAGCACAATTAAATAGTAATTAAAAACCTAACACATTGAAATTAAATAAAACAAATGTAAGAAAAGAAGCCCAAGAGAAGGTATAAGAGACAGAGACTCCATACATTTACATACTCTCAGGAATCCCATAAAAATACTAAACTGGAAGCCATACATACCATAATATATATGTGAAAGACCTAGTATAGACTCATACAGGACCTTTATATGCTGCCCTAGTCTCTGTGAGTTCAGATGTGCTTAAAGAATATTCATTTAGAAAGTCCTTTGTTCTTTGTATCTTAATTCCCTTTAGTTCTTACACCCTTTCCTGCCTCCCATTCCACAGGAGCTGAACTCATACTTATAAACTTTAGTTTTAGAATAAAAAACAGTATATTTTATAGTGAAAATAAATATTTGCTATTATAAAGAAATAAATAATAATTAAAGATTAGCATGAAATTCCAGGACTATAGTCATTATTTCATTTTAATATTTATAATTGTTTTATGATGTGGCAAGAAATGGAATCTTGATCTATATATTCATGGTACAATTACTGAGATAAAATCCAAAAAGGGCAGGATATATGACAAAAAAAGAACTTCAATTTAGATATTTATATAACATTTTATAAAAGTAATACTTTTATAATCTGAATAGAGTATAAGGGATGATACAATTCACAGTTCACTGTGATGGCACTCACCATAAAAACACCATTATCATGTTTTAATTAAAAAAATGAATAGTAATTAGCAACACCTAGGTACAGTAGACACAAAGCTGCTTTCCAACACATGATGCCTTTCAGTTATGGTTCCCAACCAAAGTAGGACAACTTCAGAGGGTAGTTATTCTCTTATCTTATTCTCTTAAAATGTTTGTGTATTAATGTCTTTTTTCAGCAGATTACTTGTTAATGGAAAGTATGTTTAAACATTAGATTTTTAACTATCTAAACTATATTAAAGCTCATTGTGCTATAAACACTCAGGGAAATCAGCAAAACCCAATAACATGGTAATACACTTGAATTTCTTGATCATGATCTTATATAATAGCATTCACATACTGTATTTCTTCAGTCCATTATGCTAAAATTAGCAGTAAATTAACTTCTAGCCATGCAAAATTATATAATAAATTACATATAATTTTCCCTTGGTAATGTTTTTGTCTTTTACTCTTAAAAGGAATAACAGCTGCTAATACCTATATAAGATGTTAGAAACAAAACCCATGGAAGTGTACAACTATTATGGGGTTTAAGTGTAAACAGCAACTTAGCTAACAACATAGTCAGAAATCACAGGATATAAGAAAGAATGTAATACATATTCAGAAACTTTCTGTGAAAAATTCTGGCCATTTAAATCATTTAGTTTTACTCAGTCAACAAGAGATGTTGGCATTTAGATCAAAACATGTGATTGTATTCCTACCAGCTTTATTTATTTCAATATAGAAATATACACAACTGTTATAAATATGTTTTGCTCAAATATCTGCATGGTAGACTTAAATTAATTACTGAGATTAAATGGAAATTTTGGGTCCAGATAGGCAAATAAAAAGACTAAAATGAACTAAGAAAAAAATCAGTGTTTATATGATTAGAGCATTCATGGTTGGTATACGCACAATTAGGATGAAACTTCTCTCTGCTGTCTTTATTTTCCTAGGTTGACTGAACCCTTGTAACTAGATACTTTTAAAAATAATTTATGAATTACATTATAATTTTTTTCTTTTAATAACATGCAAAATTAAACATAATAGGAAAATCAAGACTTGTTTATTTTTGAACCAGGAATGGCATTTTACTGTTAATATTATACTAACTTTTAATAATGAATTTGATTTTCTCAAATTGATGAGGAAATTGCTGATTATGTGAGGTTTCCATATTTAGTAAAAATGAATATTAATATTGTAAAATGATGAATTGCTAATATGGGACATTGAGCATGCAATCAACTATAAAATATCCTTCCTATAAAAGACATGAATTTATAGCAGTAATTTTTGAACTCTTTCATTTCTAATACCACCTACAGCAAAGGCACAAGAAATTGAAGAGTACTTTATAGTGAGCAATAATTATTATTATTTTTATTTCCTTATTTTTGGAAAATATTTTAACTCTGTGATCATTACCAACACTTTATTTCAATACATATTTTTAAGAAGTAAGAGAGAAGAAAGTTCAATTCAGCTTATGCTTTGAGAAGATATCTATTGAAACATATAATTTAATTAACTAAATTTCAAGAATCATTTCTCTTTTTTTTTTGATAATCAGGAATCCTGCTAATTTTAGCTGCATTCTGTCACAATGTATTGATGTTTTCTAGTTTTTTGACATGAAACAGAGTATCAATGTTAAATCAAATTTTGTTTATATTAGAAACATGACTAAAATAAGCAAACACTTCTTAAGATTGATGCCAAGCAACCGTTATAGATAGAACCAACTAATTATGTATTTTCTGTGCAACTCTTAGAGTGTTTTTTAATAGAAAATTATCCCAAACAAGGGCAGCTGCTCAAAATAGAATTCAAAATGTGGTGGTGTAATCACATACTAATATAAAATGTGCAATAGGTTGGACCTGCCAAATAACTACATTTTCCTGTATTAGTCTCCATCACTGTCTGGCTTGCAGGAAAGCAGATCCTTCTAGAATTGGGCCAGCCCACCATGGGCTTAGGTTTGTGAATGCTGGAAAGAATAGTGGAAAAGATAGAGATAGCTGGTTTAGAATATAAAATAGTGTTTTTATGTTACTATCTCAGCCTTGATGAGAGAACCCAAATAGCAATGTCTGAAGAAGGTGTCTGCTAAAGGTCCTAGGCAGAGAACTGTTCCAATGAACGTATTTAGGCTAAAATGTCTAAGAAACATATAAGAATGCTTATCAATAGGTGCTTTAATCTCTAACTTCTACCTCCACAGGTTGCTTTTTAAATTAAATATGGCAAATATGGGTGCAGAGGACAATGTGCTATATAAAGTCTTTTAAGAGAAGACTTTTATCATGCCTTAAATGCCACCTATATTCTTTCTTTAAGCAAGTAGATAGATCTAGTGTTTCTTGATGTTTCCTTTAAATAGTATTTTCTTTATTGTAGCTACATCCATTAGTACAATTTTGAGATAACATGTATTGCTTGTTCAAACAAATGAAACAGAAGCCATCATACAGATTATCCCTCATTGTCCATAAACAATATTTCAAGTATTCCTTATGCTATTCCACTCATAATTTTATCTTGATAGTTAATAACTACCATTTATGATATCAATTGCTATCATCTCTGCTGGATCCTAATGGCCTCTAGATGGCCCCTCCTTCAGTTTCTGTCCCACTAACATATTTGCTTCCTTGGGGATTTTGTTACTCCTTCTAAGAAGGACCAAAGCACCCCCACTTGGTCCTCCTTCTTCATGAGATTCATGTGGTCTGTGAGTTGATTGTTGGGTATTTTAAGCTCCTGGGCTAATATCCAATTATCAGTGAGTGAATACCATGTGTGTTCTTTTGTGATTGGGTTACCTCACTCAGGATGATATTTTCTAGGACCATCTATTTATCTAAGAATTTTTTGAATTCGTTGTTTTTAACAGCTGAGTAATACTCCATTGTGTTAATGTACCACATTTTTTTGTATCCATTCCTCTCTTAAAGGACATCTGTGTTCTTTCCAGGTTCTGGCTATTATAAATAAGGCTGCTATGAACATATTGGAGTATATGTCTTTGTTATACATTTCAAATGTTGTCCTCCTTCATAGTTTCCCCTCTGCAAGCCCCCTATCCCATCTTCCCTCCCCTGCCTATACTAGGGTGAACTCCCACTGAGGCACCCACTCCTACCTCACTACTCTAGCCCTAGCATGCCCCTAAGGTGTGGCATCTTGATTTCTGCAGACACTCCACCTTATGTATTTCCTTGTAAACATTGGGTATTTGTTTCCACAAATAAGAGAAAATTTGTAGCATTTTGTTTACATGATAACTTATTAGCAGTGTGAGTAATAGTTTGTTCATTAGATCATCTACACATAATAAAATAAAAAAAATGTTTAATATAGGTAAAACAAGGATTGATATTAAGGCAAGAAGAATAAAATATTATCAAGAACAGGAGACAATTTTATTTTGGTGACTTTAAAATATTATGTAAATATTTTATATTGTTCTACTAGAAAAAAATTTGAAAAAATACAAACTACCAAGTAAGTATAGCATCTAAGTGCTTTTATAAAAGTAATCTTCCTAAAAAACAGTCATACCCCATCATTAAATGTTTTCCAAGGCCACTATCATAATTATGCTGGTAGGACTGAGGTGTGCCAAGCAGACATTTGAGTCCCTAGGTTACATCCACCTTAAAATCTTTTCTTTTTAATTTTTTGATTTTTCTTTTTTTTATTATACGTTCATTTTTTACACTCCAAATTTAATCCCCTACCACCTTCTGACTGTTCCACATCACATGTTTCCAACCCACACCCTGTCTCCAAGATGCTGTTCCCATTCTCCACCCCACCTGACCTCTAAACTCTCTGCAGCCTCCAGTTTCTTGAGGGTTAGGTACATCATCATCTCTGATTGAACACAGACCCAGCTGTCTTCTGATGTATATGTGTTGGGGATCTCATATCAGCTGGCATATGCTGTCTTTTTGGTGGTCCAGTAATTGAGAGATCTCTGGGTTCCAGATTAATTGAGACTGCTGGTCCTCCTACAGGGCCATCCTCCTCCTTAGCTTCTTTCAGCCTTTCCCTAATTCAACCACAGGGGTCAGCAGCTTCTGTCTATTGATTGAGTGGAAATATTTGCATCTGACTCTTTCAGCTGCTGCTGGGTCTTCCAGAGGACAGTCATGATAGGTCCAGTTTTATGAGCACTCCATAGCCTCAGTAGTAGTGTCAAGCCTTGGGACCTTTCCTTCAGCTGGATTCTACTTACAGCCTGTTATTGGACCTTCTTTTCCTAAGGCTGCTCTCCATTTTTCATCCCTAAGTTCTTTCAAACAGGAACAATTGTGGGTCAGAGTTTTGACTGTGGGATGGCAACCCCCTCCCTCACTTGATGCTCTGACTTCCTGCTGGACACGGGCTCTATAAGTTCCCTCTCTCTAATGTGGGGCATTTCATCTAAGGTCCCTCTCTTTGAGTCCTAAGAGTCTCTCAAGTCTCAGGTCTCTGCTGCATTCTGGAGAGTCCTTCCTACCTCTTACTGCCCTAGGTTGCTTTTTTTCTTTCTTTCTGGTGGCCCTCAGGGCTTCAGGCCTTGTCCTTCACCCAATACAGATCAGGTTCCCCTCTTCCCCAATCCCCATCCACTTTCAATCCCAGGTCCTTTCTTCTCTTCCCACTTGTGATTGCTTTCTTCTCCCTTCCTAGTGGGACTGAGGTGTCCTCACTTGGGACCATCAGCTTGTTGACGTTTTTGAGTTCTGTGGTATTAGATATTCTGTACATTTTTTTTTCCTTAGGCTAACACCCACTTATTAGTGTGTACATATCATTCATGTGCTTTTGGGTCTGGATTATCTCACCTAGGATGGTATTTTACATCAATTTGCCT
The DNA here is from genome assembly GCF_004785775.1 of Grammomys surdaster. Taxonomy (NCBI): domain Eukaryota; kingdom Metazoa; phylum Chordata; class Mammalia; order Rodentia; family Muridae; genus Grammomys; species Grammomys surdaster. Next base: position 6,354,755 of record NW_021620995.1, read on the forward strand.
GTAAAACTCAAGATTTCCTAATTCTTAATAAATGAGTAGTATTCCATTGTGTAAATGCACCACATTTCCTGTATTTATTCTTCTGTTGTGGGACAGCTGGTTTTTTTTTTTTCCTTCTTCTGGCTATCACAAATAAAGTCACTATGAATATAGTGAAGCACATGCCCTTGTGGCATGGTGGGACATCTTTTGGGTATATTCCCAAGAGTTGTATTGCTGGGTCTTCAGGTAGATCTATTTGCAATTTTCAGAGGAATCTCCAGATTGATTTCCAAAGTGGTTGTACAAGGTTGCACTCCCACCAGCAAAGGAGGAGAGTTCCCCTTTCTCTATATCATTGCCAACATGTGTTGTCACCTGAGGTTTTAATCTTAGCCATTCTGATTGTTGTGAGATGGAATCTCAAGGTTGTTTTGATTTGCATTTCTTTGATCACTAAGGAATTTGAACATTTCTTTTGCTGCTTCTCAATCATTTGAGACTTCTCTGTTGTTATTTCTCGATTCAGTTCTATAAACCATTTTTAATTGGGTTGTTTGTTTTTTGGTGGTTAGCTTCTTGAGTTCTTTATATGTTTTAGACATAAGCTCTCTATTGAATGTAGAGTTAGTGAAGATTTTCTCCCAATCTATAGGTTGCAGATTTGTCTTATTCTATGTCCTTTGCCTTACAAAAGTTTTCCAATTTCATGAGGTCCCAATTATTGATTCTTAATCTTAGAGCATGAGCCAGCCGTTGGAATTCTGTTTAGGAAATTTCCCCCTGTGTGAATGAGTTCAAGGTTTTTTTTTCCCACTTTCTCTTCTATTAGATTCAGTGTGTCTGGTTTTGTGTTGAGATCTTTCATCCACTTGGATTTGAGCTTTGTACATGGTGATAAATATGGTTCTATTTTCATTTTTCTACATACAGACAGCCAGTTAGACCAGCATCATTTATTGAAGATGCTTTCTTTTTTCCATTGTATATTCTTGGTGTCTTTTTCAAAGGTCAAATATCCATAAGTTTAAGGTTTTATTTCTGGGTCTTCAATTCTATTCCACTGATCAATGTGTCTGTCTCTGTAGGAATACCACATAGTTTTTATCACTACTGCTCTGTAGTAAAGTTTAAGGTCAGGGAATGTGATTTCCCCCCCCCCCACACACACACGCACACACACAGTTCTTTTATTCTTAAGAATTATTTTTTCTATTCTGGGATTTTTGCATTTCAAGATGAATTTGGGAATTGCTATTTCCATGTCTTTGAAGAATTGTGTTGGGATTTTGATGGGGATTGATTTGAAACTGTAGATTGCCTTTGATAGGATGGCCATTTTTACTATTTTAATTCTGTCAATCCTAGAGCATGGAAGATATCTCCTTTTTCTGAGATCTTTGATTTCTTTCTTGAGAGACTTAGAATTATTGTCATACAGGTCTTTCACTTATTTGGTTTGATAAGATATTTATCTTCTCTAACCCCAAGATATTTTATAATATTTGTGGCTATTGTGAAGAGTGTCGTTTCCCTAATTTCTTTCTCAGCCTATCACTTGTATAAAGGAAGGCTACTGATTTATTTGAGTTAATTTTATATCCAGTCACTTTGCTGAAGTTGTTTATCAGCTGGGGAAGGACCTTGACAGGATTTGGTATAAAAAAGGTATTATCTCTAAAGAAACATAGGTACTGGGATATATGATTGATTTTACTTCTTAGGCAACTGTGATTGATGTTTTTGATACTGAGATTGAAAGTCTCTATTGCGTATACTAAGAATTTCAAATATTTGGTTGTTAAACTAAGTAATTTGTAGGTACATGTATCAAATTTTTGCACCACTTTTCTCATTCTTTTAAAAATGATTAATATACAAATACATACTGTACATTTGTCTTTAGGTACTCATTTTTAATAACAAAATTAAAAGTGATAAAATTGTAGTTTTATAGTACTAAAATTAAGTTCATTTCATTTATAGAAATGATAAATAAATGATTCCCATCCTAAATGCATTAATATTACCTTTTGCTTCTGTAATCATAAATCTGGACAAAGACTGACAGATACTTAACAATTATTTCAGCACTGTCAAATAAAGTTTGTTCCCCATGATGTATGTGTATGTGTGTGTGTGTGTCTGTCTGTCTGTCTGTCTGTCTCTCTTTCTCTCTGCTTGTCAGTCAGTTTGTATGTATTTGAATTTGAATTTAATTACCGGGGTCAAAAATAACTTTACTGAGCTTTATGAAAAAACAGCAAATATCAGAAGTTTCAGGCTGCTAATTCCTAAGCAGATTTCATAGCTATTGGTCTCAAGAGGGGAAACAAATATTCAAACAAGTGGGGTGTACAGCCAGACAGATTTGTACTATATTGCAAGTGTAAAGGGTGAATATAGTTATAGTATGCAAATATTTAGAAAGAAAGTCAAGCAATACTTTATTAGAGAAAATTTTAAAGAATATTTAATTATAGTATAAGGATGATAAACTTGAATACTATGTATTATTTCAAATAAGGCAGTTACTTAGAAATTTCTGTTTTTGTTAGTACATAGACACAACTTCATTAAATAAAAAATCACATAGGCGTTTATTCAAACATGCCTATGGAGAATTGTAATTTGTAGTTTGTGATGGAAAGAGCTACCCACCATTGGTGAAACAATTCACTACGTAGAAAATCCTGGACTTTGTAATAATAGAAAAAGGGAGATGAAACTGTATGTGTGAATACATTGACCATATTCCTCAAGCTCCTCCCACTGAGATTCCTTGCTACAATATACTGAATCTGTTAATTAGCAGCCAGAATAAATTCTTCCTTTTCTTTCTTTCTTAAGACTTGTTTATTTTATTTATATGAGTACACTGTAGCTCTCTTTAGACACACCAGAAGAGGGCTTCAGATCTTATCACAAATGTTTGTGAGCCATGATGTGGTTGATGGGAATTGCTCTCTGGACCTCTGGAAAAACAGTTAGTGCTCTTAACTGTTGAGCCATCTCTCCAGCCCCAGAACCCTTCCTTTTAAATTTTTTTCCATTGTATTTTATGACATTGACAAAAAAAGAAGAATAACACCAAAGACTTCCCCTTGGTTTAGAGAATAGAAGTTATTTAAAAAATGCTTTGAATTTTTATTCAACATGTAATCTTGCTCTTATAATTATGTTTTAATAAATTAATTTGTCTTTGTTTTCTCTGCAGCAGTGTTGTGGGTCAAATAACCCTTTCAGAGGGGTTGCCGAAGATCATTGGAAAACATAGATATTTACTTTACAATTCATAACAGTAGCAAAATTACAATTATGAAGTATTAATGGAAACATTTTATAGGTGGGGTCACCATAACATGACATAACATAGCATGACAAATTGTTTAAAGGTTCACAGCATTGATAACCATTGCTCTAGAAAATATAGGAAGCTAATTCCTTCCCTTAGTTGGGTTTTCTATATAGTACTTGCCTTCTAGAATAAAAGATGTGTAATGCCATGACTTAACAAAAAATAAAATTAGAACTATGTCAGCCAAAATTAATGAAGTGAATATCACTGTGATAACAAAAAGAAATTAAATGGAGAAGATTGCTGGAATAAACACTAAGTGAGGTCTGCAATCATTTTCTCACTACAATATGCTGTTGCTTGGTGAGACAAATGCTGAAACAAGCAAAGGGCAGGCTTATTAGAAAAATATAGACTTTACAGAAGATGAAGTGCTTGCCTAGAAAATATTATTAATAATGAGTTATTAGACAATTTTATGTGATGTTCCCACTGTGCTTGGGTACATAGAAATATCATAAAAAACAAAGTATCATATTCAGAGTACTTGGTTTGGTTCTGGGTTACCCTGCTTTATAAACTTCATTGTACTTATTCTGAAGTCCTGCCAGTTAGAATTAGAGGACAGATTCCCAGTATTTAATCAAATATGATGTTAACTAGTAATGGTATACAGATTATCTAAAATAGGACCCAGCCTTATATTTACCATGAGGAAATGCTCAGTAAATATTAAGTTATTATCATGCATATTAGTAAGTGAAAAATACATATAAATATTGTATGCATAAGAAGACTAAGTTTTGGAAAAGTTGCTTCAAAAGGAAACCAGCCTTTATATTTGGAAATTTAAACTTCTGAATTGCAGATGAAGTTAATGTCTTTCCAACATGAAAGCTACCATAGTAACTTTTAAATGATTATTTAAGCTCTGGGGCATGCCTAGCTGCCTGGAACTGCATGCTGTCTACTTGGAGGTCCATTGACTGGACATGCACACACACACACATACACACACACACACACACACACAAACACACACAGAAAGGGAGGGGAAGGGGGAGGGAAGGAAATGTTTATAACAACAATTAAGAAAGAAAGCCTATAAGTTTAAAACAGAGCATACAGGCAGCGTTCTTCTCAAAATAAAATGTATAATTGTTTAAAATTTAAGAAAGGGTAATGCATGCCATTAATAAATTCCTTAATTCTGATTGGAATCATTTCACCAATAAAGAATACATTATTCTAATTAGATCACTAGTTACTGACTTAACCCCCCCCCTCTCTCTGCATCCCTCCCTCCATCACGTTCTTCTACCATTCCCACTTTAATCATAATACTGTTTAGTAGGATATCCTTACAACATACATTGGAAAGAAACTAGAAATCTCATTCTATATCTAGAAAGATAAAGTCTTAAATGCAGATGTAATATAAATCTTCCATTTGAACTAATTTTTGCTTTTTTCTTCACCATTCAGATCAACCATCTACATTAAAAGCTGGAGTTCTAAAGTAAGTTAAGCAATCTACTGCTTCAGATCTCACAGATGTACAATATTCAGTAAATATTAAATTCAAATAAGTATTCATTAGATACAAAGTATACTATATAATGAGGAATATACTCTAAATATTGGATGGTTATTAATATAAGATACTTTGCATTTCACTACTGTTACAATGTGCTAAAAATATTTTAACCTAGAAATTATGAAATTCTGTTGCAAATTACCACTAATATAAAAATATCAATACATATATCTCTCCTACTTTTTAAGCTACTATGGAATTACTAAAATTCTCTTATTTAGCATGACATATATATATATAGTTCTGCAAAAAGGACTGATTAAAATGCAATCAAACCTAAGTACATATTGTAAGGACGGCCTTAGCCAAAATGCCCAGCTTTGGGGAGAACAAACCCAAAGATACCAGCTCCAATAGTTATAGACAGGGTCCCCAAGTAGAAGGATGGGGTCACCAAATTACCTTCAAATATTTTGACCCAGAATTGTTCCTGTCTAAAGGACATACAGGACCAAAAATACAACAGAGATTGTAAGGCCATCCAGTGACTGGCCCAACTTGGCATCCATCCCATGGGTTTGCAACCAACCCTGACACTATTAGTAATGTTAGTAATGAAGTAATTTTGTGCTTGCCTATCATGGCTGTCCTCTGAGAGGCTCTACCAGCAGCTAACTGATACAGATGCATATACTTACAGCCAACCATTAGATGGAGGTCGGGGATGCATATGGTAGATTTAGGGGAAGGATTGAAGAGAATGTCAACCCCATAGAAAATCAGATACCTGAGAGCTCCCAGAGACTAAGCCACCAACCAACGAGCATGCACAAGCTGGTCTGTGGCCCCTGGCAATATGTACCAGAGTACTTTCTTGTCTGGCCACAGTGGGAGAAGATGTAACTAATACTGTAGAGATGTGATGCTCCATGTAAGGGGGATGTGAAAGACAGGTTATAAGGTGGGGGTGAGAGAGTGGTTGAGGGGTATTGGGAATAGGGTGGGAGCAACCACTCAGGGGAAAAGGCTCGAGGGGATGGGGAGTAGAATTCTTGGAAAAGGGACTTGGAAAGAAATTGTACTGTTTGCTAGCATTCCAGATACTTTCTAAAGAAAATAATTCCACAGCAGAAATTTAAAAATAAAGTATACAAACATAGACACATACACACACACACACACTCATACACACATGCATATATGTGTATATATATATATATATATATATATATTTGATATTTAACTCTAATTCGTGTTTATTATTTTATTGTTATTTTATTGTTTTCCTTTAAATGTGTAGATATATTTGATCAAAATATAACACATGTAATTGGGAAAGTGATATATCTTTGAATGTTGCTGGTCAGTTTGAGAATAGACACAGACAAATGAGATTTAATTAGAATAATTTTAACTAAAAATTCTCTTGTATGATTTTTGTATGATCTTTTTACTTGAGATAATTTTTATTTTGTTAAAATAAAAAGTCTATTATAGTAATGTTTATGTGGAAGGAAATTACAATTGTGTTATGAAATGGTGGTTTCAGGGTGATTTTTTTAAAGCTTAATTGAATATTTATCATAGATTTAAGTGTCACATTAAATGAAGTTGTGATAAAATATTTTACATAGAATAAAATTTCTCTTGGATTAAGAATTTTAATTTATGTTCAGATTCACCCATTTTCCAAACATTCTAAGAACTGAATGGCTTTTTGGTAGGGATATAGGTGAAATTTTTGCTTACAAATCAAGGAACTGTTGCATATTCTCTTTCATCCTCACGTTTATTGCATTTATTGATCATTGTATTAACTTTTCTATTTGCCCCATGTGTTCCTTCAGACTACTTTGCACCATTAGCCATATATTTAGTTTATTTTATTCTGCAGTCCATTTTAAATTGGTCTTTGAAATGTAGCAAATATCTTTGATTAAAAGCAAGTGTTTAATTTTTTCATCCTTATTCTGTCCATATTATCCTGCATTGAACACACTATGGATTGCTTTCAAAATAAATTATAAAGCCCAAAGTAGAACTTACTGCTTTGGATAATAAATATAAGGTAGTGTTTTCAAAGAGAAAGCAATCTTATAAAATGGAGGTTCTTAAAGAGGTTCGATGACCTATTTCTTTTTTACCAGTAGAAGCTCAAGGATAGGTGTAATTTTGAGGCAAGCTTGCTTTACAAACAAAGACTCAATCTACAAATCTAGACTCAGCAATACCACTCCTGGAATATACCCAAATAATGCTTCAATATCCCACAAAGACACTTGATCAAGAATGTTCATAGCAGCTTTATTCATAATATCCAGAAAAGAAAGAACCTAGATGTCCCTCAACAGAGGAATGCATACAGGAAATGTGGTGCATCTATATAATTAAATATTATCCAGCTATTAAAAATAAAGATACCAAGAATTTTACAGGAAATTGTATGGAACTTGAGAATATCACCCTGAATGATATAACCCAGTCCCCAAAGGACATACTTGGTACGTATTCAATTATAAGTTGATATTAGTAGGATATACATGTTATACCCAACAGGCCCAAAGAAGCCAAACAAGAAGTAAAGCCCATGCAAGGATTCTGTAATCTCACTTAGAATGGGGAATAAAATAGTAATAAGAGGCAGAAGGAACTGGGGGGCAGTTGGGATGAGGAGGGGAATGAGGCTGTTCGGAATCAGGTATGAATGGAAATCTGTAATACATTGGGTGAGGAGGAGATTTGGCTGGGGCATCCCTAGGATCTGAGAGAGACCTGGGGTAAGGGAAGTGAACAAGAATCAATGGGGTGTCCTTAGCTCTGACTCACTCACTATATTGTGGATATGAAACATCCTATAGCCAGACAGAAAGCCCAGTGGAATTGTAAAGACACCAATCAACCCACATAACTTTCTTCCACAAATTTATCCTGTCTACAAGACATGGAGGCACAGGAGATGGAGCAAAGACTGAGAGAATGGCAAACCAATAATGGACCCAACTTAAGACCCATCCCTTAGACAAGCACCAAACCCTAACATTGTTAATGATACTATGTTATGCTTGCAGACAGGGATATGATACCCTCTGAGAGGCTCCACCTAGCAGCTGATTCAGAAAAATACAGACACCACAGTCAAACAGTGGATGGAGCTTGGAGATTCTTAAGGAAGAATAGGAGGGAGAATTGCAGCCTCAAAAGGGTTTTGTAGAACTATAACTCTTCTCAAAAGAGAAAAAAAACCTATACTTTAAATGATGTACAAATGGCCCATGATTGCAAAACCAGCTTGGAAATATTTTACTATCTTCAGTCATTAGAAAATTGTAAATTAGAGTCACACTAAGGTGCTGTTTTACCCCAATCAAAATAGCTATGATCAAAGAAAAATGACATAAATGGATAAAAAAAAACAATAGGCAAGATTATGGATGGGTAGTAAAATGCAAGAATGACTCATGTAATGTTAACGAAAATGGAAATCAGTGTACCCATTGTGAAAATTAGCATGAACTTTTTATTAAAAAATATAAAGTATCATTTGATCAAGTTATACTATGTTTGACTACATACACAAATCCATCAAAGTCAGCTTACTATAGAGAGACGGATATCTACGATTATCACTCTACTTTTGACAGCAGCCTTCATATGCAGACAGCTTAAATATTAATCAGTAGATGGAAGAATGAACCAAATATGATATAGAAAAACTTACACAGTGTACTTACAGAAAATAAAAGTATATTGTCTGGAGAATAATTAAAGATTATCATGCTACCTTAGTGGAATAAACAAGACAAGGTAGTATCACATATTTTCTGTCATATGTAAATGTAGAGGAAAATAAGAACATATAACTAAAAGTACAATTTTTATGAATGTAATTGGAGGAAATGGATAGAGATATTAAAGTATAATGATGAAATCGAACATTTTGTCTATTAATATGCTTTCACAAAACTCCATATGTTAAATGAAATGAAAAAAGCAATTATATTTAAGTAGTACTTATTCATTAGACGATCATAGTGTGAGATATTTGAAAGCTGTGCAAAATTGACTCTAAGTCATGTTTGCCAATTCCTTTGTCTTTTGCTTACACCATATAGTATGTACTGTTTCTCCAATATTGTTATGTAATCTAATAAATAACGTTAGTTTATAATAGTTTGTCTTATCAATATTATCTTTTAAAAATATACTTATCTATTTTGTGTGTGTTTAAGGATACACCCACGCAATGGAGTGCCTGAGTAGACATGGACACATTTGAAGAGCTGAATTTCTTTTCCCGTCATATGAGTTCCAGGATTGAGGTAATAATCAGGCTTAATTGCTAGAGCTTTTCCTGATTCACTCATGTCATAAACTGAAAGTCATCATTCTCATATATATTTCACTTTTAAAATGTACACAATTTAAAAATAATAGGGTTACACAATGTTAAATTTACCTTTAAATTACATACATAGTTTTTTTTTTAAATAATCTGAACTTACCCAATGTTTGAGATCATGCATGCTATTGAAATTCTAATTTCAGGTAAAATTAGGAGGAAACTATTAAAACTATCTTTAAAATATTTACAGTTTTAATTCAATAAATAAGGTAGTAAATAGAAGAGGGAGAGCAGACTTTGAACATCAATAAATGTATTTATTTCATCTGTGGTAAATACTTAGTAGAAATATATGTCTCAATTAAGTTCCAGGTTTGAATAGTCTTAAGACATGATATTTGGCATAATTCTAACACTTCTCTAGATGCTTTAAGTTTGCACAGTAAGATTATGACTTTAAAGAATGCTGCTCTACTGAGTTTTGATGTTGCAGATACTGCTGATTAAATTCTCCATGGCTTGAGTTCAGTATTTCCATTTTGGTTCAGCTTCAAGAATGGCATATATAAGTTGATCATGCTAGCCCTTTTGGTCCTGGAAATACTCTTATTCCTGTCCATCATGTGAAAGCTTGTCTTTACAACATCAATATGTTGGCAGCCAAAGTACATGACTTGAAACTGAAAATGGACCCCCAGACAGAGTTATTGAATTAATAGGCTGGGAAGCCAAGGATAGGTAAGATTCTGCACAGAGCCTTACCAATCTAAGACAGAAGTGCATTGCTTTTGATAATGCATTTTCCACAATGGGTAAGAAAGGCATTCTTTTCAGAGTGACCTAAGACAACCTTCTTCTTGTTTATAAGATAAAAAAGGGGAAAATGTGGAGAACTTTGGGGTTGCTTCCAGGATGTCAATGGCCAAGGACAAGGAAATAGGCTGCTAAGAAGGAATCTAACATTGGTCAAGGACAAGGAAATGGGCTTCAGGCAGGAATATGACATTAGGCTAGAACAAAAATATAGGCTTCAGGCATGAAAATGACTTTGGGCTAGGACAGGAAAGTAGGCTCAGGTATTTTGGTCATCCCAGTAAGCCCTTAGAAACAGTGGTCAAGGATTTTTTTTTAATTACCTTGCTTGTTCTTTGACTGCTTGTATTTATTGTCTTGCTTTTTCCTTGACTATTTATATCTATTGTATTGTTAGTTTCTCAACCTAGAACTGATCTTAATACTTTCATGGAATTAAAATGCTAAAAAAAGTAAAAAGGAGGAGAGTAAGATAGAGAGTATCTGGAAGGGGGAAAATGGGGAAAGGGGTTGACAACTGAAAAGTAAATAAATAAAATATACAATTAAAAAAAAAGAATTTGCCTAATGCACCCATTTAAATTTTAAGATGGTACTACATATAAGACAGAATATGATTAGAAAAGGCAAATAATTGCAGATGGTATAGTTTAGAATGTTATTAACTTGTGATCAAACAAATTTCATAATATATTAAAATATTTAATGTTATTGAAATATGTTACTTTCATTTCCAGAGTAATGAAAATACCTAAATATTGCTCGGACATATGATTCAGTATTTATTTCTTATCTTTGTATTGAACTTAGATACTTAATACCTACCTAACTGTTGAGATTACAAGAAAGTACAATCATTTGGGGAAGGAAAGTGAGATCTTGGTGTGTAATACAACACCTTCTAACCAGTACATTTCATCTGATCTCCAAATGCTTAAGATTCGAAAAGATGAGAAACAAATAAAGAATTTATATACTGAATTAACTTTTCACTTAATATGTATATCCAAATAATAAATAGAAGTTCAATATAGGTGAAGAAGACATAAGTATAACATAGTAATTTGGAAATTCTGGACTGCTGTTTTATTGTCTTTTGTGGTATACAATCCAAAACAGTGTGAAATAACATATTCTACAGAACTTTTAAAATATATATGCAGGTGAATGTAAAAAGAGGCAATAATATAGAGTTTTACTTTATATATATATA
>NW_021620995.1:6366336-6373452 GCF_004785775.1 Grammomys surdaster
AAGTTATATATATTTTACTGGTTTTAGAAAAGTTATCACCATATTTCAGAGTCAAAAAATTACACATATAGTCAGTGTGGTCTTGGAGAAGTTTATTTAGGTAAATTTATCCTGACATACTAAAACTTGCTAGAAATTTTATGATAAAATGACAATTTTCTAGGTGGATCGGGTTGACTCTTACATAACTGGTCAATGTAGTTATTGAATGTAATTGGGTATTCATTTTTAATTCATCTCTCCAAGAGCTATACCCAGTCGCACAGCTAAATAGTTGAGCAAACTATTGAAGCCTCTATGACTTCCACCCTCCTATTATTAATTCATCATGCCTGTTAAAATAGTTCATATTTGTTTACAGCAAGAATCACCAACTGACTGCATAGATATTTGAATAAAGGATGCATGTATATCATAATTCGTGTACATCATATATTTAACAAGTACCTTTATCTTTGCCTATTTTATGTATATTTTAAATTGTTACTTGGTTCAGATTGTTACTTGGAATGCCTGCTAAGTAGAGTGCAAATAAAACAAAAGATATTTAAATCTTATGAGACTAGTCTGGAACGTCATTAATGCATCAAAACAGATAAATTCCCCTTTTCTACAACTGAGTCATCAAATTTACATGAAAGTTAATGAGACACAGGTAGTTGGAAACAGATTGAAACATTTTCTATTTGTTCCCCTATTATATCTGTGTGTATGTGGTAGCAGCATCTTTCACTAAAGCAGAGCTGTTCGCGTGGAAAGACAAAATCACCTGCAATCTTTTATGGGTTTTGACCATTTCTCTTAGAAAGCATTAGGATTACAATTTTTTGCCCTAAGTTCTTAATAGCTTAAGGAAGGAAAGGGCTACAAAGATTCAAAATCAGGTTCTCAGGTTAGTGGGAAAGCATTTAAGTAACAGAGTAAAATTCTAGGTTTCTGATATATTTCCTAATCTTGAATGAGGGATTTCTCAGCTAATTATTCATAGCTCAGACAAAATGCTGACTCAGTCTATCAAAAAGTAGTCAGACAACTGCTTTGACTGACATCAATTCTGCCTTTTATGTGATACTCAATGTTGCTATACATGCTAATCCCACTCTCTCTATCAATAAACTATTGTTTATACATGATTATTAGTGAACTATCAGAAAGAATTGGATTTATAAATAAATATAGATTTTAATAATTAAAAATATAGGCTGTAGGTGCCTAACTCAAATGTTATTACAAATTTGCCTGTACTATAATTACAAAGCAAAAAAATCCGTAGATGTATTACACTGAGGGTGAGTGGCAGTTATCAAGTCAAAATCAGGAGAGGGCTGACAATCAGAATTTACTGAATATAACTCAATGTGGTTTAATCCAACCCCTACCTAATGGTATAACTGTAAACCTACAGGTGAAATCTGTTCGTTTTAGAAATACACACATTTATCTTAACATTGCTTGTTAATAAAATGTAGCAATCTCTAGATAAAGTAAAGAAAACTCAAGTATTTAAAACAGAAGCTATCCAGTACATGTGTATGTCTACATAATTACACATACACACATTATATATATAATATTGATATATATAAACTTGTATATTTCTATGTATGTAAATATATATGTATAGATATGAAGACACACATACACACACACACACACATATATATATATATATATACACACACACACACATATATATGTATCATTGAACCTTGGCTGTGAAAAAGCAGGCAGTAGACATGTAAAATTAGCACCACCTAGAAACATTGAAAAATGTCACATTTATTGATAATGCAGGTTATCAGAACACAAACAAGATTTATTGCTTGAGAGTTTGTTCATGATATGGTTTCACACATATCTATCTCTATTCTTGAGTCTGAAAAACAAAAAAACTAATTTTACCAAATCTGGGAACCTCCTGAAGAGATCTAAGAATGTAGAGAAAATTTAATGAGTGAAATTCCACACTTTCTGAAACAGGTGTGTAAAGGTGATTCTATCCTTATATATTTTTTAAGAAAGTATAAATCTTGTGACCTGGTGTTTACTGATTATACAATGGTTAAAACTGTACATTAATATATGCTTAAAACAATTTCCTTTTCTTTCAATTGTGTGTTCTCTGATGTTTTGACATTTTGACCATTTTGCATTATCAGATATTTGACATTTTTTGAGAATGAGAATAATAATATTATGAAATTTTATTATGTAAAATATAAAATTAATAAAAAATAAAATTATATACATTTGTAACTGTTGTTTCAAGAAGTAGAGACATGAGCAACATGATAGTATGTTTATTCTGGCAAGCACAATATGGAATACTTTGAGTTTTTCAATCATTTACCTCTGAGCCTTTTCTTTGAATAAACTGTTTTACATATTCATTCATTCTTTATCTCAATTCCAAAACACTTTAGACACTATATTTACTCTAAAATACTTATAAAAATAGATACTGAGGAAGCCTTCCTTTGATACATGAGTACACATGGAATTCTGCATACTCCTTGGTAGCGGATAAATGTTATACCTGAGAAACTGAATCCATTTTACTAAATTTTCTTTCTGACAATTCATTGAATTCATGTCTTCTCTAGCTACTATTCACCCACTTTTATTAGGTACAATCTATTCTACTTTCATAGAAATGTGAATTATGAATTTTATTATTAGTCTCTCAAGATTTAAATATTTTTTGCTGGCTTCAGATGCACTCTACTTAGGAGGGATTCCAAGCAACAAATTTATATATATATATATATAAAGATATAAGTATTTGTAAAACATATGATGTACATTATTTATGATTTACATATGTCCTCTATCCAAATATCTATGCAATCATTTGGTAGTTGTTGCTGTAAACACATATGAACTATTTTAACACTCACAGCAAGTTAATTATAGGAGGATAAAACTCATAGAGACTTCAATAGTTTTCTCAACTATTCAGTTGTGTGACTTGGTATAGATTTTAGGAAGATGGATTAACAATGAATACCCAATTGTATTCAGTAACTACATTGACCAGTTATGTAAAAGTCACCCTAATCTACCTAGGATTTTGCCATTTTATTATAAAATTTCTAGCAAGGATTAGTGTGTCAGGTTAAATTAACTAAACTTCTCCAAGATCACATTGAATATATGTATAATTTTTTACTCTGAAATATGGGAATAACTTTTCTAAAATCAATAAGAAAATATATAAAAAAATATAAAGTAAAACTCTATAGTATTGCTTCTTTTTACTTTCACTGCACACATATTTCAAAAGTTCAGTGGAATATGTTATTACACACAGTTTTGCATTGTATATCTCAAAAGACAATAAAACAGTAGTTCCAATTTACTATGTCATAGTTATGTCTTCTTCACCTATATTAAACCTCTATTTATTTTTTGGATTTCACATTAAATGAAAAGTTAATTTAATATATACATTCTTTATTTGTTTCTCATCTTTTCGAATCTCAAGTATTTGGAGATCAGATGAAGCATACTGGATAGAAGGTATTGTACTACACACCAAGATCTCACTTTCCTTCCCCACATGATTATACTTTCTTATAATCTCAACAGTCAGGAAGCTACAAAATCTCTAAGTTCAATATAATAGTCATCTATAGAATGACATCAGGAAAACCCTGGGAAATATGAAAGAATATAAAAAGTATATAGATTTTAGAAATGATGTTTTATTTTCCATAATTGTACTGTGATACCTATTTACAAATTATAAGAAAGTGACTACACATTGTTTAATTCTATATAAAATTTACTTCCTCATTATTGCTGTACTTAGGAAATTAGATTCTTAAATTCTTTAATTAAATGACTGAGGTTGTTTTTATCTGCTAAGAAAGATCACAAAATTGCTCACTCTCATTGGCCTTCCTCATTTTCCACCCCAATGAATTTCCTAATTGTCTTGCTAATGTACTCCCTGTCCTTTTTGACTTTCAAAGATACTTCTTTTTTTTATTTGTTTGGTTGGTTTGTTGGTTTTTTACTTTGATCAATTAAAATATGTTTAACCTTTGGACATTATGATTTTACCATTGTGCATTTTGTAATATCAGCTTGTTCCACCAAAATAAACCACAAGTTCAAAATATATGATCAAATCGTCTTCCATGAAAGCATGTCAGTAGGTGGGAAGATTCTATCTCCTCTCAAGTTTGTAACTTCATGAAATAGAATGATGGAGGTGATGATAATATACTTTCATAAATAGATCAAAAGGCACCATGAGCTTTTATTCAGTCCTGTAATATTCAGTCTGAGGAAATCTAGTCATCAAATAACAAGTTTGTCTACCCTGAGAGTATCATGCTAAAGAGGCCAATATGTGTGGAATAGCTTGCTGTTATGACACAGTCATCTTCACTTCTTCACTGTGAGTCACCTTAGTAACTATTACAACTACCAGCTGAGGACCACTGACTAAACTCAGTAAAAGAGATGAACTAATTGAACTCGATTTTTATCAAAACTAAAATGTTCTCATCTCAAATCCTGCCCAATATGTGCTCCTGATATTTTGAAAACAACTAGAAGATAATATTTAGTTTACTAAACTGGAACTTTATTATACTCATTTTATACAATTTTTTTAACTGACAAACTTCTAATGATTTACTAGTCATGTATTTACAGTTGGGCATATGATTCTTAAGGTTATCCATTGAAATTTCCATGTTTTTATGACACTTTACAAAGATGTATAAAGTGACACATAGCCAGTAAAAAGAAAAGAGACAGTTTATTAAGGGAGAGATACAGAGGAGGTGTCAGGCTTCACCTTTGACAGGGCTCCTAACAGGCCACAATGGAAACAGTAATGACATAAAGTTTGCAGTGGCCCTTTTTGAGTTATTAGCATAGTAAGCACTAGTTTAAAGTATACATAATGCAGATTTCTAGACCTTCTCCCTTGATTTAATGCAGGTCTAAAAAAGTAACTAAAGGCAATGCTGTTTCTTGTTTTTCTGCTGTTGACTTTGTATGTAAATCTCTAACATCTACTCCACTAATCTTATTTTTAAGGCTTCACTATGTCATTTTCTACTGATTACATAACCATTATAAAATCAAAAATTTGAGTTTGGTACACATATAATGCACTCACACACTTCTCATATCATACTAAGAATGTAACACTTCATACATTTAAGTTTAGAAATAAATACAAATATATGGTAGATATTAGAAGCCATAGTAGATGCTTATTCAGCAGAATCATGAAGGGATTGATTAAACAGGTATTCTTGTGATATTGGCATTTGGAGTGCACATATGCAAAGAATCTGTGTTCTGGTGTGCTTTCCTAGAACAACAAATTGGAGAGAAACTAATGAAAAAGAAGAACAAGATGATTTTTAAGGAAGGATAAATTTCCAAGGGAAGAAACAGGCAGGACAGCAAGAAAGTTTAATAGATCAACTAAAAATTTATCTGAGTGATTGTGTCATTCACCAAGGATTGTTAGTGCAGGACTTTGCAAACATGCTCTTCATGTTCTTCTAGGTACATCATGCTTCATATGTATAACATCTGAAATAAACATATGCCACTCTGTGTTTAATATTTTAATGAACTCTATGTTAGTTATTCTTAGACCTTAGAAGCTTTGTCTTCCCTCTGCCAGTTTTCAATATGTTAATTCTGTAAGGCTTTGTTTTGGATTTGAATTTCTCTACTCCATGATCACTCAACCTTAGTAACCTTCTTCAAGTGAGTGTATTTTGAGTTGGAAAAGTCAAGAGCGTTAATGTGGCTTTGAGAAATTTAGAGATAAGATGATCAATTTAAACAGGATAGCACAAATGTACTGGTGCATGTAGGAGATCCCCATACATTACATTTACAAATTCATAACCAAATATATTTCATGAAAGTGACACATGATATCATGATAGAAAGTAATAGAGCTAGTGAGAGAGTGACTAGGTGATGGATCCGTATACATACATGTGTGTATGTGTGTGTGTGTGTGTGTGTGTGTGTGTGTGTGTGTGTGTAGTAATTATAGATTATATATATGTCTCCCTCATTACTCTCAAATATCAGAATCATATTACTTTGGACCACTTTTTCCCAACTAGTGCCACAGAGCCTATAACATTAGAAAAAAAATGGCATCCCTTCTCCAGCAATGTTTAATAGTCATTGTTTCCTCAGGATGTGTTGGGGACTCATTAGGACCTGTATTTTATGTGTCAATTAGGTTTAATTTTATTAAGTACTAAAAGAGTAAACAATAGTAGAATATTGGTGATAAATAAAAAGGGGAAATGATGGTGGGTAAGGGTTAATGAGTAATGGGAATGAGAGAGTAGAAAACATTGGATGACACACACATATGTGGTTTCATTGGAGTTACTTTACATGGGGCATTATGCTCATTCCAGGGAACCTAGGTTGCCAAATATAACCTAGGGTCACATGTGTGATACTTTTCTGATAGCTGTTGATGGGAAATACCTGAGGGATTCTAACATAAAGCTGGGTATTACTGTTGCCCTTGGTTTCTAACCAGAAATTCATGGGTCCATATTGCTAAAGACACTATACACATTTATTCTGCAGATGAAGAAATCAAGTTGATCCTGACCAAAAAGCTTTATCTATGTTTTCTGTTTTTCACAATACTGATAAGTGTTATGCAGGCAGCTGGATTCAAAAGGGATTCACCAGCAATTACACCCAACTCTATACCTTTTGAAATACTGTAAGGATTAGCAAGGCAAGATATAAAACTGTAAGATAAGTCATGCTGTAGATAAAATAACAGCATGGCTGCTATGAGGTTAAGCAAATGCTTTCTGACTTTATTTGGGCTTAATTTACAATAAGAAAAACAAGGCTGATATTGCAAGTCTTGCCAGTTTGCATTGTTGTGAACCGTAAAAGTAATAGGCATAAACATATTACTTTGTTTTCCCCAATGTGTACAATATCAAACTGCCCTCTATTTCCATATCTGTTTATCCATACATTTCTCAGATATTGCCAAAGGAGTTTCATTGTACAATAGTGGTGATTAACAAAAGAGAGAGAGAGAGAGAGAGAGAGAGAGAGAGAGAGAGAGAGAGAGAGAGAGAGAGA
>NW_021620995.1:6373462-6408412 GCF_004785775.1 Grammomys surdaster
AGAGAGAGAGAGAGAGAGAGAGAGAGAGAGAGAGAGAGAGAGAGAGAAACACCTCACAATTAATCAAAGTACAAAGAATAAGATACTTTGTAGTACTTAACCACAGTTGGGGTATGTATACTATGTTTCCTTCTCAGAGCCATTATTGTGAATTAAAATTAAAAACAAACAAAAAAACCTGAAAAGAATTGGAGAAAATAAATGTCTTTTGTACCTGTCCTCGTCAGTGTAGCAATGAAAAAAATCAGCAGCTGTGTCAGTGGAATCCCAGCCAAGATTAAGAACATGTGTGTGTGTGTGTGTGTGTGTGTGTGTGTGTGTGTGTGTGTGTATTTCAAGTATGTGCATTTGTGTGAGCATTTATAGGACACCCAGGGGAAAACTTCCAGAGTCACTGCTTAGGACCTCTCTCAAAAACAAAAAGATCCTTTCCTTTCACTTATAAGAGACTCACTGATTGATTTATACTTGGGTGAGATACCTTCATTGGCCTACTTTTTCTCTATATCTCCACAGTCTCCACAATTGATTTAAAACCTACAATCATCTCACCTGGTTTTAGCTTTGGTAATTTTTAAGATGAAGTCTCTTTGCTCAATTTTACTCTATCCACCTAAATGTTGGTTCGTTTGGTGGAGGTGAGAATGTATGGCACATGCCATGTCATACATGTGGAAGTTAGACATCAGTTTGTCAGGGTGATAGTGGTGTACAACTCTAAGTCCATCAGGCGGATATCTGACTTTGAAGAAAAACCTGCTCTATAGAGTTCCAGGACAGCCAGGGGTGACATAGAAAAACCCTATTTTGAAAGCTCAACAAACAAACAAACAAACAAACAAACAGTTGAATTCCTATATAGAAAAACAAGTCAGTTTGCTTAAGTCTATTCATTTTTTATTGGATATTTTATTTATTTACATTTCAGATGCCATCCCCTTTCCCTATTTCCCCTCCCTAGAAAACCCCTATCCCATTCCCCCTTCTTTATGCTTTTATGCCATTTTTATTACATACATGTATTAAGGTAAGTTCTAGTTTGAGGAACTAGCAATACAATAGATGCAAATAGTCAAGGAACAAGAAAGACAATAAACACAAATAGTCAAAGAATAATCATGGGAATAAACAAAATTCCGTGAACTCTCCCATGATCACTGTTTCTTAAGACTTATCAGGATGATCAATATATCTGAGCCTACTTCCCTGTCCTAGCTGCTCTGTTGAGTGTTGATATGGCAGATACTGTTGATAAAATTACCCATGGCCTGAGGTCAGTATTTCTATTTTTGGCAAGCTTTAAGAATAGCATATATAGTTTGATCATGTTAGCACTTTTTGTCCTGGAAATATTTTATCCCTACTAATAATGTGAAAGCTTGTCTTTAACAACATCAACATGTTGGCAGCCAAAGTACATGGCTTGGACCTGAAAATGAATCCCAGACAGAGTTATTCAATTAACAGGCTGGCAAGCCAAGGACAAGTAAGATTCTGCACAGATCCTTAATAACCTAAGACAGAAGTGCATTGCTTTTGATAATACATATTCAATAACTGGTAAGGAAGGCATTCTTTTCAGAATGACCTAAGACCTAAGACAAGCTCAGTCTTGTTTATGAAATAAAAAAGGGGGATAGGCAGAGAGTTTTGTGGGCTGCTTGGCAAGAATCTGACATTGGCCAAGAACAAGGAAGTGTACTTCAGGCAGGAAGCTGACATTAGGCTAGAACAAAGAAGTAATTTCATACAGGAATATCAATTTTAGGGTATAACAAAGAAGTAGGCTGAGGTATATACTTTGTCCCATTCTTCTAAACTGTAGAACCTAGACTGGAACTCAGGTCTTCACATATGACAGTAAATGTCTTGATCTCCTCAGCCTCAAAATACTTTTAAATCATACTTGAATCTGTAAGTTTATACTTAATCATCTTTCTGAAATCCAGTTTTAAATATCAATTTTCAAGTCTTACATAATGGATAGAGCATTTTCAAAGAATTATAAAAATAATAATATTCATTCTACTAGAAATATTTTACATTTCAAGGGTATTAAGATAAACATAAGCATTTCAATTTTCTTTTTCTGTGACTGCACAAGAAACAACCCTTTAGAAAGGGCAAACCAGTATGAAAGGAATTACTTCTGCATCTTCAATTAAGACCAATTAGAGTTGTATTTCCACTCCCATGCACACTATGCAAAAACTCTACTCATGGTGACTATTAAGCATATAAAGTTCATTAACATTACGATTGGCCTTCTTGTCTATTATCATGTCCTGCCGTGTTCTGTGGGTTTGTAAAACCTATGGGAAAGGATCCACCACAGTTGGAAAACATCTAATGCCATCATTATCTTTGGGGATTTAATATATTAAATATTATATTAAAGAGTAGAATTTGTTATACTTTTAGATTCTGCATAACATATATGAAAGTTTTTACTTGAAGCCATTTTTAAAAGAATTTTAACAGAATTTTACCGAAGTTATTGTATTAAAATAAGTATCATGAGACTAAATGATATAATTCTACTGAGAGCAATAATATTTATTTGCATTTGGAGATATACATATCACTTTATGTTTTTATATTCTTTTCTCTATAATGTATGTTCAAATATGTTAAGAAAGCTTTGAATCTATTCAAATTTTGATAAAAGAGCCAGTGCTCATATATGTGGAGACCTAAGTTTGATCTTATTAATATTATTTATCTGTTTCTTTGACAGAATCTTCTCATTCAAAATCAGAGCTTTCAGAAATAAATGGTGTTTTATCCAGATTGCTTTTGGCATCCTCTAGTTTTTCTTCCCTTCATTGGAATTACAGTCTGCCTGCTCAATCCAACTGACATTTATTATCCACAGTGCTGCTATTGTTTGCAGCACAAGTATTTTAAACAGATATACCTACCCAACC
Organism: Grammomys surdaster; assembly: GCF_004785775.1. Classification (NCBI taxonomy): domain Eukaryota; kingdom Metazoa; phylum Chordata; class Mammalia; order Rodentia; family Muridae; genus Grammomys; species Grammomys surdaster. The sequence goes on from NW_021620995.1 coordinate 6,376,390, forward strand.
CTCCTTGGTAGTTGTCTGTTTTGTAAGACATTAGGAAATAGAACCTGATCTAGCTTCCTTATAAAACTATTAAACTGTAAATGGTTTTGCCAATGTCTTATGGGTAGTAGATAACAAGAGCTGTGATTCTTAGGTCAGCCATTCCAGTCATAATATGTAATGGGTGTTCAGCTCTATTTCTCTCTGTTCCCTTCAACTTCTAAATTCCACAGGAGCAATGAGGAGCCTGTAAACATATTTTATAAACACAGCATCACTGTGTATCAAAACTATAGAGGCATGAGCTCAGGAAGCTGTGACTTTATATCACTTGCTAGAAAATTTCCAAGCATTGTTTGTTGTTGTTGTTGTTATTGTTCTCAAGTATCATGTTTGCTTTTAACAATAGTAGTTAAATGTAATACCTCTCTTTCAAGGTTATTTTCTATGTAAATATTCTGAGAAAGATATCTGGAGGATACATTATCACTGAAAGTCCTGAAAAGTCATAAAGAAAATATAAAGGTTCATCACTAAGAAGAAAAATTCAGTCTGAAAAGGACAGGTAAGCATAGAACTCCAGGTCTATGACATTCAAAAAGAAGTACTTGAGTACACAGTGTCATGTTCAGGATGAGAAGACAAGACAACAGGCAGAGCAAAAAGTATTTTCAGGACACTGACACTAATTTTTCCAGAACTACATATGTGCCATTTTGGTCTTAGTCATTGTTGCTTTGATGAGACCCCATGACCAAGGCACCATTTATTTAAAAAAAAAAAAATCAGTTAATTGTAGGGTTGTTTTTTGCTTTACAGGTTTACTCTGTAATGGAAGGGACCATGGTGGTATGCAGGCAAGCACTAGAGTAGTAGTTGGGAGCTTTCCATTGTAATCTACAACCAGAAAAATAGAGTGAGAACAAGAGTGAGAGGAAGAATGATAGCAAGAGAGTGAGGGAGACTGATAAAGCAATAGAGAGCAAGAGAGTAATCAAGAGAGAGAGAGAGAAAGAGAGAGAGAGAGAGAGAGAGAGAGAGAGAGAGAGAGAGATAGGCCACCTAGTATGGGCTTTTGAAACCTCAAAGCTCAATTCAAAGTGACACACTACCTCCATGAAGTGACAGGCCATACCTCCTAATCCTTTGAAAGTGATTACTAAGCGTTGAAATATACAAGCCTTCATTTTTATTCACATCACTAAAGGTGCATGGATCTAAACCAGTAAAATCTACAACAAAATTGAACCAGACTGTATCCTGCTAATTTAGGTAGGTTTGGATAAATTTCATCCCATGTTACCAATACGTCATTAGTAGGGAATTTGATAAAAGGAGAGGCTATACACAAGAAGAGGAGACAGAGCCATACAAAGAAATTCTGTGGTTTTTCCTTTCAGATGATTTTTACTACAAACCTGCTCCAATTATAAATATATTTTATTAATTTTAGTAGTTTATTAATCAAGGAGAGAGAGTAGAATTGGGGAGGTTCTAGTCAAAGTCTTTAAAATATCAGTTTTACCTATGATTTGGTATAAAACATTTAGTTTTTACCATATGGTGGCTATACTTAATACCAGTATAATCTGTGCTGGGTAACTTCTAAGGTTTAGAATTTAAATGGTTGTAATAGAAAAATAAGCTGATTACTAATATATATGGAGTAGATCTATACACAGATTTGTTTGATTTTTACTTTCTATAATAATACCATCTTACATTACAAAAATATATCTAATTTATTGACTAATGTTAAATGAAAATATAATTTCTTAGAAATATAATGATATTTTAGCTTATTTTAAAGGACATGGGATATTGGAATTAAAATATCCATATAAAACCTCATTGCTTTGAAAAATTAAAAATAAATGGATGGAATTTCTCTATCAGCCATTATCAATCAACTATCTGATCATAAGTCATCTAGTGTGTGTGTGTGTGTGTGTGTTTGTGTGTGTGTGTGTGTGTGTTAATGTGAGTATGTGTACTGAAGTCAGGACTTTGAAATGTTGGAAAATAATGTTTCGTTTAGCTAGGAAATAAGACAACTTTCCTTTAAAAAAGTCAACTCAGTTTTTATTGTTGTTTTTGATGTGAGGAAACCAGACAACTTCCTACCTCATAAGCTTCTTTGTTAACTTTGAAATTACCTGTAGGCTTCAATCACCATGCCTGTCTCTATCATCCTAAATTATGTAAAGCATTTTAAAAGACAAATCAAAAGGAAAACAAGTACAAAACTAAACACCATGAGAAATAAATATTTGTTTTAACTTCTAACTTGAATGACTGCCCATTAACTAAATAGAAAAAAATAAAAAATAAAAAAATTAAAGTTTAGCATATCAATACATTTAGAAACAAAAGAAAAGCAATGGACATTTTCAAACATGTGAAAGTAAATTAACTATGTTTTTGGTTCACATTAAACAAAAGGTCAAGGTTCACATCCTTGTTTCTGGAACATAAGCAAGTGCTAAGTAATCAGGTAAGCACAAAATAAACAGTTTAATGGGTCAATGCATCATGGATTGGAAACATGGAAATTAACTTGTACATCTAATCTGTAATGAATTAACGTTCAGGAAATATTTTCAGAATAAACATGGGAGTATAAACAAATGTGTTCAAGCCGGGCAGTGGTGGCGCACGCCTTTAATCCCAGCACTCGGGAGGCAGAGGCAGGTGGATTTCTGAGTTCGAGGCCAGCCTGGTCTACAGAGTGAGTTCCAGGACAGCCAGGGCTACACAGAGAAACCCTGTCTTGAAAAACCAACCAAACAAACAAACAAATAAACAAATGTGTTCAAAATGACTGAAAATATTGGGTATTTACACATAGATTAGTGAAACTAAAGTATTCTGTAGGCCTTATGTTGATGTTCTAGAAATAGTAACTAGCTCTTCTCTGTTAGTGCTAGCCCTCTAAATATTAATATCAAGTACTACTGCACCAGACATGTTTTAGTTCTTACCATTTAAATTTGATTTAATGATAAAATATCTAATTACATCAATGTCAAAATAAATTTAAATTAAATTAAGCTGCAAATATATTTAAAATGTAATTATAACAAGTAAGATTTTGAAACTTTAATAAGAGGAGTCCATATAGGGGATTTCTTCAAGATGGTAGAATTAATTATTTTGTATAATATTTCAAAAATAAAATGAAAGTGTAGATAAATGATCTATAACTTTAAAAGATAAACTCTACCCATGAAAACACATAAGATAAAGTTGGGGCAGGATTTGGATTTTAAGCAAGTGTTAGCACATGTGTTAAGGCTCTTTTAACTGTCAAGTTAAAAATACTTTTGTTTCTTCTCCAGAAATTAATATAAGTTGCATTGATTGTATATCTGCAAATTTTGTTTGTGTTTTGAAATCCGGCATGTCAGTTACAGAGGTCTATCAACCAGCTTTCGTTTTAGTGACATGAGTATTACAGAACCTTGGTATTCTAAAAATAGCTTGCAAGTACTGGAAGAAATGAGTCAGGCTTTAAGCTTAAGCAAGAGGGTAGTGGGCTTTATTATTGCTGGTATAACAGCTTTAATTACATTAATTGGTACCACCACTGCTTCTAAAATTGCCATGACACAAGAAGTTAAGACAGCTACTTTTGTTTGTACAAAGAAGTAGGCTCCAGACATGAAAATGACCTTGGACTAAGACAAGGAAGTTGGCTCAGATATTTTGGTCATCCTGATAAGCCCTTAGAAACATTGATCACGGGAGTGTTCATGTAATTGAATTTAATGCCTTGCTTGTTCTTTGACTACTTGTGTTTATTGTCTTGCTTGTTCCTTGACTATTTACACCTATTGCATTGCTAGACCCTTAACCTAGAACTGACCTTAATACATACATATAATTAAAATGGTATAAAAGCAAAAAAAGAGTAGGGAAGATGCTATAGGGAGTTCTGGTGAGGGGGAATGGGGAAAAAAGATGACACCTGAAATGTACATAAATAAAATATCCAATAAAAAATAAGCAATCTCAAATGACCAATACCAAAAAAGGTTAGTATACATATCTACACAAGCACAAACAGACACACACATACAGCACTACTACCACCACTACCATCAACAATAAAATAACTGAAGTTTCTCATCATTGGTCATTGATATCTTTCAATATCAATGGTCATAATTCTAAAGTAAAAGCCCATAGATTATCAAAAAAGATGCCAAGACAGATTCATTATTCGGTTGCATACAAGAAACTCACATCAGCATCAAGAATAGATGTTGCCTTAAAGTAAATTTTGAAAAAAGATATTCCAAACAAATATACCCAAGAAGAAAGCCAATGCAGCCATTTTAATGTCTAAAAAAATAGACTTGGACTTCCAGTCTGGGCCCGAGCATAGAGCAGGTCACAGGTGGCAGCTCTGTACCCAACTCCAGAAAACCGAGATCAAGAGGGACTCCCAGGAGCTTTAACTCAGGCAGCATACCAGGTAAGGAAAAAGCAACACTTGCCCCAAACAGGGAGCAACCAGGACCCACTGGGACCCAGGAATTCACTCCTGGCCCAGAAGGGGGTTCCTTCCAGTCTGATCCCAAGCACTTGGCAGATCCCAGGAATCAGCTCTGCACCCAATCTCACAGAACCCACAGGAAACGGAGCTCCCAGGAGTTCTAACCCAAGCAGTATCTTAGGCTAGGAAGTGGCAATACTTGCCCCAATCAGGGAGCAACCGGGACTCACTGGGACCCAGGAATCCACTCCTGACCCAGAGCCCGGGCCCCTTCTGGTTTCCACCTGACCACTGAGCAGATCTTGGGCCTCAGCTCTAACCCCAGCAGCAAAACCCATTCCAAACAGTTCTGACACAACCTAGAGAATAGAAAAGACAGGGTACAGTCAGAGACAGCACAGATAGCACAAAGGTGATCCAGATGGCAAAGGGCAAGCTAAAGAACATAAACATCAGCAACCCAAGGTACTTGCCATCATCAAAACCTAGTTCTCCCACATTAGAAAGTCCTGAACTCCCCATATCAACAGGAAAACAAGAACCAGATCTAAAATTAATTCTAATGATGATGATAGAAGACTATAAGAAGGAAATAAATAACACTATCAAAAAACTTGAGGAGAACACAGGTAAACAGGATGAAGTCCTTAAAGAAACACAAAATTCCTTTAAAGAATTACAAGAAAACACAAACAAACAGATGAAGGAATTGAACAAAACCATCCAGGACATAAAAATGGAAGTAGAAACAATAAATAAATTACAAAGGGAGACTACCTTGGAGATAGAAAACCTAAGAAAGAAATCAGGAGTCATAGACACAGGCATCACAAACAGAATACCAGAGATAGAATAAAGAATCTCAGGTGCAGAAGATACCTTAGAAAATATTGACAAAACTGTCAAAGAAAATGCAAAATGCAAAAAGTTCTTGACATAAAACATCCAGGAAATCCAGGACACAGTGAGAAGACCAAACCTAAGTATAATGGGTATAGAAGAGAGTGAAGATTCCCAACTAAATGGGCCAATAAATATCTTCAACAAAATTATAGAAGAAAACTTCCCTAACCTAAGGAATGAGATGCCCATAATCACACAAGAAGCCTACAGAATCCCAAACAGACTAGATCAAAAAAAGAAATACCTCCTGTCACATAATAATCAAGACACAAAATGCACAAAACAAAGAAAGAAATTTAAAAGCAGTAAGGGAAAAAGGCCAAGTAACATATAATGGCAAACCTATCAAAATTACACTTGACTTCTCACCAGATACTATAAAAGTGAGAAGATCCTGGACAAATATCATACAGACCCTAAGAGAACATAAATGCCAGCCCAGGTTACTATACCCAGCAAAACTCTCAATTACCATAGACGGAGAAACCAAGATATTCCATGACAAAACCGAATCTACACAGTATCTTCCCACAAATCCAGCACTACAAAGGATAATAGCAGGAAAGCTCCAATACAAGGAGGGCAATCATACCCTAGAAAGAGCAAGAAAATAATCCTTTTCCATCAAACCCAAAAGAAGATAACCACACAAACGATGTCTCCACTATTAGCAAAAATAAGAGGAAGCAAAAACACCCTCTCCTTAATATCTCTTAACATCAATGGACTCAATTCCCTAATAAAAAGGCATAGGCTAATGGACTGGATACGCAAATAGGACCCAACTTTTTGCTGCTTACAGGAAACTCACCTCAGTGAAAAGATAGACACTACCTTAGAGTAAAAGGTTGGAAAACAATTTTTCAAGCAAATGGCCCTAAGAAGGAAGCTGGAGTAGCCATTCTAATATCGAATAAAATCGACTTTCAACTTAAAGCTATCAAAAATGATAAGGAAGGACATTTCATACTTGTCAAGGAAAAGTCAACCAACAAGAACTCTCAATTCTTTATATCTATGTGCCAAATACAAGAGCACCCACTTTCATAAAAGAGACCATACTAAAGCTCAAAGCACACATTGCACCTCACACAATAATAGTGGAAGACTTCAACACCCCACTGTCAGCAATGGATAGATTATGGAAACAGAAAGTAAATAGAGATAAAGTGAGACTAACAGAAGTTATGAACCAAATGGACTTAACAGATATCTATAGAACATTTCACCCTAAAGCAAAAGAATATACCTTTTTCTCAGCACCTCATGGTACCTTCTCCAAAATAGACCATATAATTGGGCACAAGACAGGCCTCAACAGATATAAAAAAATTGAAATAATCCCCTGCATCCTACCAGATCACCATGGTCTAAGTCTGGTCTTCAAAAATAACAAAAACAATGGAAAGTCCACATTCACATGGAAACTGAACAACACCCTACTCCTTGATAATCTGGTAAGGGAAGAAATAAAGAAACAAATTAAAATTTTTTAGAATTTAATGAAAATGATGGCACATCATACCAAAATCTATGGGATACAATGAAAGGAGTGCTAAGAGGAAAATTCATAGCTCTAAGTGCTTACAAAAAGAAAGTGGAGAGAGCATACACTAGCAGGTTGATAATGCACCTGAAAGCCCTAGAACAAAAAGAAGCTAATACACCCAAGAGGAGTAGAAGGCAGGAAATAATCAAACTCAGGGCTGATATCAACCAAATAGAAACAAAAAGAACTATCCAAAGAATCAATAAAACCAGGATCTGGTTCTTCGAGAAAATCAACAAGATAGATAAGCCCTTAGCTAGACTAATCAGAGGTCAGAGAGACAGTATCCAAATTCATAAAATCAGAACTGAAAACGGTGACATAACAACAGAAACTGAGGAAATTAAAAAAATCATCAGATCATACAACAGAAGCCTATACTCAACAAAATTGGAAAATTTGGAAGAAATGGACAAAATTCTAGACAAATACCAGTTACCAGTGTTAAATCAGGACCAGATAAACCATCTAAACAGTCCTATAACCCCAAAAGAAATAGAAGCAGTCATTAAAAGTCTCCCCACAAAGAAAAGTACAGGACCAGACTGTTTTAGTGCAGAATTCTATCAGACCTTCAAGGAAGACCTAATGCCCATTCTCTTCAAACTATTCTACAGAATAGAAACAGAAGGAACACTACCCAATTTGTTCTAAGAAGCCACAATTACGCTCATACCTAAACCACACAAAGACCCAACAAAGAAAGAGAACTTCAGACCAATCTCCTTTATGAACATTGATGCAAAATTACTCAATAAAATTCTAGGGAACCGAATCCAAGAACACATCAAAACAATCATCCATCACGATCAAGTAGATTTTATCCCAGGAATGCAGGGTTGGTTCAATATACGGAAATCCATCAATGTAATCCACTATATAAACAAACTCAAAGAAAAAAACCCACATGATCATATCACTAGATGCTGAGAAAGCATTTGACAAAATTCAACACCCCTTCATGATAAAAGTCTTGGACAGATCAGGAATTCAAGGTCCATACCTAAACATAGTAAAAGCAATATACAGCAAACCAGTAGCCAGCATCAAACTAATTGGAGAGAAACTTGAAGCAATCCCACTAAAATCAGGGACTAGACAAGGCTGCCCACTCTCCCCCTACTTATTTAGTATAGTATTGGAAGTCCTAGCCAGAGCAATTAGGCAACAAAAGGAGATCAAGGGATACAAATTGGAAAGGAAGAAGTCAAAATCTCACTATTTGCAGATGATATGATAGTATACTTAAGTGACCCGAAAACTTCCACCAGATAACTCCTAAATCTGATAAACAACTTTAGCAAATTGGCTAGATATAAAATTAACTCAAGCAAATCAGTAGCCTTCCTCTACTCAAAAGATAAACTGGCTGAGAAAGAAATTATGGAAATGACACCCTTCACAATAGTCACAGATAATATAAAATACCTTGGTGTGAACCTAACCAAGCAAGTAAAAGACCTGTATGACAAGAACTTCATGCCCCTTAAGAAAGAAATTGAAGCAGATCTCAGAAGATGGAAAGATCTCCCATGTTCATGGATTGTAAGGATTAATATAGTAAAAATGGCTATTTTGCCAAAAGCCATCTACAGATTTAATGCAATCCCCATCAAAATTCCCACTCAATTCTTCACAGAAATAGAAAGAGCAATCTTAAAATTCATTTGGAATAATAAAAAACCCAGGATTGTGAAAACTACTCTCAGAAATAAAAGACCTTCTGGGGGAATCACCATCCCCGTCTTCAAGCTGTACTACAAAGCAATAGTGGTAAAAAGTGTGTGGTATTGGAACACAGACAAGCGGGAGGATCAATGGAATAGAATAGAAGACCCAGAAATGAACCCCCATACCTATGGTCACTTGATCTTTGACAAAGGAGCTAAAACCATCAAGTGGAAAAATGACACCATTTTCAACAAATGGTGCTGGTCCAACTGGAGGTCAGCATGTAGAAGAATGCAAATTGATCCATACTTATCTCCTTGTACAAAGCTCAATTCCAAGTGGATCAAGGACCTCCACCTAAAACCAGAAACACTGAAACTAATAGAAGAGAAACTGGGGAAAAGCCTGGAACACATAGGCACAGGAGAAAAGTTCCTGTATAGAACACCAATGGCCTGTGCTCTAAGACCAAGAATTGACAAATAGGACCCCATAAAACTGCAATGCTTCTGTAAAGCAAAGGAGACAGTCAATACGACAAAGCAGCAACCAACAGATTGGGAAAGATCTTCACCAGCCTTACATCTGATAAAGGGCTAATATACAAGGTATGCAAAGAACTGATGAAATTAGACTCTAGAAAATCAAAGATCCCTATTAAAAAATGGAGCACAGAGCTGAACAAAGAATTCTTAACTGAGGAAGCTCAAATGCTTGAGAAGCACCTAAAGAAGTGTTCAGCATCCCTAGTCATCAAGGAAATGCAAATGAAAACAACCCTGAGATTCCACCTCACACCAATCAGAATGGCTAAGATCAAAAACACAGGTGAAGCAGATGTTGGCAAGTATGTGGAGAAAGAGAAACACTCCTCCACTGTTGGTGGGATTGTAAACTGGTACAACAACTATGGAAAGCAGTCTGGCGCTATCTCAGAAAATTGAACATAGTGTTAACTGAGGACCCAGCTATACCACTTCTGGGTGTATACTCAAAAGATGTTTCAACATACAACAGGGACACATGCTCCACCATGTTCATAGAAGCCTTACTTATAATAGCCAGAAGTTGGAAAGAACCCAGATACCCTTCAAAAGAAGAATAGATGCAGAAAATGTGGTACATTTATACAACGGAGTACTACTCAGCTATTCAAAACAATGAGTTCATGAAATTCTTAGGCAAATGGATGGAGCTGGAAAATATCATCTTGAGCGAGGTGACCCAATCTCAAAAGAACATACATGATATGCACTCACTGATAAGTGATATTAGCCCAAAAGCTCACAATTTCTAAGAAACAACTTATAGACCACATAAAACTCACATAGAAGAAGGAAGACCAAAGTGTGGATGTTTTGGTCCTTTCTAGATGGAGTATCAATAGTTTCAACCAGAGCTCCCAGAGTCTAAACCACCAGCCAGAGAGCACAAAGGGAGGGACTCATGCACCTGTATAGGTAATTGAGGGTGACCTTGTCAGACTTCAATGAAAGTGGAGGGCCATGGGCCCCGAAAGTTTGGATCCCCTACTGTTTGGGAATTCAAGAGCAGGGAGAAGGGACTGGGAGGATGTTTGGAGCACATCCTCACAAAAATAGGTGGAGGGGGTATGAGATAAGGGGTTTTGGGGGAGAATGGGAGAGGAGATAACATTGAGAGGTAAATATGTATAATATCCAATAAAACACACACACACACACACACACAGTTAAAGGGTCTAAAAAAAAGAGAGGGAGAGAGTTTACTTGTTTTAAATTATTTTCAAAAGTTTCTAGGACTTGCTAATTGGCTAAGATCCTATTTTAAGCTCTCCACAAAAGAACTTAAGTCTCTTTTCAACATTCTCAAGAGAGATGTCAATACTAATTTTCCTCAACGATTAATTGACAAAAGAGAGGTAATCTCACAAAAGTAGAAGAAGCTATTACTAATCGATATATTATATAGTCTGATTAGTTGTTGGCGGCGCTATAACAGTCCTTTGACAAAAGATTACTAATATAGATTTACATATCCTTAAATAGGGTCTTCATGACTCTCTGAGTGTGGAAGGAGTGACAGTTGGCACTTCTGCCCTGATTTTACAAGAACTCTGAAAAATTGGCTTTAAAAACAAAAGGGGGAATGGTACCACCAGGAAGGAGTCCCCCTGAAATACTCTCCATCATGCCTTGTTCACTTTTATCTCTCTAAAGCTGAAAGCTCATGGCAAATCTGATGTTGGCTGCCTCTGGCACCACCGAGACCAACAAAATTTTACCACAGATATGGGGAACGACCCTCTTACCCTTAAAGGGAATGGCCTAGACCCAGTTCCCTTATGGGTCAGAGGATTGATATGCCTGTTTGATACCACAGAAGGCACAGCTAACTGGCTACGAAAAAGATTAATGAAATAAATAGATACCCCCACAAAGCCAAGCCCAACCATAAATAAGATGAATAACAATTTACATCCAGGGAAGAGAAATCTCCCTGAGAATTCCCCTCTATTTCTTTTCCAGGTAAAAATGAATCACCAGTGATATCTGCTGTTAGAAGTTCTAATCCAGATGCTGGCCTCCGAACTTATACTACTCAGACCTTTGAAGGGCCACTGACAAGAACATCAAACAGCTAGAGATTGACATCACTAATTTGAAGAAATCCCTCATTTCACTCTCTGAAGAGACCTCCTAAAATCGCAAAGATCTTTATTGGACTTGATTTACTCTAGTACAATAGAAAAGGCTGTGTACAGCTCTTGACTGTATACAGCCCTTAAAGAAGAAGGTTGCCTTTACATAGACAAGACAAGAAGGGTTAAAGAGAGCATGAAATAGGTCAGTGAACACCTAAGAAAAATCAGAGAGAGAAAGAGACAGATAAATGCTGGTACAAGAATTGGTTTTCAGCCTCTCCAAGGTTGTCAACCCTATTTCCTCCCATCTTGGGACCATTATTTGGGTTCTTTTTGTTTATTTCTGCTGGTCCCTGGCCCTCAAATAGGCAGACTAACTCTGTGATACAACAGATAAATAATTTGTTAGCAAAACCTACTCAGATACATTATCATAATTTAGCTATGGACCACGAGACTCAAGATGAGGTTGTTACTTTATACAGGGTGTTCCCAAAACCCATCTCCACCCAACCTAAAATGGGGGACTTCTGACCTTAGACCAAGCAGATAGGGGCCACCCAGAACCCCCTCTGTCAGGCGATCTGAATTCTTGCTTAGGCTGTGAGGCTAAGCACTGCAAGGGGATATAAATAAAAGATAAAAATATCTCTCTGAGTTCCCTGAGGGACAAGCCTGACTGCATATGGGTTGATGTCAAAAGTATCCCCTCTCCAGGAAAAAGACATCGGGTTGGGTATGGCCCTCATGCCTCACTGGACAACGACAGGGGGACTGGAGCCATTACAAGTTCCCCTTCAAGTACTGGAGGTCAGGCCTCTATCCCCGACTTCGCAAGATTAGAACTGCCACAGCCCTTCTATACTTAGAGAAGGGAGGGCATGTCAGAGGCAGCCCTGCTTACACACTGAAGGCCTAAAATCAGCCATAGGCCTAAAATCACCAATAGGCCTATCATACATGTATACTAACACCAAGTCTTGGGTCTCAGTGGAAAAACATTGAAACAGATGGCTATAAGCTAATGTAAACAGGCAGCTTTTGTGGAAATTTACAAGCCTGAGTAGTCATAGACCTTGTAAATACATAGCCTTGGAAGACAATACCAACTTAGATAAGGACAAGCAAGTCATAAGCAAAGTCATAGTGACTTGTCCCTTGAACTTTCACCCAGCCAATAGCCGGTTCTGAAAGATATCTGTATTCCCCCTGAACACCCACACTCCAGTGTCATTCCTTTCCCCACATCCTGCCTTTCTGTGTTTATAACCCCTCTGTGAATGAATTACGATTTGAGAAAAAATAAATTATTTTAAAAAAAAAAGACAAAAAAAATAGACTTAAAATCAAAATTACTCAAAGGAGATAGGAAAGAACACTCTACCCTCATCAGAGGAAAAATTCTCACAAGATCACATTTCAGTTTTAAACACTTATATCCCAAACAGAAAAGCACAAAAGTTTGTGAAAGATACACTAGTACAGCTTAAATTACATGATGACTCTCATACACTGATAGTGAGTGACATTAATGATGATCTATGCTTACTGTTGGACAGATCATTTAGACAAAAACTAAACAGAAAAATATAGTAGCCAACAGATGCTATAAATTTAATGGACCTAAGAAATACCTATCAATCTTTTTATCCAAATACAAAAGAATATGCCTTCTTAGCACCTCATGAAACTTTCTGCATAATTGAGCAAATACTCAAACACAAAGCAAGTCTCAATAGATATAAGAAATTTGAAATAAGACAGAAGTGCATTGTTTTTGATAATGAATATTCCATGATAGGTAGGTAAGGAAGGCATTCTTTCAAGAATGTCCTAAGACATGCTCAGTCTTGTTAATGAAATAAAAAAGGGAGAGAGGTGGAGAGCCTTTGGAGTTGCTTGGCAAGAGACTGACATGGGCCAAGGACAAGGAAATGGGCTGCTCAACAGGAATATGACATTGGCCAAGGACAAGGAAGTAGACTAAAGGCAGGAATCTGACATTAGGCTCAAACAAAGAAGTAATTTCAGGTAGGAATCTAAATCGTAGGCTAGAGCAGAGAAGCAATTTCAGACAGGAATTTAAATATTAGGCTAGTACAAGGAAGTAGGCTTCAGACATGAAAATGACCTTGGGCTAGGACAGGGAAGTATGCTCAGATACTTTGGTCATCCTGATAAACCCTTAGAAACAGTGATCACAGGAGTGTTCATGTTATTGGGTTTAATGCCTTGCTTTTTCTTTGATTATTTGTGTTTATTGTCTTCCTTGTTCCTTGACTATTTGGACCTATTATATTGATAGACCCTTAACCTAGAACTGACCTTAATACATGCATGTAATCAAAATGGCATAAAAGCATAGGGGAGGAGTGGAATAGGATAGAGGTCTCTAGGGAGGGGAAATGGGGAAAGAGGATGACTTCTGTATTGTAAATAGATAAAATATCCAATAAAAAATAATAAAATTGAAATATCTCCCTTCATCCATTCAGAGTAAAATGAATTAAACTTGGATATTAACAAAGACAAGCAGGACAGAAAGCTAACAAACTCACTGAAAGTGAATGACTCTCTGCAATTGGTCCAAGAGAAAAATTAAGAACAAAAGAGCCTCTAGAATTCATTGAAAATAAATACATATCTTGCCTAAACTTATAGAATACAGTTAAAGTGGTGGTGAGACATCATACCATCAACTTGAGAGCACAATTGAAAGCTCTAAAACAGAATGAAGTAAAATTAGTATAGAAAGAGTTTTTTTTTTTTAAGAAATCAAAAAAGAACACAAGCCCTTATCTAAGCTAAAACACAGAGAGGTAATACCAACATTAATATCAGAAATGAAAATGGGGATGCATAGCAACAGACATTGAGGAAAGCCACAGAATAATAAGGATATACTTTAAAAACTTGTACTCTACTTAATTGAAAATCTGAAAGAAATGGATAATTTCCTCAATAGGTACCATTTACTAAAGTAAGATCAAGATCAGAGAAACAGTTTAAATAGAACTATAACACCTAGTGAAATGAGGCAATCATTGAAAGTCTCTTAGCCAAAACCAGTTCCATGCTTGGTAGTTTTAACACAGAACTTTACTGAATATTCAAAAACAGTTAATTCCAGTATTCCTCAAACTGTTCCACAAAATAGAAACAAAATAAACACTGCCCAATTGATTTTTTATGAGGCCACATTTACCCAGACATTCAAACCACATGAAAGACTCAACAGAGAGAATTACAATTTTTCTTTATGAACCGCAATGGCAAAATATTCAATAAAAATCCTTTGAAAACAAACTGAAGAATACATCAAAAAGATTATTGACTATGTTTAAGTAGGTCTCATCCAAGTGATTCAGTGAGAGTACTATATGCTAAAACCAATAAATGCAATCCATCATGTAAATAAACTGAAAGATAAAAAAATAGCAAAAAACAAAGTAATTTCCATAGATACAGAAAAAAATCCTTTGACAAAACTCCAACCTCCCTTCATTGTAAAAGTCCTGGAGAGATTAGAGACTCAAAGGACATGACTAAACACAATAAGGACAATTTGCAGCAATACTAAAGTCAACATGAAATGGAGAGAAAGTCAAAGCAACTCCACTAAAAATCACAGACAAGACAAGGTTGCTGCAATGGTTTCTATATTCTTGGCCTTGTTGGAGAAGGCATGTCACTGTGGACATGGGCTTTAATACCCTAGTTCTAGCAACCTGGGAGTCAGTATTCTTCTAGCAGTCTTCAGATGCAGATGGAGAACACTCAGCTCCTACTGTACCATGTCTGCCTGAACACTGCCATGATGATGGTGACTGAACCTCTGAACATGTAGCCCAGCCCCAAATAAATGATGTCCTTGTGTGAGTTCCTCAGTCATGCTGTCTGTTCACCTCAGTAATACCACAAGACAGTAGTCTTCTCTTTTCATATCTATTCAATAAAGTTTTTGAAGTTTCATCTAAAGCAATAAGACAGCTGAAGTAGATCAAGAAGGATAAAAATTAGAAAATAAGAAGACAAACTATCTTCCCTTTCCAGGATGAAGGTGGAGAAAGGACACTGTGGAGAAACTGGGCATCAGGTGGTATAGGGAGAAAGTGTAGAAAGAAACACTTGTAATTGGAGAACATTTGGGGTGGAGATTTGTAGAAGCCTGATGTGCAGTAAAAACTGATGGGATTCCTAGTAATGGAGAATTCTCTGTCTCAACTGGCTTCTTTTTTTTCTTTTTTAGTAGCAATATAAAGCCTAAAGTATAGGGACTGCATTGCTCTTATTTGAACTGTTGACTGAGGAGGTCTCATGGAAATCCTTCAATAACCTGGGCTGATAATAAGACAAGGAATAGCTTTCTGAAAACTAACAGACAGATAGTTTCATTTTTAAGGAAAATATTCACCTAGTTCATGGAGATGAAAGAGGTGAATCTGGTGGCTGAATGGAGCATTTGCCCCACTATTCTACCCTGGGCTGCAGAAGTACTCTATAGGCTATAGAACGAAGAATGTGGATACCTACTTAGCCAGAAAATGACTAACATGGAATATACTCTGCCTGAGAGGTGCTGGGCAATGATAACACAGAATTTGTGGGGATGGTAAACCATTGTCTTCATTAATTTGAGTCTTATGGGTGTAATAGGGAACCCCTGTCTCACACAATCTAGATGGTTAGGAACTGGATACTGCATAACCCAGAGTCCTATGGTAGAACCAAGTACAGTTGCCCATACCTCAAAAGAAATGACTCCTCATGATATTCTGCTATACTTATAGATTGGGGCCTATCCAGTCATCATCAGAGATACTTTTTCCAGCAGCAGATGTGAGTTAATACATAAAGCCACAGCCAGAAATTATATGAAGAGTCTAAGAGTCCCTATACTTTAGAGTCTCTATTGTGTTCCTCCCCCTCATAACTCAGAGAATTCTGTTAAAGATGGGGAGGAAAGATTGCTGGAGTCAGAGGGCAAAGAGAGAAACATGGCATACAGAGCCAAATAATTAAGGTGCATATGGAAGTACAGAGGCTGGAGCTGCAAGCAGAGGGTCAGCATAGTGCTACCCACAGTTCTCTGCATATATGGCTACTACCTTGATGTTTTTGGGAAATTCATAACAGTGGAAGTAGTTGTGTCCTTGATTCTTTTGCTTGTTATTGGGACTCTCCCTTTCCTTAGATTTTCTTGTCCAATCTCCATATGATGAATTTTATTTTCTCTTAATGTATCTAGTTTTGTCATGGTTGGATATCAGAGTCTTGGAGTCTCTTTTTCTGAAGAAAAATAGAGGACACATGGACAGGAGAAAAAAGAGAAATATGAGGGGTGGAGAGAGTAAAATCTGTGGTCATAATGTAGATGAGTTGGGAATCTCTTTCTTAATTTTCAGAGGATTATAATATGCAGATGACATAACCATATACATAAGAAACCCTAAAATTCTGCCAGAGAATTCCTACTTTCATTTTCCGTATTTTCAGATAAGTTACTGTATACAATAATTCAGAAAATAGGAAATATATATATCTCAAGTGGACAGAGAACTAAATCATGGAAAATGGAAAATACATACTTCAAAAAAGGCTCAAATAACAGAAAATATCCTTGTGTAACTCTAATCAAGCAAATGAAAGACCTGAATGTAAAAGCCTTCATATCTTTGAAGGAAGAAACTAAAGAAGATATCACAAGGTGGAAAGTTCTCCAATGCTCATTGGCTAGGATTATCCTTGTAAAAATGACCAACTGTCCTAACAAAAGTAATTTATAGAATCAATGCAATCCCATCAAATTCTCACAAAATTCTTTACAACTTTTAAAGAAAAATTCTCACCTTCTATGGAAAAACAAAAGCAAGAATAAAAACAAAATCAACCACAGGATAGCTAAGAAATATCCTGAAAAACAACAAGAAGAACAACAAAAAACTTCTAGAGTCATAACTATTCCCAATTTCAATTTGTACTGTAGAGTTAAAAGAATAAAAATAAATCACATGGTAGTGGGCATAAAAATAGACACATTGATCAATGGAATTGAATTTAAGACCAGGACATAAACCCAGCATATATTGAACTGAATTTTCATAAAGATCCAGAAATATACAATGGAAAAAAAGACAGCATCTTCAAAAAGATTGGATATCTGCATGTTGCAGACCTCAAATAAATCCAATTTATTACCCTGCCCCAAACTCAAGTCCAAGTACATCAGGGGCCTCAACATAAAACTAGGTACACTTAGCCTGATAGAAGAGAAAATAGAAAACAGCCTTGAATGCATTGACACAAGTGATGTTATGCTGAACAGAACACAGGTATCACAAGTACTAATTTCAACAATTTATAAATGAGATATCATAAAACTGAAAGGCTTCTGTAAGACAAGGATATTGTCAACAGGACAAAGTGCCAACCTACAAAATGAGAAAAATGTGTTATGAATCTCATATCCAATAGAGATCTACTATTTATAATACCTAAAGAACTTAAGTAGCTGAATATTAAAGAAACAAGTAATCAAATTCTAACAATAAGGTACAGATCTAAACAGACTTCCCAGTATAGGAATCTGAAAATGATGAGATAGAGAAGAAAGCAATCACAAGTCCCCACTAGTGATGGAGGGATCTAGGAGGGAAAGTGGAGAGGGGCAGGAGCTTGGAAGGCAGGGAAGAGGGGATCATGGTCTGGTATTTTGTGACAGAAAAGGACTGAAGCACTGAGGGACAGCAGCAAGAATGGAAGCAGGGAAATTCCCGAGGTAGATGGTTTGGAGGACCCTCCAGAAAGTTCGAGAGACCTGGGAGTTGAGAGACTCTCAAGATTCGAAGGGAGAAATCTTTCGTGAAATGCCCTACTGTGGGGAGAAGGAACTTGTGGAGCTTACCTCCAGCAGAAAGACAGGGCATCAAGGGATGGACGGGGTTGCCATTGCACAGTCAAAACTCTGATCCATAATTGTTCCTGTCAGAAAGTACTGCAGGGATGGAAATGGAAAGGAGCCTGGGGAAAAGAAGGTCCAGTGACAGGCCCAAAATGGGATCCTGCTCAAGGGAAGGCCCCAAGGCCTGACACTATTACTGATGTATGGAGCGCTCACAAAAAGGGACTTATCATGACTGCCCTCTGAAAGACCCAACAAGCAGCTGAAATAATTAGATGCAGATATTTGTATACAAACGGCAGCCTGCTGACCTCTGTGGTTGAATTAAGGAAAAGCTGAAAGAAGCTGAGTAGGAGGGCAACCCTATAGGAGAACGAGCAGTCTCAATTAACCTGGACCCCTGAGATCTTTCAAACACTGTACCACCAATCAGGCATCACTCAACAGTTGATATGAGGCCCCCAACACATACAGCAGAGGGCTGCTGGGTCTGGGTTTAGTCAGAGAAGATGCACCTAACCCTCAAGAGACTGGAGGCCCCAGGGAATTTAGAGGTCTGGTGAGGTGGGTATTGGGTGGTGGGGACATCCTCTTGGAGACAGGGGTCATGAGGGTGGACAGGGAGAGGAAAAATCTGAAGTGTAAATTAAAAATAAATAAATAAATAAATAAATAAATAAATAAATAAATAAATGATTAAAAATAAATTAAATACAATAATTTCTGATGATATTTTGATATACTCACAGATGAACACCTTATCAACTCATTATCAGAGAGGCTTAGTCTGGCAGAATATCACACAGTTGTACAGACCCACAGCCAGAGATTATGTGGAGGGATTTTATGAATGGAAGACTTCCATCAAATCCTTCCCCTCAGAGTTCAGTGAATCCCAAAGAAGAAGAAACAGGAGAATTTTATGAGTCAGAAGGGATGAAGGATGTCAGGAGAACAGGGCCTTCTGTAAGGTGAATGTGAGCTTACAGAGACTTGGGCAGCAAGCACGAGACCTACACTGATCTACACCAAGATCTCTGATTATATATGATTGCTATTAGCTTGGTAATTTTATCGGACTTCTTTCTGTGAGAATGCATGAGTCTCTGATACTGCTCTTGATATGTTTTCCTCCTGTTGTGCTGCCATGTTAAAGTTAAATATGAATGTTTTACTTCACCTTATTGTATTCTATTTTGTCATGTTTGGTTGTTAACTCTTAGAAGCCTGTTCTTTTTAAATGTGAGAAGGAAAAGGAGTAGATCCAGAGGCATGGGGACCTTGGAAAAGTGGGGAGAGGGAAAGCTATAATCAGAATACATTATATTTAAAATAATTTATTTTCAATCAGTATAATGAAATAACTATAAATGTATAAGAAGTAAGCAATGTATACTGGGGAGACATAAGTCCTGTGATAGAGAACAGACTGTCAACTTCAAATCTGATTAAGTCATATTCAGAAATAATAGATACTCCAAAATGTCACTACCAAAACTTTCATTCCATTAACAAAAGAGAAATAGACCTTACTAGTTCTTTTTCCCAAGAATATATTTATTGAGACAATATGTACATGAAAAAAAAAAAGGTAAAGGCAAGTCAAGAAGCCTCAACAGTACCCAAGTAACTAGAGGCAATGAGGAATTTTAATATCAGAACAACTATTCTCCACCAAAGATCATAATAATTGGTTGCTTAATACCACAGAAGCAACCCCCAATACATAATATGTATTATCATCATACATATTAAGCATGGTATATTTATATATTTAGGAATATATACATATGTATATATACATATGTTTTTGGTATGAAACAATCAATGAAGAAAGAAGTGAATTGAAAGAGAACAAGAGTTTTGGAAAGGGAAAAATGGAAGAGAAAAAGAATGTAATTGCACTATTATTTAAAAATAAAATAATTAAAAGCTATGAGGACAGAAATTAGCAGTAGGATGTAACCTTACCCTATAAAGGACAATTCTATTACAAAAGATAGATTCTTAGAAGTACTAGAGAGTATACAGGTGCAAAAGTATTTAGTGTTGTGGTCAGATAATGCATATTAATATAGCAATTACAAAACTCAAAATAAAAGTTACACAAAATCTGAAAAATACAACTCCCATAAGATCTATACAATTCTCCTTCTGAGTAAACATATAAAAGAAATTAAATCAATGTACCAAAAACATATCAGTACGTTCATGTTATAGCATTTAACACTATGGTCAAGGAAAAAAACCAAATATTCATTTAAGTAAATGAGGCAAAATGAAAAACACATATTTAATGGGAAAATATTGTTTTATAATTAAGAACAAAATCCTATTATTTGCAAAGATAGGAATTGAACAATTGTTCCCTGTTTTATAAAAGTTAGTATGCCTTAGAGGTTCAGTATTTCTTGATCTCACTTATATATGCAATAAAAAATGGTTAGTCCCATAGAAATTCATCAAGAGGACAAAAATAGATGCTAGAGAAATAATTCACAGACATTAGAAAATGTTTGATCAGTTGAGCGCTAATACAGACAAATAGGAGGAAGTTGTTATGGTTAACTGTCACATAGTAGGGTGACTATAATCAATCCTAACTCACTGTCTAAGTCACAGTATTTGAAAATATTTTTTTTAACATTTTCAGCATGTAGGTATGGTAAATTTATATGAAGTTATGTTAAATTTGATTTCAAAACTACAGAAGATATTTAGCTATCAAAACAGCACCTTATGGCATTAGTTTTTTAGTGCTAATTAAACAATTAAAATGTATAACAAACACTCTTAAGCTATCATCCCCATAATTAGTATAAATCATTTAAATTTTACATAGGTGAAACCAGTTCTTTTTTTTAATTAATAAGATTTCTCTTCATATCTTTGGCCTAAAAATAAAGAAGGAAGCATGGTTGTATTCAAAATGATATCCCTAAACCCTTCCTCCAGTTGAAGAATTGCTGATTTTCAGGCTGGAGCAGGTTTTTATCATAATATAACACCAGTGTCAAAAGTTACTTTCATATTTATTGTATGGTGATTCTATTCAGCCCTGGCTTCTAAATGTTAGACTTGGTTGCAATCACAGGATGATGCCGGTACTACCATCTCCATAAGAGCTTGTTTCTTATTTTAAAAAAAATCTAAGCAGGGAGAATTGTAATATTTGGGATCTGTCTAGTAACCCCTTCTGTACCATAAATTTTAACACATTCTGACATGCATGTCATTGAAGGAAAGACTACTTGAGCATTAAAACAAATGAATTGATAAAAAGAGAAGGATAAGAAAAGAAACCACTCAGAAATTTTACGAAGGATGTCTTTATGAATGATTCTTCTGTTGTGTGATTTAGGATAACGACAGTGCTCCTGGCAACCCTGAAACTCCAGGAGGATGCATTTCTCCAAGATGACAATACCAATGACTTCTGCAAAGGACACAGTAGTTTCACACTGGAAAATATCTCATGCATTTACTGTCTACTGAGCTGTGAAAGGATGTGTTGGATAGGAAGGCTCTATGGAGATGATGCCACTTCACATTTGAAATCCCTTCAATTTTATACCATTGACCTGGGGACAAGCTTATGTTTATTCCAAGTATCACTACCCTTATCTCATAGGCCTTTTCTTTTTGTCTATGCTTCTCTCCAAAGTATAGTAAACATCTCCCAATACTTAACAAATATATTTTCTGAATCTCAGGCTTTCAATTTATGCATTGTACATGATATACCCATTTTTACCTCAGATACTTAGTAAGCTATTTCTAAAAAGAGTATCTTCTACTATTATCTTTGTATTTCCACTGATTGGCATTTAGTAACTATAAGCAATATTATTTGTTTTAGTGATAGATAAATTAATTAAATAATATTTTTATCAAAATAGTTGTAGCAACTGTTAAAGTAATAATATGAATTTGAGACCTTTATCAGAACATATACTTATGTATCCATATGCACATTTGGCATATTCACCGTAGATTTAATGAAAAGGTTATTGTTTGTATGTGTGTATGTATGTATGTATGTATGTATGTATGAGCTTTTAAAAATGTACTTTATGTAAATTACAAGTAGAAACAACTAGCAACATTGTTTCCTTATTGAAATTAAAGGGATGAGATTCAGCAAATTCTTCCCAATTGTTTCAGGAAATGATTGCTCATGACCAAACTTGTCATTTTAGTCATTTTCTCCTCTTCTAAAAGAAAAATTTTACCCTCGCAAAGAAAATTATTGAGAAATCTTTTTTCTTGGGATAAAAAGTGAGGATATAATTTTAAAAATAAATTATTAGTTATATAATACTTGTATGTTTTACACAGCTCTGTACTCAAAGGCATCTATTAAATTATGATTAAATTGCTATCTGGAGAGATTTGATTATCAAATAGTCCACAAATACAGTCTTTAGAGTATATGTACATTTAGATAATTGAGTTTTGAACCTACTAAACAGCATCATGCTCATTTATATTCATAATAATTACACTAACATTAAGAAAGTATGTTTTAGAAGGTGATATACAAAAAGTTAATTTGTAAACAATAGAATTTTATTAACTATAGTTCTAAGTTTAAACTGACAAAATGTTTTAACCTGAATCAGTCAGAGGAGATTCCAGTTTTAAGGCATGAAGTTACTTTCTACTTGTCCCATAGCATGATAAAAAATGGAAAGACATATCCCTGGGACTTTCTCTTAAGTTCACTAATCCATTTCACAAGTTCTCTGCCTTCATATTATCATCAGTTCCAACTGATGCATCTCATAGGATTATCACATTAGTGATTAGATTTAAGACTGAGAGTCTGGAGGATCACACTTTTCAAGATCACAGCTGTCTGCTAATTTTCACCAGAGTGAGAAATGAGTCAGAAAGCATTCAGGGTTTATTTTCCCTTGGTCAGTAGTTATTCATGCTATCATATGCCTGACTGTTTACCTCTGAAAAAGACATTGTATCATAAAAAACAAACAAAAACAAACAAACAAACAAACAAACAAACAGGTTCCTGTAGAAACTGTGGATTTTTCTGTGTGTTTCTGGTCAGAATATGTACTGAAATTTAAATAATGGGAAACATGAGCTCAGTCTTTCTTTTGAATTAGTTATCATATGAAGAACAAATTTTAGTCCAGTATATCTCTTAAGCCCCAACTATAAATATAAATGAGCTCAAATTGCCTTTAGGTTGATAGCTATTACAAATAACACAAACATTTGAAATGTGTCATTAGTAGCTATTTGGAAACTAAATATTCTAGATACCAGGTTTGTTTGTAAAGTTAACACCACTACTGTAAGACATGCCATTAGGAAAACATTAAAATTGTGATGCAAATGTGTCTTGAAATTGCCTGAATTATTCACACTCTTCAAAGTGATGATCTTTTTCTGCACAATCATTTTCCACAACAGGTGTAGTGCTAAAATGTAACTCTGTTAAAGAAATAACAATTTTAGAATTGAAATGTATAAATATTATTTTAAAATATTTAATAGGGATAGCATTCATGACTTACAACAATACATTTGTTCATTTGTTTGCCCTGACCACAAGTTGTGACATGTGGCCTGACCCTATATCCTGAGGTACTGAATAAAAATTTCCAGACTTCAATGCTCACTAAGATACCTTAAATATATTTCTCCTTTAGATACCCATACTTTCCATCATTTTATGTGCCCTGGCCCACAGGAAATTCAACTAGAACCTAGGGGGGGCGGGAAAAAATGAAGGGACAAGAGACACAAAGAAGCACAAGCCTAAAAGTCCTGGTCAAGCGCTTAAATATTAATTTCAGGCAGCAGATTATAAAGACATAGCAAAACGGGAAGTTTAGGCAAGAATCATTGCTTAAGGCTATTCCACTCTTGTATTCTCATTGCCTAAGACCATCCCACTATCTTAATGGCTCCCAGGAAATACCAGATGTTCTTTAAGTTCCTGGGACCTGAGACAGTGAATATCCTTTCTTAGCCTTTGTGTGACTAAGCTATCCAGAACACCAGATAGTTTCATGAAATTCTCTTAGAACAGCAGGTAATTTCATGGTTTTGTCTCCTGGTATCTATGGACCTTATTCATTTGTATCTCTGTAGATGGATTGAAAAAAACAAAGATATCTTACATTATTAACTGGAACTGATAATGTGAATATACACAGAACCCTTGTCTTATAATGGCTTGAGAGATAGTTATTTCTTAAAATTTTCAGTGCAGAAAACAGGGACATTCATTTCTTATGGACTGAGACTGAATTTTGAAATTTTCTTTAGCTGAGCTCAAAATTTGTAAAACTCAACAGTCACTGATCCAAATGCAGGCTTTGATGGTCTGGATATGTATGCACTGTATTTTAAAATGATAGATGTCTGATGGTTTTAGCTGTTGACAAGTGTCTATATAATAAGAAAACCAAAAATAATTAATGCTAAGTAATTCATGATTTGGATCACAGGGCAATACAAAATAATGCAAAATTTCATTTGAGATAGTTTTGTATGATTTTATAAAAATAATATTGTACATTTAGCTTTGTTTGTTTTTTTAATTCTTAATATATATCAGAATTACTTGCATGTAAAATCTTAAATTAAACAGATCAACTTATATTTAGTAAACAGCATAGAACAAAGACATATTTATCAACTGTCTTTAACATGTTCTAGAATGAGCTCACTGGAATGCTGACTTAGAATAATTCTTTCATGTATAACTTTAGGTTTTATTCTGTACCTTTGATGTCTTTGAAATTCTTTGTAATTAATTTCGGGAGTTATGTTGATTGCCCTCCATAAATATAAGCTTAAGAAAATGATAATTGAATTTGTTTCATTATATATTTGACTTAGTGACTAATGGAATTATATAATGTGCTTCAAAAGATTGTTCATGTATATTTTTGCAATATGAATGACATTGTTACCCTTTTCTCAGTATATATTAGGGGAAATCATTGAATACTATGTAGTATCATAGATGTTTCATTATGATTTAATGTTTGATGCCAAGGTTGTAAGTATCCATTTTTTAATTAAAATGTTTTGACTGGAAGAAAGAAAACAATGATCTGTATGAAATAATAGTGTTGTTTAACAAGTAAAATATAAGGCATATTAAATATTAATCATAGTACTATAGAGTAAAAATACTTTTTTACATTTAAAACCACATGCAAAATATGACTCAAATATTTTAAATAAACATTTTTAATAATCAACAGTTGTTATATCTTATCACCTGTGAACATTTCATAACAATGAGAGTAATAGATCAATCAGACATTAAAGGATCAATTTCTTTTCAGACAGTTATACGTTATAAACATAATTTTAACCTCATTTTGCCCTTTTGCCTCCAGATAAAAGATGGCATTTTCAAAATCAGAAATTAATAAATAATTTTTGTTGGAGACAACCTGAAGATGATTCTGCTTATGTTATCATTTAGACTTGAGATTTTGCTTTTTTAAAAATGATATCTTTCTTCTTTTTGTGACAGATTGAAAATGATTCTTATCACACTGTGGTTGACATAAGAATGATGCCCTTCAATTAATGCACATAGTAAGAGAGATTCTGAATCAAGATAAATGAAAGCGTTAAAAATTTATAGGAGTAGAGCTGAGTGAATGTACCATAAATCTGTCAAGACTGTGCACACTGAGAATGCTAACACACTCTGCAGAGACAAAAGTAGCCACCAACAAAGAGGCACCTCTTGTTGAATAGAGATTCTGAGCTTTAAACTCTTGTCTTGTTTACATCTCTTGACTCCTCTTAAATAGATGTTTTACCTGTCTACACATGTGTAGTAGATCTTATCTAGAATATTGATTTTTAACTTCAGGTAAATTACTTTTCCAATTGTTAGTCAATACTTCCTTACATATCCATGCTGATTTTTAAAAAGTATGTGGGAAAACAGGGAAGATATCTTATACAATCTGTTTTGTTTTTCCAATTAGGATTGGACTATTATTTTATTTTTTTCTTTATCAATTAAATATACTATCTATTGTCATTTGAGTAATAATGACCCTAAAGGCTCTTATATTTGAATGCTTAATTGATAGGGGACAGTGCTATTTGACAATTAGTTGGGCAGGCTTTGTTGGAGTATTTGTGGCCTCCTAGGAGGAAGTGTAACACTGCAGGTGGACTTTGAGGTTTCAAAATTCCATGACAGTTCTAAGTGTTTTCTCTTTGGTTATGGATGAAAATGTAGCTCTCATGTATGACTCTTGGTAAATGTCTGTTATGCCTGTTACTATTTTTCCCACCATAACAACAGACTAAGCCTCCGAAATTTTAAGCTAGCTACAAAGTAAATTACTTTCCTTTTTGAGAAGAGTTGTCATTGTGTCCCTTCACAACAAAAGAACAGTGAATAAGACACTAACCTACAACATGAACCTAATTCTGTATATAAGGCATGTACATGGTTTGTCATTTCTCACATTCTAGGATAGAATCAGTAATACCCTATTGTTGTGAATTACATGCAACTTGTCTTCTAATAATTCACGTATGTGTCTCATTAATAAACTTTTCCCCTTTTGAAAGTCGACATTTTCTCACATAATATATCCTGATTAGAGTATCCTCTGCCTGCTCTCTTTTTCTCAGTTCCTCCCCTCACTCCTCCCATCTGGATCCTCTCTCTCTCTCTCTCTCTCTCTCTCTCTCTCTCTCTCTCATTAGAAAGCAAATGGGATTCTAAGAGGTAATAACAAACTGAAAATAAGTCATGATGTAATTTTAAAACACTAACACATACGGATTGGACAAATAAATAAACAAAAGAAATATAGCTCAAGAGAAGGCACTAGAAACACAGTTCCTATATTGAGAAATATCATAAAACAAATCACCAAACTAGAAGTCATAGTATGTAAGCAAACATCTGGTACAGAACCATGCAGGCCATGTGCGTGCCCACTCAGTCTCTGTGAATTCATATGAGCTTATATCATGTTCATATACAAGACCTTGTTTTCTTAGTATGTATTATCTTTTTTAACTCTTAAACATTTTTCCACTTTACGGTTTCCTGATCCCTGTTGGAATGTATTTAATGGAGATGTAGATTTCTGCCTTCTTTCTCCATATATTCTAGAAGGAAATTTCTTGGATGAAACTGATCAAGCCACTGAAATATGAATATATCAATATTAGGAGCCATTTTAGAGCTATGTTCTTTTCACAGAAAAGTGATATTAGGTTTAACCCTAGGTTCCTGGACTACATCTAGTCTCAGGTTTTTGTCACCTATGTCATATCAGTAATGTGTTTCATATCATGAAATGGGCCTTATGTCAAATCAAATCTTGATTGGTTACACTTTCAAGTTTCTATCACCATTGTATAGCATATGTTGCAGGCAAAACACCATTGTTAATCAGAAAGGTTGTGCAAGGGTTAGTGTTAACAGTAGTATGAAGAATAACTTCCAGTATTAAAGACACTAGAAGGTAGGGGCCAATCATTTATGTAAGAACATATTCATGTTAAGTGAGTGGTATATATCTCATCTTCAGAAATGAGATCATGCTTCCAGTTTGTCAAGAGGATATTATCATCTTGACAATAACCTTGGTTGTTTAGAAATTCTCATAGGACAACTTTAGTCAAGAGTTCAATTAGATATAACATAGTCCTAGTTCTGGAAGCATCATTTTATGACAAGAGATATCTTCTTGAGTCTTTGACCTTCCTCCCATAATTTGGAGATTTTCTTTATATCACTTTCATATTTTATGAAGTTCTACACATTAGGTTTCTGTATTACCCTCAAATGGCCATTAATTTTAACCATTAATCTTTCTCCATGTTTCTTCCTTCCGTCTCCTCTCCCAATCTGCCTGCTTAATTCTCTGATCCCATGCCCTAACCATTCATTACTATAGATTCTATTTCCTTTCTTAACAAGATCTATTTCCTAAGAAGCCCACTCTAGTCCCTTATTGAATACCTAACCTCTGTGATTCTATGGATTATTGCTTAGTTGTCACTGACTGACTAGCTAATATCTATATATAAACAGATACATACTATAATCCTCTTTATGGATATGGGCTACTAAATAATCCCTCCCCCTCCCCCTCCGCCTCCCCTTCCCCTCCCCCTCACCCTCTCCCTCCTTCTCCCTCTCCCTAAATAAGGTGATTTTTCCTAGTTTCATCCTAATCTGTGAATTATATGATTAGATTTATTGTGTTGGCTGCATAATACTCCCTTGTGAATCCTTACTACATTTACTGTATTGATTCTTTTCTTAAGGGACATATAGTTTGTTCCCCATTACTGATTATTATAATTAGAGTACAAATTGAATGAATGTTATTGCATAATTATCTCTGTGGTAGCACAAAGTATCCTTTGGATATATGCCCCAAAGCTGTCCATTTGGATCTTTAGATGGACCATTTTTCATCTTCCTTAGGAGCCACTGCCCCACACAGCTTTCCATACTGGCTGTACAAGTTTGAACTATCAGCAGCAATAGATGAGTGTTCTCCTTATTCCACATACTTTTCATCAAGAGATGTCACCTGTTTTATATTTATCTTAGCCATTCTGACAAGTATAAGCTGAAATATTAAAGAAGCTTTGATTTGCTTTTCCCCACTAAACAAATATGTTGAAAATGTTTTTAAAGATTTCTCAACCATTTGAATTTATTCTTTTGAGAATTCTCTGTTTAGATCTGTATCCCATTTTCAATTTGTCAATTTATTTTCTCATCATGTATTTTTTTAGTTCATTATATATTTTGAATATTACTTTTTTATCAGAGGTATATTTGATAAAATATATTTTCTATTTTGTAGGCTGCTGCTTTCTCTAAATAGTACACCCTTTGCTTTATTGAAGCTTGTAAATGTTCTTTTATTCCCTTTATAAGATTCTCATCTTGGAGTCTTACTGTTGAGTCAGGACACCCATTCCAGTATTTTCTGAAATCTGGCTGACTGCTTCAAGTCTATTTTGGTTCAAACTCCTCTTCAAGCTGAGAGATTCCACCTTGGCTTCTCTCTGAATTGATCCATTTGAACTAAAAATCTGGCAATTTATTCTAATCTTGTAGCTTCTTCTTATTCTCTGTCTTCAGCTACCTCAACTGACCTGCACAGCACTAAATGTACTCATGAATGAACTCAATTCCTCTGCACTGCACTCACTGCACTGACTCTCAACTGACTCAAAGCTCAACTCCACTCCACTTAACAAAACTGACTGACTCTCTTCCACTGAGCTTCTCTTTAACAGCTTTTCTCCTGAGAGTTGGATATATTCTGTCTCTTAACTTAGTTTCTCAAATCTTTCTCTGATTTGTCAGGTTCTCTGCTCCTCAACTGGACATCATTATATGGGACAAGTCTGCCTTGTAGTCAGATGACACAAACCTAGAAGGTTTTTGATTGTGATCAAAGCAGCCATGCTGTTGATTTAAAATTTGTCTACGGCATCTTCTTTAATATTATGAGTTCTTACTTATCAATTCTTGATTATATGATCTGTCCTAGTAATGCTGTCTTCAGAAATTTTCTTTTGCGTCAGAATTCCAAGTTATTCCCCACTTTCTCTTCTGATTCAGTGGATATGCCTTTACATTGAGGTCTTTAATTCCTTTGTAGTTCACTTTTCTGGAGAGTGATAAGTATGGGTCTAGTTGTATTCTACTAGTGACAGCTATCTCTCCAGTTTGAACAGTGCCATTAGTCGAAGATACTGTCCTCTTACCAATGTGGATTTATGAGTTCCTTATAAGGTGTGTACAGGTTGTGAATTTATATCTTGATCTTAACTTCCATTCCATTGACTAATATGTATATTTTTGAGAAATCATCAGGTTGCTTTCACTATTTCTTTTCTGTAGTACAACTTGGAATCTGAGAAGGTGATAACTGCAGCAGATTTTGGTTTTCTTGGTTTTGTTTTGGGTGGTGTTTTTTGTTTTATTGTTTTAGCAATTCTTTTTGTGGATGTGTGTTTTTTTTCTCCACTGTCTTTATGAGAAGCTGAAAATTGTTCTTTCAAGATATGTGTATAATTTTATAGGAATTTTGTGTGGATTACATTGAATTTGTCTATTGATGTTGATTGGATGACTGTTATTACTATATTCATATTACTGGGCCATTGGCATAGGAATTCTTTCCTTTTTCAGTTATCTTCATTAGTTTTACCTTGTGTTACAGTAGCAGTTTTCAGAGCATCTGTCATATTGGAATATACAGGGACGACATGAGAATATGACCTACAGAGTTTGTTAAAGATAGTTTCCTTGGAACCAAGGTTGGTTTTCACGAAGTTGTTACTATAGACTCTTCCCACAATCCACACATCCCCCACACCACTTTCTTTCTTTCCAATATGAATTTTCCTTTTAAACGTATTATGAGAACACTACTATTTACTGGCCCTTTAAGTTAGAAATCTTCACTGTCTTCTGTATCTATTATCCTTAGATTTGGTCTTCTCTTTGGATTTACTGGATGTTTTGAGTTAGGAGCTTTTAGCATTTTGCATTTTCCTTGATGATTGTTTCAATATTTTCTATGGTGTATTCTGCACCTGAGATTTTCACTTCTTTTGTATTCTATTGATTATGCTTGAATCTGACTCCTGATCTCTTTCTTAGGTTTTCTGTCTCCAGGGTTGACATGATTTGTGATTTCTTTATTATTTCTATTTCCATTTTTAGATTCTGGATCGTTTTGTTCAATTCCTTCACATAATTGTGCTTTCTTGTAATTCCTTAAGGGATTTTTGTGGTTCCTATTTAAGGGCTTCTACCTGTTTACCTATGTTCTCCTGTATTTACTTAAGGAAGTTATTCATTTTCTACTTAAAATCCTCTATCATCATCATGAGATGTACTTTTAAATCAAAATCTTGTTTTTCCAGTGTGATGGGGTATCCAGGATTTGCTGTAGTAGGAGAACTGGGTTCTGATGATGATAATTAGCCTTGGTTTCTGTTACTTATATTCTTGTATTGCCTCTTGCCGTCTAGTTATCTCTGGTGTTAGTTGGTCTTGCTGATTCTGACTGGAGCCTGGCCCTCCTGTAAGCCTGTGAGTCTGTGATCTTAGATGTGTCAGCACTCCTGAGAGACTAGTTAACTTCAGGCAGAATTTGGATATGGAGAGCTATGTCACAGGGTTAGCACAGGGTGCTTATGGAAACTAGAAGGATCCTGTCCCTGCATTTTCTGTGATTCCTGTGCCCTGTGGTCTCCTGGCAGATCCTTCTTTGGCCAGTTAATGAAGCAAAAGTGTTGGTCTCATCTATGAATTTATGGGTGACAACTCCTGGGGGACAAGCTCTCTCTGGGTGGGGGTAAGGAGAGCTGTGCCACAGCCGCAATGCCAGGGCCCAGTCTCTCCTTCTAAGGAGGCAAGACCACTAATTTGAGTCTGACTTATGACATTGAAGTATTCATATAGCTAGATTCTAGAACCTATCAGCTATCGTCTCAGAGAAGTCCTGTGGTGAGGAAGCATACCCAAGCTTTGTAAATGCACTCTATGGATGGGCCCAGTACATTTTTTGTATTCTAATAATTTCTAGGCACGGGCCTAAAAGCTTCTTCTATGTACTGTAAACTCTAACTTTCCTATATGACTAATTCAGTGTAATTTCTCTCCACTTCTGCTTGAATTGCTCTGCTTGACCTCATACTACCTTTGGTAATGTGTTTTAACCTTCTGGCTCCTTTTCATTCTCAGGATCATCCTGTCTTCAACTGTATCTAGCTTCTCTACAACCAGCTCTCTCTCTCTCTCTCTCTCTCTCTCTCTCTCTCTCTCTCTCTCTCTCCCTCTCTCTCTCGCTCTCTCGCTCTCTCGCTCTCTCGCTCTCTCGCTCTCGC
>NW_021620995.1:6408512-6428823 GCF_004785775.1 Grammomys surdaster
CCAGCTCTCTCTCTCTCTCTCTCTCTCTCTCTCTCTCTCTCTCTCTCTCTCCCTCTCTCTCTCGCTCTCTCGCTCTCTCGCTCTCTCGCTCTCTCGCTCTCGCTCTCGCTCTCCCCCTCCCCCTCTCCCTCCCGCTCCCCCTCCCCCTCCCCCTCTCGCTCTCGCTCTCTCCCTCCCTCCTCCACCCTCTCTATCCTTGTCCTTAAGTAGCCTCCCTTCTCCTGTTCTGCTCTCTTAATTCACCTCTATTTAATGTCCTCAAGAGAGCTGGACATTTTCTACTGCTAACTCATTCTGACAAATCTTTCTCTGATTTGTCCTTTCGTCTGCAACTCAATTAGATGTTTTTTAAAACATGGTTGCTTTCTTCCACAAACTAAGTTTTTCTTCCTTGTTTGGGATTAAAGATTTGCCTGGCAAATACAGAGGTCGATGCTCATAGTCAAACATTGTACTGGGCACGGGGTTCTCAATGAAGGAGTTAGAGAAAGGACAAAGGAGCTGAAGGGGTTTGCAACCCCATAAGAACAACAATATTAACCAACGAGACCACTCCTCCTGTCAGAGCTCCCAGGAGCTCTAAGCATGTATATACATTCTCGTCCGATCATTCTGTAGTTCAGGGAATATCTGAATTCAGTCTGTATCACAAAGACCTAGAAGTTTTTTGGATGTGATTCATTGACAGAGAACCTAAGTTACTGAAAGAAAATTTCTTTAAAATCTCTTATAAATCCCACATATTCTATTTCAGAAATACTTCTGTCTAACCAGCTGATGTAGGCAATTTTGTGCTGCTTTGAATACAGGCTTGTATACATTGCTTTTGCATATAGTAGTGAAGTAGCCATATTATCATAGTAACCCTGTTTAGTAGTAATCTGAGACAAGTAAATCAACTATAGAAGATTCTAAGTTTGACCCAAAAGTATCCAAGGAAGTAGGCAGGGGTTACCTTAAGATAGGCACTTGGTAATAAATGTATTGTCTGCAGAGTTTGAAGTAGACTCTTACCTAAATAAAAACTCCAATGACCAGTGTATTGGAAGCAGTCAATCAGTTTACAGTAATAAACATTACTATTAATTAAGTAGCTATGATAACATAAAAGTGAATGCCTCAAATTCAGCTACTGTGTTAAGTGGAACCCCAAATGTTTTGAGTGAAATTTGATTAAAGTCAACTACAAGTCATTTTCCATAGACATTCCCATAAGCTATTAAACACAAGGGAAGATCTGTACCGACTGAAGCTACAATATAAAGACTAAGAGAGACATAATATAGTGCAGTTTTGCAGAGACACTGATGCTAAGCAACAAGAAATGTGCAGAATTAAGCGAACTAATAATAATTTTAAACAAGTCAATTGGAATAAAAAACAATTATATGACAAAGAATTCCTAATAAACATTTTAAAATTAGATACAGGATAAGACATCTTGCCAAAATTAGAAAAACTATGCATAGATAAAATAAGTTTACTAAAGAAGTATAAGTCATACAAAATCAATGTTTGCTACCAATCAGTTGCTAATGTCATATTATGAAATGTATGAAAACTCCTAAAAATATTTGACAATGATCCAGCCATCCCACATGAGCTTCTAAGTTTATATTTATAAATAATTCTTCAAGAACCCATTCATCCATTCTCTTTGAGATTACAGGAACAAATACAAGGACATCACTGAGTATCAAATACCTTTGTTAGTATAACTATTGAAGTAAAACAAATGCCTGATAAAACTGTATCCTGAGAGGCTCTACCAGAGCCTGGCAAATACAGAGGTCAATGCTTATAGTCAAATATTGGACTGGGCATGGGGTTCTCAATGAAGGAGTTAGAGAAAAGACAAAGGAGCTGAAGGGGTTTGCAACCCCATAAGAACTCCTCCTGTCAGAGCTCCCAGGAGCTAAACCATCAACCAAAGAGAACACATGCAGAGACCCATGGCTCCAGCTGCATATGTAACAGAGAACGGCCTTGTTGGACATCAATGGGAGAAGAGGCCCTTGGTCCTGGGAAGGCTCAATGCCCAAGTATAGCGGAATGTCAGAGTGTGGAGGCAAGATTGGGTGAGTGAGCACCCTGATAGAAGCAGTAGGATGGAGTATGGGAAAAGGGGTTTGCAGAGGGGAACCCAGAAAGCGGATAACATTTAAAATGTAAAATAATAAAATATCCAATAAGATAATAATAAAAAAGAGAATGATTTTAGATAGACAAAGCTTTTCAGACTCTGTAGACTTCTAATTTGTTCAAATAATGGTGTCATTTGTCATGAAGAAGCGTCTAGGTTTCACGATATTCTGTTTATTGATAATCTGAATTGTCATGTTAATTATATTCTGTACAGATGTCTTTTCCTGTGTAAAGCTTTTTCTCCACTTTCTTCTGTCACATTTACTGTATCTGGCCTTATGTCTAGGTCTTTGACCAATTCAGAGTTGAATCTTGTGCAGAGTGATTAGTCCATACTTACCAATTCTCGGTTTGGATATCTTATCTATTTGGATTCTTCTTCAATACTGTTATTTTCCAGTGTTTATTTGTGACAGCTTTAACAAAAATCTGGTGTCCAAAAATGTGTGTATTTAAGTCTGGCTCTTATGATGATTCTGTTGATCAATGTGTTTATTTTTATGCTAATAAAAACATTTTTATTTAAAAAGGAAAATTAAACACAGTATTTATAATTGATGTTCTGAAATAGTTTCCAAGGTCTAGAAGAAGAAGATATTTGGCAAAGCTTTCATTTGAATGGGTATATGTAGGTGGAAGGAAATAGCACACTATAATTTGAGCTACTGATTTTATGAAGAAACAAATATTTATTAGTTGAAAGTTATATCCATGACACCACTGTGTACCTGCACTATATATATATATATATATATATATATATATATATATATATATATAATTAGAAGTCACATTTCATTTATTTATTTTTATTTGTGGATGATGGCTCTAAGAATTAATAAAATTTTATAAACACAAATTATCTTTTATTTAATTTAGATATCTTTTTTCACTTATTTTTGTGGATGATGGCTATAAATGTTGCTCAAGTTCTATAAATTAAAATTATGATCTAATTCAAGGAGATTAAACTTTTAATATTTCTTCAACACTTAGAGACTTGGTGGCTTAATTGAATAAGCCACAGAAAAACTTATTGTCTTATATTAATATTTATAGATATTCAGACTAAACTCAACATTTCATCAGTACTGGTACCTTCTTAGATGCATGAAATAAAGATTAAAATCTTTCTCTTTGGCTGGCTGCTTGTTATTATGGCGGGAACAAGAGAAATCTAACACCATAAGCTCAGGAGTTTGATAGTTTTCCTACAGCTGGTGGAGTTGTTCCAGAGACTAGGGAGGGAGGAAAGACTGACAATGTTCAGACATTATAGTCCTGGCATCTGAGAGTTATATCCTGGCCTCATTCTATGCTATCTGGTTTCTATTTGCTGCCAGTTTTTGCGGAGGTGGTACCAGCTGCCTCATATTCCTGCTTCCACTGCTCTAGCTAGCGTCTGATCTTCGATATGATTGATGGGATTACATTATACTGTAAGCCAAAATTAACCATTTCTCTTATAATTTTTAACTTTGTTTCATCACTTTGTTCCAATAATAAAAAAGAATAATTATTATTATAGAGCTTTAAATAATATCTCCTTTATTAATGTTTATGCAAGTTCTCGCTCTTGCGAGGTCTCTCTCTCTCTCTCTCTCTCTCTCTCTCTCTCGCTGTCTCTGTCTTTTTCTCTCTCTCCTCTCTCTCACCTTCTTAAACAAAGACATCATCATTCACCTCCAAAATGTGTGTTTTCATTAAGAAAAAAAGAAAATTGAAAAAAAAAGAAAATGTGTTTTCTCTGACGCATCCTATTTTATACTAATTTCAACTCTAAAAGGAGCTTTGCCTAGACACTGCCACATCCTGAAGTAACTATGACTAGGATTTGAATATATAAATGACATGAAGAAAATAAAGTTAGAGTAATTGAAGTATCTATTGTCTCCTAAAACGATATTATATTTTTAGTAGTAACATTTTATTTGGCATAGCTTTGAAAATGTACAGCCTACTAACGAAGTTTAGTCTTTGACTTTTTGTTCTTAATTCATTTATTTGATAAATGATCATCTAGGCTCATTCATGTTGCCAAAATGGCAGGCCTTTTCTTTCTTTTTTTTTTTTTTTTGTAGTGAAAACATAAATCTGTACAGGTGTTAGAGTGGAAAGTATAATTAACATATTCTACCATTGAGTATATATTCAAAGTAAATAAATAGCAGTATGTTGAAAAGTAATGTGATTATCATTTTGAACATAATAATTGAGAAGCAAAAATGTCTTAAGTATCAGCTAAGGGATGATTAGGAAATAAAAGATATGAATATTTATTCATGAACTGCTGTTCTTCATAATCTAAAAATAAAACTTTATGCCTCAAGGTTTTGAAGTAATTATGACACTTTTGGCCCAGGGTGGTTTTATTTTGGGATTTGTTGTCTATCTTTTGTACATAGTACAATTTGAGTGGGAAAAAGATAAGAAAATTACTTCTCAGAATGCACCTTCTATCAGTTTTAAATAACCTTAAAGAAAGTCAATCTTTTCTTTTTCATGAAATTTAATCTATATTTTGAGCTAATCATTGTATACTATGCTGAACAGAAATGACCTACATTTAATCCTCACCCATATTTTGATTGATCATTTCTTTCCCGTTTATATTTGGAAAAGAATCACCTTCCACACACTTCTTAGAAAATGCCTTTCAAAACAGTTAACAGACTGATTGCTTTTGCTTGACTCGCTCAGATTTTGATGTCGTTCATAGTAATAACTCTGGCTTCTGGTAACCAGTTTTAAGATGAATCCCAGAGGCTGTCAAAGAGCATCAAGACTGCTTTTAACTTCAAATAAGGTGTCTAGAAAATGACTGTCGATACACTCACGCTGCCAGGCATGACTTCACTGCCAGGAGCTGGCAAGACATCAGTGAGGGAAAGACAGGGACACTTGTCATTCATTGAGAAAAATTTCTATATACACATTTCAAAGACAGAATATTTGAAAATATGATGTATATATATCACATCACATTGATATATAATTTATATAAATTTTTATTTTTAAAAAAAATATTTGTCTTCTATACTACTCTAAAATGTCCTAGTTTCATAAAACCATTGATTATTTAATATAAGTTCAACCTGTCTACACATTCTGTGAACTTAAAGTTTATTGCTGATACAGAAGGTCATTCACTACAGGCAAACTTTTATTGACATCTGCCTATAAACATTGACATTTTTCAAGTGGTGAACTGGAGATGAACATTGATTTTGTTTTTAATTAAGGAAACATAAAACTAGTAATTCTCCATTTCAGAAGGGGAAATTACTTTTCCTTGAAATGATATAGAATGAATATATTCCTTAAATTATTCCATACTAATCTTGTAATTTTGAAGATTTTAAACATGATTCTTCTATTAAACTAAAATATGGTAAGAATTTGAGTATCCCCAGCATCTTAAATATTCTGAAGTAATGTTATCTAGAGCAATTACTAGCAGGAGATCCAGTGGAATGATGCTAGGCTTTCCCTGCAACAATGGATAATACAGACAATAGCTAAAGGAAAATCAGTTGTGAGTGAGTAAATTTGTATTTGTTAATTGTCAAAATTTATGGGTTTTGATATAACAACAAATGAGAGAAGATACTCACCTGGTATGGTTATCTTTAATTGCACTCAGTTTTCTGCAAACGACATGAATTATGGCAAAAAATGACATGAATTATGGCAAAAACTCCTCATATTGTATACTTATGTTACATGATCTCCATTCTTCTGCTATTTGATAATGAGTTTTTCCCACCAATTAACAAATTTGAATAATGCTATGATAAACATTGTATGTAGCATAAAAGAGTTGTGCAAAATATAGACTCATACTTCACTTTACAATACAATACAATCTAGTTATAACATAGAATCATAGTAAACCACACACTAAAATATTTGAAAAAATAGACTATTAAAATAGAACACTGATAAGCTAAAACCTTGGTTTATATTTGCCAAAAAAATGTATAATAAGATTATGTACTTGGCCTTCTTCCTCTGGTGTCTGAAATTATTTTGACAAGTTAAGGATAGACTATAGGGCTAGATTCAGGAAGAAAAGGACTTCATCACCTTGCATGCTACTCTAAGACAAATCACTGATTCTGACATAGATATATTGCCTCAAGATTTGGCAATTCTCTTGTTTTCCTTTGCCAAACTATTCCCTGAAGAAATAACAAACATAGCAGTGTAGGAATGGCTTCAAAATCTAGATAAATTAGTAGTATTCCAGTAGATCACTCTTCAAAACTGGTAGTTATGTTTGAAGTTAAAGTTTCTGAAAGATAAGATAGTATTTGTAGAGAAAGAAGATACTGACTTTATGATATCTGTCTATGTTTATTTGTATCAATTCTAAGAAAATTTTCTTCAAGCCTAGAATAATTAAAAATTATTTCATAATAATTTATAAAATATAAATGTGCTATTACTTATACAGTAATATTTGGAAAATTCTCAGTGAATGCCAGGAACTCATCAAATACTTAAAACTCACTCTTACTTCTCAAGAAACATTTTAAAATCCTTGTTTACATTAAATTTCCTTTATATTTGTTTTTGTATACAAACTAAATTCAAAAGCTTATCTTTCAACCCAGAAAGCAAGGACATTTTCATTACAGGATATTTTATTATTTTTAAGTAATTTCATGTAGAAGAGTCTACCAGACATAAAATTTAAAAACTAATAGTCACAGAGCACAGCCATTCAAATGAAATTACTATGTTTTATTTTAGTTGATAAAAATATCTACAATGTCAAAAATTAATCCACGTTTGCTAGTGTATAAGCAGTGCTATTATAAAGGAGTGGAACATTTATTAAAAAGAAAATGTATTCTTTCCAAAGTGTTTCAGTGGCCTTTTGATGTTGTTTGTTTTGGTATATTTTGAATTTTATCAGTTAAATACTATGGTAATTTTAGGTGAGGTCAACCAAAGCATATTTATAGTAGAGAAATCTCATCTTATTTCTCTCCAACCCATCACTCATCCACTTTAATATTTAACGTCAATGCTCGCATTCAAGTTTCTGTAAGCCTTCTGTTAAGATGCTATCCTGTACCATTGTATGCTTTCAATTGGTGGCATTGTGGCTCTTTAAAAATAAAGAATCTGTACTACTAAATGCACAGTAGGGACCAAATATCAATTTTGCTTTTCTTTTTAATGTTGTTTGTTTTTAAAATATCTGTGATTATTGTATAAAAGATACACCACATTTTATAGCCCGGGTTAAAACCTTCTCTAGTTTAAATACTTCCAAACGCAATGGGATGAAGCAGAAAATTGCAGGCAGTGATTTACAAGGATTTAGGGAGTTGCTAATCTCCTTAATCTCATGTACTTTCCAAGTCACATCCAACAGTTTCACATTATTAAGACACATTGTTGTTGTCAACAAAGTTCAAACTTGAAACTGTGCAATCAAGCTACATAATCCAAAGCTCAAAAAGTCTCATAGTGTACTGAGTGAGTTTCAGTTTTGTGTCTTGCTGGGTCCATACCTATTCTCAGCAGCATGCTAATGGTAAGCTATAGGATGAATTTATTTAGTACAACAAGTACCAAATGTATGTCTTTCAGTTCTTTCCTAGGAGATTTTGAAGTTGATAATGTCTCTTCCTGAGACATTTGTTAAAATAATATTTTCACATATTTTCCCCATAATCATCATTTAATAATCCATTCAGATAGATTTTTCTGGAAAATATCTTTCACAAGTTAGAAAATGTGATTGTTTCCACATTTGTACAACAATTATAACTATAAAATAATATCCCTTGTATAATTTCAAATAAAATTAAAAAGGTATATTTTCCTATATTTTAATAGAAGTATATAAAAACATGAAAAAAGATTGTATACGGTATTTGTATGGGTATAATATGTGTATATATTACATATATACTTATATAAGGATATATAGTATAAGCAGATATTATTTAACATATAAATAATATTAGCAGATGATTTTAATGCAGTTAAGTTGATTAACTTTTTAAATAAAACTCTGAGGTTATCTTTTTTATAACTAGTCTGCCTTCAATCACCTTTTTTCTACATACATCATATTCTGATACTGTAGACATGCGCACATGTTTAAATCTTGCTTAATCTCCTCTAACACACAGAACAGGGATTCTTTACTCATTGATGCACAAATGTATCATACTAGTTTTTGTGATTCATAGTTTTCATTCATTCCATATTGTACTACCTGGTAACTTCAAATTATGTAAATGTTCAAGTTCTCTTTGAAATTTGAGACACAAAACTAATGAAAGCTAAAATCATTACAAAAAGAAAAACTGAAGAAACCTTGTCTTCCACCAAGCTTGTCACTTTTAGAAAAAAAGTAGAAAGTTGCAAAAGCAATGAGTGCATGAACAGAGGCCATTAAGGCTCTCATGAAGCCCAAGAGAGTTAAACCTAAGATGCTGAAAGGCCCTGGCTTCAAATGAGGATGTCTTGCTTTCCCTCCTCACCCTAAGCTTGGGAAGCAGATTTGAAGCTACATGGCCAAGCATCATAGCCTCTGCCAACCAAAGTCCAAGTTTCAAATGGAGGCAAAGACTGCAAGTCCAGCTAAGATCCACGCTTCAGCTCTAGCTTAGGCTCCCAAAGGTTCCCAGGCTCCTGCAAAGGACCAATAGAGACAGTCCTGCCAATGTGAAGGCAGATGAACTGTTTTGACACACCTACCAAAACACTATTTGCAGATGGCCAGTGTCCTATGCTGTTTATACAAAGAAACTTGAAGCAAGATCACTTAAAATAAAAAATAAAAGAAAAAGAAATAAAAATAAATACTTTTAACTTTACTTTCCACAATGATTTATCCATGTCATAAATAAATTCAACAAAATTAGCTCATATAATTCTCATATTTTTTAAGGAAAAAAATCTCAGGTTCATCAGCTTAACTTATATTTTCAAAATGCAATTTAAGGTATATAGAGAATCAATATCTAGCACATATATACAAAACTCACAAACATGTATGTAGTAGATGG
This sequence comes from Grammomys surdaster, assembly GCF_004785775.1. Classification (NCBI taxonomy): domain Eukaryota; kingdom Metazoa; phylum Chordata; class Mammalia; order Rodentia; family Muridae; genus Grammomys; species Grammomys surdaster. Next base: position 6,417,692 of record NW_021620995.1, read on the forward strand.
AGAAAGCAAACACAAAACTATAATTTGTCCTGTATTCTCACTCATAAATTCAATGACAGTAGCTACAAGTGTACTAAGGAATATTGTTTTCATTTTAGCAATTCACACATGAGATGACAATGGAAATAATCAGTTTACTTTCAAAGAATGAATCCAAATATATTTATATTTATTTTCAGGAATCTTCTAAAGTCACAAGATCAAAGAAAACAATAAGCACAGTGATTAGTAACATAGACACATTCTATCTAGTAGCAGAAATAAATTAAGTATAGGAAATATGGAAATAAATATATAAAATATGTAAAATTAATATGTTATTGAAAATTTTTCTTCTGCTACTAAAAGTAGATTAATATTTATTGAGAAAATGGGACAGAGTAAAATCTTCAGAAGGCTGCTGAATGGTTTTCTTTTTACTTTTCTCTATTTAAAAATTGTAGGTGTGTGTGTGTAAAAAAAAATTGTAGGAATATTTAATAACACAATAATTTATATCTATTTTCCTGGTCCCTCTGGTACACAATAGAATAAAATAAAATAAAATAAAGTAAAATAAAATAGAATAAAATAAAATAAGTGACTCTAAGAAATAGAGACTAGTTTCTCCCTGTATGGACATTGGAAAGTGTAAGATTTATGCTGCAGAGGATATATATTATCAGTTTTTTATTGAAAATTGATGATTTTACATTATATCTTTCTCACACTTCCTCCCTGACCCTCCCATCCCTCAACACCCCAAATTCAAATCCTTTCTAGCCATCTAAATTAACAAAAACCTGTATGTAATAATTGATAATAATATTAAAGAATATAAGATTAAAAACAAATAGTACAGAAAACAAACAAATTCACAAAAGAAAGAAAAGCACAAGAAATTCTTATAGATGTAATTTTACACACACATTAGTACAAACAAGAACTTCCTAAAAGTAAACATTTAAAACTCTTACAAATAAGAAAAAGACCTGCAGGGTAAGAAACATAAACAGGGATATCATCCCAAAATAACACTGACTGTGTTTTTTCTTGGCCATCTGCTGCTGGGCATAGGCTCTGGCCTTAGAGTAGTTTGTATGCCCAGTGGGACTCTGGAAATATCCCTTTAATGAAGTTCAGAAATGGGGACTTGCAGCTGTGTTCTAACATTTTTCTGCTCTCATGCAGTGGGCAAAGACACTTGGGCAGGTCTGCTTTATAATGGAGCTAATCCAAATTATAGTCTTCTGCAACCCTGTGCTAACATCTGAGAAAGCTCTAATGCCCAATAATGTCAGTGTTAGAGTTTAAACATGCAAAGAAACATGCAGATTCAAGATAACACTAATATTGGAATTTAATCTAAAAAAAAACTATCCTTAATGATATTCTGATATACTCTTAGATCAGTGCTTTGCTCAGCCATCATCAGTGAGGCTTCTCCTGCAACAAGTAAGAACAAATGTATGGATCCACAGCAACCAGAGACGGAGAAACTACACATTACTCAGCCCCAAATTGGGTATCTCTATCAAATCTCTTCCCTCGGAGCTTAGGGAGACTCATGGAAGAGGAGGCAAAAAGAATGCATGAGCCAGAGGGTACAGAGGACACTAAGAAAGCAATCAACATGACTAAAGATTTTATGAACTCACCAAGACAGAACAGAATGTACAGGACCTTCACAGGTCTGCATAGTTCCTCTGTGTAGAGATTATGGTTCCGATTTTGGTGTTTTTGTGCGATTCCTGAGTAAACACATGAGAGGTTCTTTGATGTTGATACGTTCTCTTGGTCTCCTTTTCTTCTACTGGTGTGTCCTGGCCAACTTTGATCTGATAGTTGTTGTTTTGTCTTACTGTGTTTTATCTTAATATACTTAAAAAATAAAGGAATGAATGGATTAAAATGTAGCCATTAAGGACGATATTCTACCTTCTGGGAAAGGAAAAGTTACATTTTTTTTCCCAATGGAGTTTCATTAGTTATATTTACCTTTCCAATCTAGACCTCATATTCAGGAGCAATTGATGAACATTTAATGGACTCCATGAGTTGTTGTTGTTGTTTGTTTTGTTTTATTTTGCTTTGTATGTGTGTATGCTTTTATTTGATTATTTTATTTGATTATTTTATTTGATTATTGTTCATGTTCTTTTTTTCCTTGTCTTTTTTATTGGTATTTCATTTAGTTTTTGTGATTTTTAGGAGATTTTGTTTCTTATAATGGGTTGTTATATTTGGGTGGGTAAAGAGAGAAACTGGAAGGAGTTGGGTGTGGGAGATAATATCATCAAAAGATAATTAAATTTAAAAATTGTTTTGAACACCCTTTGAAATGGGGAAAAAAAACTCCTTGGTGGTGGTGTTCTTATATCAGTCATTGGCAGAGTAGTTGGCAGTCCTTTGCTTCTCCTAGCTTGATGCCTGACTTTGTGGCCAAAGCTGTTTTATGCCTATGACACATAAAATTCAAACCAAACCAAATCATATTATATCAAATCAAATCCAGGCAAAACAGTGTAGGAGGAAGAAAACAGACAGTGACCTGCTTTCTGCCATGCTGTGCAGTGCATGGTCAGGCAAGTAGACCACAGACCTGCCCTCTGGCATATAGCAAGATGTGTCATAGACTTACAAAGGCCCCTTTAACATCACACATCACAATTAGGGAGGAGGATGACAGACAGAGACTTGCAGGCTTCCATGTAACTCACAAACCTACCCTTAGGCACACAGCATAGGCAGGCCTGCATCAGATATCTGCATCAGTTACCAGACCAGACACTAGACTCAGGATGCATAAGGAGCCACCACAATGTGCAAGTATGGAGTGGACAGATGGAAGAAAAAGAGAAGTGAAGCAGATTGAGCATTATGAAGACACCTGGATTGGGGACTCAATGATGGAGAGGAAGAGCCTTGTAAGTGGCTTCGTCGCCACATGGGGGGTTGGTAAGGTTCCAGACTGAGCTGCTTCTGAGGGTCATATCTATGTCTGTGGTAGGCGGCCATGGTATTGATGTCTTTGGCTCATTTTATCACTAGAGAACATGAGGATAACCCTAGTTAGGGAAGCCCCTGTGGACTAAGTTAAGGTGCTGAGGTTATTCAGAACTGGGCCTATCCTTCACTAGCTATGAGCCCTTCCTCTAGTCTGTAGCAGCACTTTAGAGAGTGAGCCCCATGACTCTCCAAGGCAGCACAGTAGAGTTACAGGAGTGTGGGAGAGCTGGTGACCATGTGTGAGTGTGGGAGAGCTCACTCTTTCAGTTGGAAAAGCTGTCATGATCATGCGAGAGCTAGTCCTACCCATCAGGGGCAGCAGCACTCAGACAAGTAGGCCCTGCAGCTTGCCTGGCTAATAAGACAGCCTGGGTACCAATATTACGGAGAAGTAAATGGTAGAGAGATGAAAGAGAAAGTGAAACACAAGGATGTATGTCCAATGAAATGAGGGAAGTAAGGAAGTACCTGATTTGAGTAGTCTGTGAAGCTATCTAAGGCCATGGTAAGCTTCAGGCCCATGTTGTCAACAATGGCCACATCTGGGCCAATGGTCCTGCAACAGCAAAGCCTGTTAGCACTAAAGTTCAAGAGAGTGTCCCTGGTCTGGGCCAATACTTGGAGACATGTTGATGTCTGATGACTGTACACAGTTGGCCCCACCCCTTGCCTTGGAATCATGGGAAAGTTAGCCCTGAAGAAAAGAGAGCAGGACAGATGGCCCTGCCCCTTGCCAGCTGCAGCATTCATGAGACTGTATTTAGCATCTTGCTCAGGAAACACAGTAGAGCTGGCCCTGTTTGAAGGGGTTGCAGGAAAGCTGGCCCCAAGAATGGTAGTACAGGAGGGCTGACCCTGCCAATCTTCTGTCATGACATTGTATGGCATGGGTGAAGGGGAGAAGCATTAAATACACTTGGCCCATGCCACCTATGGCAATTAGAAGAACCTGCCTGAAGGTCATGAAAGCTGGCCCTGCATCTCACCAGCTGCAGCACTAGGAAAAGCAGCCTTGTACCTCTTCTAACCAGAACAGTAGAACTGACCACAGAGGGCTTGGGAGCCTGTAAGGTGGCCCTGGGGGTGTGAGCTCTGGAGAGCTCCCTCTGCTACTTGTCTGACATAGAATAGAGTGTGAGAAATGTCCTCTCACCTTCTGCAACCCCTTTCCACTTGTGGTAGGAAAGAGATCTGGCCCCAGGATCATGAGAGTGGGAGGTCTGACCCTACTCCTAACTGACTGCAGCAATCTGGAGAGGAGGCGCTGCTGGGAGCTAACCAGTGGGCATGACAGCAGAAGAACTGGCTCTGCCCCTTCTTGGGTGTAGCATTAGATATGCTACCAGGGCATTGTTGGAGAGTTCTTCTTCTTGGTGCTGTGGGTGTGGGTATCTGGCTGACTGAACAGCTTAGCTACCACTCAGGCCCAGATCCAGGGCTTTGACTTGGTTCACCCCAACATTTACACCAGCTATGAACTGCTGGAGAAGGGGCCAGGCCTAGAGACCCAAAGCTGCATGATGCCCATAACAAAGAATAGCAACAGGATATCTGAGAGGAGTCCTGGTGAGGGTTTAGTATTGATTGTGTAGCAAAAGTTGTAGCCCTTGAACAAGACCAGTGATTCATTGTAATGAATATTTGCATGTTAAGAATTATACAGATTTATACAAAATGCTATTCTGTAGGACACACAGTGACACTACAGCTTCCACATGAGCTTTCTCTTTTTGGGAGAAGTTGAAAGAGCAAAATATGTGTAAAAAGTCACAGGGAGAAGAACGGAGTGGGGTACCTGTGCCAGACTAAAGAAACTTCACAATATGAGTAATTTTTCTACCTCCATGAAACATTTATACTCTGTTTTAGATAAGCATTTTATTACATAGTTTTCTATAAGCATATGCAAACATTATTTACATATGTACAGTTAAATGGTTGTATGCCTGAGTAATCAAGCCTCATCAATCTTTTCTCGAGTACTTAAGTATTTTCTGACAAAGATATCAAATTACTGATACAAAAATAATATACACATAAATCTGGATCATGCAAATAGTCACATAATTTGAGGTTTACTTATCCTCAGTAGTATGATCCTAGATAAAAGCATGTATTCAAGACAAATATGAAAACAAAATGCAAACTTTAAGTTAAAGTGAAGATTGTTCTCTTGACAGCATAACAATCTAATTCTGTGACATTGCTGCGAAGAAGAAGAAATGAGACAAAATTACCCTTAAGTTGTTTTGAAATATCCTTTTTCATGATCAGTTTTATTTTGCACAATATCTATATCCATCATAAATTTAAAAGTCACTGGGAAATTTCATCATTTTGGTTCTTCTCTGTGAGAAGCTATTACAATGTACTTTGCATTATATTTCATTTTTCTTTGTGAAATTAGACCAGCGAATAGCCCCAATGTTTATTAATATTGCTTAATAGAAGTTAATATTTTAAATTTAATTATGATTATTAAAAAAGTTGATAGATGCTTATAACTTGTTCTTCTGCAAAACAAGTACTTATTTTGTTTATTTATTTTGTTTTTAAATATGTTTAAATTATTTAATCTTTAGGAGCTGAATTTAAAGGCTGTTTTGTGTTCCTGATGGAGGCCCTGATAACTGAAAGAAAGCATTCTTCACTATTAAACATCTTTACTACTTTGGCCTGGCTCTTATGCATTTTGTTTTAGTTATCTTAATTTATATTTTACTTCATGTATAAGTGTATCCATTTGCTTGCATGTATATCTGTGCACCTGCTGAATGGACAGTCCCACAAGGAGACCTGAAGTCTGTGTAGAATCCCTTGGTGCTGGAGATAAAAGGAAGGAAAAAGTTGGCATGGGAGTTCTGGATATTGAATCTATACCTTCTTCAAAGCAGGCAGTAATTTTAATTGTTGAGTGATCTGTTTAGTTCTTGCCTTTTGTTTTTGCTATTGTTGTCAATATTATTTATCAATTATAAACATCTATGTCCCAAACACAAGAGCACTCAAGTTTTTTAAATAATTTTTTTTTGTGAAGCTTTCCTTTCTACATCTTAAATCACTTAACCTTCACACACTGATATTGGAAGACTTCAGTCTCCCTGTGTCACCAATTGAAAGGTCATCCAGACAAAAGCTAAATGGAAAAATGTGGATCTTTATAAAGCACATGAACCTAAGAGGTAATTTCAGAACACTTCACTCATAAAGCTACTAAGAAAGTTCATAGCCATGAACTTTTTTTTTTATTTTTACATACAAATTGGAAAGACTTCATGGTAACAATTTAACAGAACACCTGAAAGATAGAACAAAAAGAAGTAAGGACATCCAAGATGAGTAGATGGCAAGAAATAACCAAATTGGAGGCTGAAGTCAATAAATTAGAACAATACAAAGAATGAATAAAACAAAGATTTTATTCTCTCAGAAAATCAACAAGATAGATAAAACATCCAAATGAATTAAAAGATGGAAAAGACTATCAAAATTAATGAAATCATAAATGAAAAGAATAGTTAAAAACAGACATGGCGAAAACCCAGACAACAGTAAAGACATACTTTAAAAAACCTGTACTCTGGCCAAAATGGAAAATCTAAAAGAGATGAATTTTTTTTCTATACGTACAACTTACCAAAGTAAAATTAAGAGCAGATAATAAGTTAATTATGCCTGTAACATCTATAGAAATAGTACCATTCATTAAATCTCTAACCTCCCAAGAAGCCCAACACCAGACAGTGTCAGCTCAGATTTCTATCAAATTTACAAAGATGAGTTAACACCAATATTCATCAAAGTATTCTACAAAATACGAACATAAAGCACCATTGCCAATTACGTATTAAGAAGCAATAGTTACCCTAGTATCCAAACCACATAAAAACTGAAGTAAGAAAGAGAATTAAAACTCAATGTCTCATGAAAATATATACAAAGATAAGCAATAAAACACTTGTAAACTAAATTCAAGAACATATCAAAAAAACTCATATACCATGACCTAGTAGGCTTCACTCAAGTTATTCAGGGATGTTTCAACATAAAAAAATCAAAATAGTCATCCACCGTATAAATACAGTGAAAGCAATACAAAAACAATCACACAAAATATAAACAAGCCAGTAACAAACAAATAGACAAACAACAATAAATCTATGATATCTCATTAGATGTCACCCCCTCAAAAATAAACTTTGACAAAAGTTCAACAGTCATTTATTATAAAAGTACTACAGAGATTAGGATAAAGGGGATATAAGCATAATTAAGGTATTATATCAAATGTATAGGCAAAATTAAATGTATTAAAGAAAAACTCAAACAATTCCACCAAATTCAAGGGAAAAGAGGTTGTATCTCTCTGTATCTTGAAATTTTCTCTCTTCAGCACTTGAAATTTTGGCCAGAGCAATAAGACAAGTGAAAAAGATTAAGGGGATAAATCTTGAAAGGAAGAACTCAAAATATTATTTAACATTTTTATATGATAGTATACATAAGTGATCCTAAAATTCCTTACAGAAACCTTTAAAGTTGATAAATATTTTCAGTAAAGTATCTGGATACCAAATCAGTATCACTTCTATATACAAAGACAAATGTCATATTGATAAAGAAAGAAATTAAAAAGCAAAACCCTTAGCAATAGCCTCAAATAGTATACAGGTTCAATGTAAATATTAATACAATTTATTTATAGATTTTTAAATGAGAAATCTATACTTCCTATGGGAAACCAAAAATCTTAGGATGTTGAAAACAATCCTGAACTATAAATATACTGCTGAAGGTATCATCATCTCTAATATCAGGTTGTACTACAGAGCTATAGTGATAAAATAATCACATTTTATTGAAGGAAATCCAAGACAGAAGATATGTTGTTCAATGGCATTAAACTGAAGACCCAAAAATACATTCACAAAGTTATGGACATCAGATTTTTGATAAATCAGCCAAAAATACACACTTAAAAAAATGAAGCATCTTCCACAAATGGTGCTGGTCATACTGGATGTCTGCATGTAGAAGAATAAAAATATATCCATACTTATAACCTGGCACAACAGTGAAACCTAAGTCGTTTAAGGATGTCAAAATAATATGAGACAAACTTAACCTGATATAAGGGAAAGTGAGGAATGAGATGGTTTTCTGAACAAAACACCAATAATGCAGGTTCTAGGATCAGAAATTACTGAATTGCACTTCATGAAAAAGCAAAAGATTCTGTCAGTTGGAAAATAAAAAGACAGCCTACATAATGGGAAAACGATGTTTTAACCATCTCCATATCTGTAGAGGTCTAATCTCCAAAATATATAAGGAACTCAAAAAGGAGATATTAAAAAAAAAACAAATAATGTCATTCTATTGCTAGTCCCACAATCTTGAACTGACCTTAATACTTGCATGTAATTAAATGGTATAAAAGCAAAAAGGAGGAGGGGAGATGGGAGGGGAAATGTGGAAAGGGGATGGTGTCTGAAATGTAAATAAATAAAATATCCAGAAAAAAACAATGTGAAATAGTGTACAGATGTAAACAAAGAACTCTCAACAAAAGAACTCTCAACAAAATAATCTCAAATCCTGAGAAACGCTTAAAGAAATGCCCAACACCCTGACCCATTACAGAAAGGCAAATGAAAACTATCTTGAGGTTCCAACTTATACCTGTCAAGGTGGCTAAGATCAGTAATATAAGTGACAGTTAATGCTGTACAGATTGTAGAGCAAGGACACCATACTTCTATTTCTGGTAGGAGTGCAAACTTTTAAAGCCACTCTGGAAATAAATACATAATTTCCTTGGTGTAAATATAAATGTCATATTTTCTTCCTCAGAGGAAGGGTAGAGATAAGATTTATACTTAGGCTTTATAATTATGTAGCATGGGACTCTCCCAGAACATTTATTTTTCTATATTAACTATCCCTTGGCCTAGACCTGGAAGCTTCTAGTCTCCATAAAGTCTAATTTTCTACTATCTGGAAACTTGAAGGCTTCAGTATCCAACCTCTATCTGCTGATACAAGCCTAGAATGTGTCAGCCTCTGAGACTCACTACTGAATATAATCACTTTTGCTAGCTCTATTTGAATCCTGGCTGACTTGTTCAACTCAGTTCAGATTTAAATTCTTCTCCATGATGACTGATTCAAATTGGCTTCTCTCAGCATATGACTAAATTGTTCTGCATGTAAAGACTGACTCCATGAACTGACTTGCTCCAAACTGCATGAAAGTGAACTAGCACAACAGAATTGAACTAAACTGCACCAAACTGAACTACTCAAAACCTCACTGAATTGAAATCAAGTCCATTCCCTCTCCCTGTTTTTGTGAGAGTTGGGAATATCCTATCTCTGACTCAAGTATTTCTCTTATTCATCATTTTATCATCCCATCCCCTCCATTAGATGTTATTTCCAAACATGGCTACTTTTTTTTTCAGACTAAACTTACCTTTATTGTTAGAAATTAAAGATCTGTACTAAGGGGATGTCTATGTTCTTGTCAGATCATACTATATGTCTATGTTCTGACAAGATCAAAAAGGACGAGATAGTCTTTGAATTTCATCCCTTAAAAGATCAGTTAAGTTGCTGAATTAAAATTCCATTACACCTCAGAAAATTGGGAATTGATCTGATTCAAGACCTACGTATTCCACTCTTGAGCATATACCCAAAGGACATTCCATCTTATCACAAGGATATTTGCTCAACTATATTCATTGCAACTTCATTCATAATAGCCAGAAACTACAACCACATCAATGTCCTTCAACTAAACAATGGAAAAGGGAACACTAAGTCATTGAAATCTATGGTGGTGACCTTAGTGAAGACTTCAAGTCTAGTCTAGTCCTAGTAAATGAAGGATACTGAGTCTGAAACTTCCATATTTTGTAGGTAGGCAAGGTTTCCAATGTGGGTCCTGGTTTGCATTGCATCAAGTTGACTGCCTGGCTAATAATAGGACAGAAATCCACTCTTTTCTATTGGGGCCCCATTCCTGAAGTTAACATTCATGTGGCTCATTGAACTTAGATTTTAAGCTAGTGCCTGCATGAAACAGTCACACTAACTTCTATTCTCTTTGGCTTGAGTAGGTCCCCTCCAGGCTACAGAAAGTCAAACCTCAGCATCAAAATTTTCTAGACTTACAATGTATCCAGCCTGCAGGATATACTGGAGTAATGGTGGCACACATAAGAGTGACCAACCCATGTTTGGTTTAACTTGAGGCTCACACCAACAATGTTAACATATTGCCTGGATGATACTGTAGACTTGATACATCAGAGACCTAGGGTAGAACTAAACATGAGAGGCAAAAAACAAGCAAACAAACATCAATGAAATGATTTCTAATGATATACTGCTATATTCATAAACTCACAAATCTGCTTTAACCAGCTGTCAACAGAAAGGCTCTGTCAGGAAGTAGATTGGAACAAGTACAAAGACCCATGTCTATATATGATGCAGAGACAGAGTCTAAAATGGAAGTCTCTGTCAGGTTTCTTCCTTTGCAGATTAGAAGACATAGAGGAAAGATTGTTAACAGTCTGAGGGGAAGGAAGACCAGAACATGACCCACTGAAGAAAGCAAACAAGGCTCATATCAGCTCACAGAAACTAAACCAGACAATATGAGGCCTACAAGTATTTGTCCCAGGTCTTTTGCATGCATGTTTAGCCTACTTTGTTGGTGTTTTTTGTGAGATGCCTAATAATGGGAACAGGTATATTTCTGACTCTTTGTCTGCTTTTAGAACACGATTTTACCTATTAGATTGGCTTCTCTACCCTGTATATGAGGGCTATTTTCTTATCTTATTGACTCTTGTCCCTTTTGCCTGTGATCTGTAAGGGGCCTGCTATTTTCTGAAAGTGAGGAAACTGAGGAGTACTGACATCTAGCTCTTCATCCAGGTAACCGAAGAGGCAGGTAAGGTAGCTTTGCTGGAGGTCAAACTCTGATGGCTTCTCAAAATTTAACTCCTGTAGCAGGAGAATTAAGAAACTTTGTTACTTGGGTTTTTTTCTTTTTAACTCAAGGTCTCTAGGTGGCCAGCCTAGAGGTTCACAGTACTCTTCATGAGTCAGAAAAAAAAAAAGAAAAGAAA
>NW_021620995.1:6428923-6500320 GCF_004785775.1 Grammomys surdaster
GAGAGAGAGAGAGAGAGAGAGAGAGAGAGAGAGAGAGAGAGGCACAAGCTTAGGGATGAAGCAGATAAAGGTTACATCACCACTTTCATGTTGTTCATTGTTTTTATACCTTCTCAGGATATTTTTACATTCCATGAGTTCATAGTAAGTTGAAGGCAATAGTTCATGTCATAGATCTGTAAGGTTTAACGAGTTATATTAAAATTGTTTACATGTCTTTCCATTAATATTAGTACTTGATGGTTGGTGATTGATTATCTATTTTCTGGTTTCATGAGTTCATTATAAGTTTAAAGCAATAGTTTTTATGTCACAAGTTAGCATGGATTTGCAAGAGAAAAAAAATCATCTACCTTGTTTGTTATTATTATGAAGTCTTTTCTTTTTATTTCCTAAAAATATTTTATTTAATCTTTTATTTATTTATTTATTTATTTATTTATTTATTTATGGTCCAGAATTTATTTCCTCCGCCTGTATACCCTCTGACAGTTCCACATCCAAAACCTCCTCCCTTCCACCCTGTTTCCATGAGGATGTCCCCACAATCTACCCCCGACCCAACCAGACCTCAAAACTCCCTGGGGTCTCAAGTCTCTTGAGGGTTAGGTGCTTCTTCTCTAGCTGAACCTAGACACAGCAGTCCTCTCCTGTATATGTGTTGGGGGCCTTATATCAGCTGGTATATGCTTCCTGGTTGGAGATTCAGTGTTTGAGAGATCTCAGGGGTCCAGGTTAATTGATAATGCTGGTCCTCCTACAGGGTTGTCCTCCTCCTTCCCTTCTTCTAGGTTTTCCCTAACTCAACCACAGGGTTCAGCAGCTTCTGTCCATTGGCTAGGTGTAAACATCTGAATCTGACTCTTTCAGCTGCTTGTTGGGTCTTTCAGAGAGCAGTCATGATAGGGCCCTTTGTGTGAAAGCGCCATAACCTCAGTAATAATGTCTTATAGATATAAACTAGTCAATCTTTTACTTTCTGTCCTTGCACCTACAATAAATTGCCTATTTTCAGTTTATGACATTTAGGTAACAAATAGTGTACTTTTTTTCTTTTTATATTGGATATTATATTTATATTTCAGATGTGATCCACTTTCCTCATTTCCCCTCACCCAGAAACCCCATATACCATCTCCCCTCCTCCTGCTTTTATGAGGATGTGCCCCTACCCACCTTCCCATTCCCACCTTCCCACTGTAGAATTCCCCTGAACTTGACATCCAGCCTTCATAGGACCAAGGATCTCCTCTCCCACCTAGGCCCAACAAGGTCATTCTTCCCTACATATACAGCTAACATACAGGGGTCCCTCCCTATGTGCTCCCAGGCTGGTGATTTAGACCCTAGGAGCTCTGGTTGGTTTGTATTCTTTCTCACCTCATAGGGTCACAAACCCTTTCAGCTCCTTCAGCTCCTTCTCTCTAAATACTCCATTGGGAACCTCTTGATTAGCTCAATGGTTAGCTATAAGCATCTGCCTCTGAATATGTCAGACTCTGGCAGACCTCAAAGGAGACAGCTATATCAGGCTCCTGTCAGAATGAACTTCCTGACATCTACATCACCATCTACCTTTGGTGACTGCACATGGGATGAATACCCAGGTAGAATGGTCTGCAGATGGCCACTCTTTCAGTTTTTGTCCCACTCCCATATTTACTCCACTGAGTATTTTGTTATTGCTTCTAAGAAGGACCTGAAGCACCCACACTTGGTCTTCTTTCTTCATGAGCTTCATGTGGTCTGTGAGTTGAATCTTGAGTATTGTGAGTTTCTGGGCTAATATCCAATTATCAGTGAGTGAATACAATGTGTGTTCTTTTGTGATTGGATTACCTTATTCAAGATGATATTTTCTAGTTCCATCCATTTACCTAAGAATTTTTTTAATTTATTGTTTTTAATAGCTGAGTAATACTCCATTGTGTAAATATACCACATTTTCTGTATCCATTCCTCTCTTGAAGGATATCTGGGTTTTTTTCCAGTTCCGGCTATTATAAATAAGGCTGCTATGATCAGAGTGGAGCATATGTCCTTGTTATATGTTGGAACATCTGGGTATATGCCCAGGACTGGTATAGCTGGCTCCTCAAATAATGCTATATCTTATTTTCTGAAGAAATGCTAGACTAATTTCCAGAGTAGTTGTATCAGCTTGCAATCCCACCAACAATGGAGGAGTGTTCCTCTTTCTCCACATCCTCGCCAGCATCTACTATCACCTTAGATTTTGATACTACCCATTCTGATTGGTGTGAGGTGGAATCTCAGGGTTGTTTTGATTTGCATTTCCCTGATGACTAAGAATATTTTAGATGCTTCTCTGCTATCACTTTTCCTCAGCTGAGAATTCTTTGTTTAGCTCTGGAGCTAAATTTGTCTGGTCTGAGGCTAAATTTGTTTGTCTGGAGACTAATTTCTTGAGTTCTTTGTATATATTGGATAGTAGCCCTATATTGGATGTGGTATTGGTAAAGATCTTTTCCTAATCTGTTGGTTGCCATTTTTTTCCTGTTGACAGTGTCCTTTGCCTTACAGAATCTTTGCAATCTTTTAAGATCCAGTCTGTCAATTCTTACTCTTAGAACATAAGCAGTTGGTGTTCTGCTCAGGAACTTTTCCCCTGTGCCCAAGTATTCAAAGTTCTTCCCCACCTTCTTTTCTATTAGTTTCAGTTTATCGGGTTTTATGTGAAGATGCTTTTTCCACTGGGACTTGAGCTTTGTACAAGGAGATACAAATAGATCCATTTGCATTCTTCTACATGTTGTCCTCCAGTTGAACCAGCACCACTTATTGAAAATGCTGTCCTTTTATTTCACTGGATGGTTTCAGTTCCTTTGTCAAAGATCAATTGACCATAGGTGTGTGGGGTTATTTCTGGGTCTTCAATTCTATTCCATTTATCTTCCTGTCTATCTCTGTATCAATACCATGCAGTTTTTATCACTAGTGCTCTGTAGTACAGCTTGAAGTCAGGGATGGTAATTCCTCCAGAAGTTCTTTTATTGTTGAGAATAGTTTTCACTTTCCTGGTTTTGTTGTTATTCCAAATGAATTTGAGAATTTTCTTTTCTAAGACTGTGAAGAATTGAGTTGGTGTTTTAATGGGGATTGCATTGAATCTATAGATTTCATTTGGCAGGATGGCCACTGTTACTATATTAATCCTGCCAATCCATGAGTATGGGAGATCTTTCCATTTTCTGAGATATTCTTGAGTTTCTTCAGAGACTTGAAGTTCTTGTCATACAGATCTTTCACGTGCTTGGTTAGATTCACACCAAAGTATTTTATATATTTGTTAAGACAAAATATAGGTACTCAGAAATAAAAAAATAAAGCGGTCTAATTTTTTACCTGATATTTTATTACTGAAATTGTGAACAATGAACATGTAATATTACATTAAAATTGATTTTAAATTAATAATAAATATGCATATATTATTAGAATATTTTCATCACAGAATTAACAATTTCATGCAACATTATTAACAATGTTTTTCTAAACATCAAATCAGTTAATATTTATAATGTGCTTAGAGTACTAAAGTTTATTTTATTTATAATATTTCCTAAAAAATGGCAATCCATGATAATTTTTTAAAGGAAACTAACTCTTTTCAATTTCTTTGGACTCTCAGGATATACATTTTTAACTAAGGTGACAACTGTGTGGTTCTTTGCACTCTGACCCTATGGAGAGGAGACTATTGATTCTATAATATTCTATAATTAACTCTGACCTGCCAGAGGATCAGCAGACACAATTGTGTTTTTTCAAAAGATTTTTCTTTTTGGCCTTTAAAGTGATTGAATGAAAAGCAAATAGTGTAAAGAGATATTTAAAGGGAAATAATCACTAAAACTTAAATTAACATCGTGATTATGCTTCTCCATAACTTACTTTAATTGCTGATTTATTCATATAAGAAGGTAGTCATAATGTAAATTAGATAAGATTATCTTAAAAAAATTTAGAGTCTGACATATCAATTACTTTTTAATTTTTAGCCTATATTTTTCGTTGTTTTAAAAGTTTTTAATATGTTTTTAAAACCTCATAATCTTAAGAGAAAAAAACATTAAATATACACAGATGTCACTCACAATAAAACATAAATTAAAAATTAAAATGTAATGTTATTTATTCTGGATTTTGAAGCTTCTCTTTGCAGATTGAACTTATTAGTCAGGATTTCAATACCTGAGTTTTTAGTAGCTACAGATTTTTTTTGGTTTTTTGTTTGTTTGCTTTTTTTTTTGGATGTATGAGCAATAATCATATGATTATATTGCAAGTAGTTTTTTGTGTTTCTAACAATTAAAACATACATTTAAATTTTTGCTATCACAAGAAACCTTGTTTTAACTTAAAGCAATTTTTTCTAATTCCAAAAGTAATTTAATTTTATCATAGAATTTCCCAAAATATCTAATAAGATAAATAATTAAAATAATACATGTGTGAGTGTGTGTGTTTGTGTGTTTGTGTGTGTATGAGAAAATGGTGGTGCCCAAGCTGTCTCTCATATATATATATACATATTATATAATAGTTTTATACAATCATGTATAATTATTAGATGATCATTCTAGATAATCATTATTAAGAATCATAGACATCAACACACAAACAATGTTATTAAATTTCCTTCATTAGAACTAGAGAATTCTCATGGCATCAGAGTATCCCATGTTTCTGTAAAGACATTGCTTACTCCCACAAGCTACATTGTTTGTTTTACTTTATGAAAGATACAATGATTATAATAACTTTATAATTAATTATTAAAGTGTCATTATTTTTTAAATATTGACAACTCATTTAAATACTTCAATTTTATTTAATATTATTAATACTTGGTAAATTATATAACATTAATTTTATTTCTTAGTTTTGTGTATTAGTTATGTTCCCTAAAACTAAAATCCAAGATAAATATTCTTATTCAAGCGATCTGTAGGTTAAAAACTCACAGGAGATAGCTGTGAGAGAGAAATTCAACATCTTAAGCTCTGGGAGTATGCAAACGTCTGTACAAACAGAGTGGAACACTGTCCTTTGCTAATCCCATGAGGATTTCTACAGTATTCATGGTGCCCAAGATGTCTCATCATGAAGCATGAAAGCTCGAATTTGTATTGCTCTTTCAGTAATTGGCAGTAAAACTCCTTGAAATTCCCAGCAGAGAACATAATCTCCCAAGTGGGGTGATTACAGTCACTGAAACTAAGTCACTAGAAATACTTTAGCTATTATAAATTGTTACCAGTTAACAACACAAGCTCACAGAAGAAGAGATGGATTTTTCAGAGTGGCCAAAGTGATTTCAGAATGATATATAAAGATGAATAAGCACTAAAATTTTATTAGGAATAAATAAATACATTCTATTGCACAGGAGCTTGATCTGTCAGTATTTTAAATGTGTAACAAGGTTTTGAGTTTATTTTAATTAGGCAGGGAATGTCCCCCCAAAATTTAAATGTACTTAAAATTGTAAATACTACATATTGAGAAATTTAAACATCTTTCATAACAGGTGTTTAGGACAGTTTAGCATAAATAAGAATAAAACTTAAGCCCAGCAATTCTCTGATTTTGATTTTTTACATAAGAATTTATTGCAATATCCACCAGAATGAAAACTGTGAATTCAACCTCAGATCTTTCCTATACAATTGGTCTATTAGTACCAAATGATTAGACCTGAAGTAATACATACAAATAACATTGTAAAGAATAAATTTTTTCTTTATGTATTTAGGAGTATATATGTACATACATACATGTTTGTAACAATGAATAATTAAAAAGTCCTGAATTTGAAAGAGAACAAGAAAGAATGTATGGTTTGAGGGAATAAAAAGGAAGGAAGAAATGATATAATATAATCATATTCTCAAAAACTAAAATAATTATTTTTAAAAATTCAAAAAATAAATAAAATATAGAATAAAAATATCTTGCCAAATGACACTCAACTATTTTTCCTGAAAGATACAAGCCAACAGGTCATGTCTAGCTTCTAACCTCTTTCATACAGTCACTGATAAGATTCTATAGACATATTACTTGAAAACATACATAGAATAATTTAGATGAAGTATATGTCCCAGCTGTCACTCAATATTATTCAATCTAATTTATCAGGAATAACTGTTAAAATAAACTTTGCCATTTGAAATATTTATTTCTATATTCAAGTCACAAATACACAAATTTATACACACATATAAAAATAAGCAATAATCTGGGCAGATACCAAGATATATACTACCAGACAATTTTTGTCACAGTGACAGTTGTCAAATAGGTTTTACATGTATTTTTCTGAATAATAATTTGTTATAGCCTGATTATTATTTGCCATGATATTTCTGATTATTACTCTTCAGTTATTTCCTTTTTTTAATAATTTATTTATTTTTTCATTCATACAGGGGTTATAAACACAGAAAGGCAGGATGTAGGGAAGGGGATGACACTGGAGTGTGGATGTTCAGGAGCAATATTGATATCTTTCAGAACCGGGTATTGGCTGGGTGAAGGTTCAGGGCACAGGTCACTATGACTCTGCCTATGACTCACTTGTCCTTATCTAAGTTGGTATTGTCTGCCAAGGCTACCTATTTACAAGGTCTATGACTACTCAGGCTGGTAAATTTCCACAAAAGCTGCCTGTTTGCAATAGCTTATAGCCATCTGTTTCAATGTTTTTTCAGAGAGACCCAACAATTTTCCTCAACAATTAATTGACAAAAGAGAAGTAATATCACAAAAAGTAGAAGAAGCTATTATTAATTGATATATTATACAGTCTGACTAGTTATCGACTGTGCTATAACAATCCTTTGTTAAAAGATTATTAATATAGATTTATAATTCTTTAAATAAGGTCTTCATGACTCTCTGAGTGTGGAAGGAGCGATTGTTGGCACTTCTGCCCTGATTTTACAAGAACTCTGAAAAATTGGCTTTAAAAACAAAAGTGGGGGAATGGTACACCCCCAGAAGGAGTCCCCCTGAAATACTCTCCATCATGCCTTGTTCACCTTTAACTTTCTAAAACTGAAAGCTTATGGCAATCTGCTGCTGACTGCCTCTGGCACCACTGAGACCAATAAAAACTATGCCACAGCTTTGTTGAAGGACCCTCTTACCCTTAAAGGTAATGGCCCAGACCCATTTCCCTTATGGGGCTGAAGATTGATATGCCTGTTTGATACCACAGAAGGCACAGTTAACTGGCTCCCAAAAAGATTAATGAAATAAATAGACACCTCCACAAAGCCAGGCCCAACCATAAATAAAATGGATAACAATTCACATCCAAGAAAGAGAAATCTCCCTGAGAATTCCTTTCTTTTTGCTTACCAGGTAAAAATGAATCACCCGTGAATCCAGATGCTGGCCTCTGAACTTATACTATTCAGACCTTTGAAGGGCCACTGACAAGAATGTCAAACAACTAGAGATTGACATCTCTAATCTGAAGAAATACCTCGTTTTGCTGTCTGAAGAGACCTCCAAAATTCGCAAAGATCCTTATTGGACTTGATTTACTCTATTACAGAAAAGGCTGTGTACAGCTCTTGACTGTGTACAGCCCTTAAAGAAGAATGTTGCCTTTACATAGACAAGACAGTTAGGGTTAAAGAGAACAGTTATTTCTTATACAAGATACAATTTATATTTTAAGTTTGATAAAATTTACTAAATAATCTCAAAAGTTAATATAATTTATCATCTTATTTATTTATTTACTTTTATTGGATACATTCTTTATTTACATTTCAGATATTATCCCCTTTTCCCAGTTACCCCCCGCCCAGAAACCCACTATCCCATCCCCCCATGTTCCAATGAGGATGTTCCCTCACCCACCCATCCACTTCTGCCTCATTCCCATGGTATTTCCCTACACTACAGCATCAAACCTTCACAGGACCAAGGGCCTCTCTTCCTATTGATTCCAGACAAGGTCATCCTGTGCTACATATGCAGCTGGAGCCATGGGTCCCTCCATGTGTACTCTCTGGTTGGTGGTTTAGTCCCTAAGAGCTCTGAGGGTTCTGTTTTTTTGATATTGTTATTCTTCCTATGGGTTGCAAACCCCTTTACCTCTTTCAGTCCTTTCTCTATCTCCTCCATTGGGTAATATGGTTAATTTATCTTTGAATAGTAATTATCTCATTATGAAAACAATGTTACTTAGGATACACTTTCCTTTTTTAATTTTAGAGATGTTTCATTATAATATTACACAAAATCTATTACTAATTACTTTCACAATAATTTAATTTTTCCTTTTGTACTGGCTAGTTCTTATGTCAATTTGACACTAGCTAGAGTCATTCTGAAAAGGAAGAATTCAAAGAACAATATGCTCCCACAAGATGGGCCTGTGGTCAAAACTGAGGTACAGTTTATTAATTGATGTTTGATGTGAGTGGGGCCAGATAATAATTTACAGTGCTACTTTTAGGCAAGCCTTGTGTAGCTAAACAGTAAACAGAATTGCCTATGTATTGATTCCTCCCTTCTAATTTTTTCATTGCTTGAAATTTTGCTCGTTGTGTAAACAGTAGTGAAGGAGTGTGTTCTGAGACTTACAGGCTAAAATAAACCTTATCTTCAACGTTACTTGAAATCATAGTGTTTATCAGAAAACTAGAAATCCCAAATAAGATACTCATCTATTTTATGTGAAACTCATCTAAGTCAATTTTGAGGTCTATAATTGCAGTATAAGAAGTAACTAAAAGTTTAAGATGTTTGCACATATAAAATTCTATTTTTTTTGAAATTTAACTTATTTTTATTTTTAAGAAATGTCAAATTCTCTCCGCATTGCACAGAACTAAGAAGGCATGGCCTCTAAGTCCAGAGCTCCACCAAGCATGTCAGCCAGCCTAATAACTACTTGGTGTTGAGACCAAGAAGAAAATGGCTTAAGTACTGAGAAACAAGGCATATGCTCTACAACCTGAAAACTTAGGTTCACAGTAAGTAAAGACCCAAACCCCTAATCCCTACACCCATCAAATACAGCTAGATAAACACACAAATGAATGCTAAAACTTCATCAAGAAATACCAGAAGCTATGTAAATCTAGATGTCTACTTCTTATTCCTATCTAAATAATTTGAACCAATACAATATGCCTGTTTTGGAAACCTACATGAATACTGTGATCTATCCTCATAAAAGCATATATATATATATATATATATGTGTGTGTGTGTGTGTGTGTGTGTGTGTGTGTGTGTGTGTGTGTCTGTGTGTGTGTGTGTCTGTGTGTCTCTGTGTCTGTGAGTCTGTGTGTCTCTGTGTTCGTGCGTATACTGTATACATCTTTGAGTATATGCATATAAACAGACACACATATGTCTATACATGTATATGTATATGAAAAGCATTAAAAAGTATATGAATAAATATCTCAATACATAATTAGAAAAACCAATCAATTAGTTGAAAGAATGGAAACAATTTAAAAATAAAAAACAGACCTTAAGAAAGAAAGTAAATTGCTAAAGAAGAGCTAAATTAAATTCAAAATTAAAAGAGTAAAAATTCAGGAATAAACAAATAGCTCAGAGATAATTCAGAGTAGCACACTGAATGAGGCTGAAGAGAAAATTTCAGATTTTGAAGAAAAAGTAGAAGAAGAAATACACTGGTCAGTCAATTAAAACATCAAATCTAAAAGATAATTCCAGTCTAAAACAAATAACTCCTTGAAATTTTGACACAATTAAAAATATATATCATAAACTCAGAAAGTAATTTTTAACAAAATCAGAAGATTTACATTATTAGTAAAATTTGTCTACTAAGGTTCATGAGGTATACAGAATAGAAAATAGAGAGTAGCAAAAAAAGATATTCATATCAACCCTAGTGTCAGCTCAGTCTACTTCATCCATCATAATTGTCAGTAGCCTTAAAGAGAAGGATCATATTCAATAATAATAAAAATTTAAGAAATTTCTATTAACCCAATTCTATTGAATATAGTGCCAGGAAAAGTTAGTCTGAAGAAAAACTTAACTGCACCAAACAGGATAAAGTGAATAACTACTTCCAGAACAGTTAACCAATTAGTAGTTAACAGTTCACCCAGTTCAATAAAAGAATCACTATTATCTCTGAAATAATGTCCTATGCCAACAAAGTGACAGTAGGTAACATCATCAGTATTCACAACCAAATGAATTCCAGGAGCAGATGGAACAGAAGAAATTTCCACCAGATCTTCAATAAACAATTAGTAACAATACTCCACAATATATACTGAAAAAACACTTTCAAATATTTTAATGACATTAGACTAGTTGGAACTTCAATTATAATATTTAAAAGAAATGGAGAGGTCCTTCTGGTCTGGGCCTGAGCACTGAGCAAATCATGGATGGCAGCTCTGCACCCAGTCTCACATAACCCAGAGGAAGCAGGCCTCCCAGGAGCTCTAACCTAGGCAGTATATTAGGTAAGGAGACAGCAACACTCTCCCCAAACAGGGAGTAACTGGGACCCACTGGGACCCAGGAATTCACTCCTGACCAGAAGCAATAGTCCCTTCCTGTCTGCGCCATTTCACTGAGCAGATCTTGGGATGAAGCTCTAACCCCAGTAGTAACACCCACCCCACACAATTCTGACACAACCAAGATAATAGGAAAGATAGACTTCAGTCAGAGACAGGGCTGGTAGCACTAAGAAGATCCAGATGGTGAAGGGGAAGCGCAAGAACATAAATATCAGCAACCCAGGGTACTTGGCATCATTAGAACCTAGATCTCCCACACTAGAAACTCCTGAATTCCCCATATCACCAGGAAAGCAAGATTGAGATTTAAAATCTCTTCTAATGATGATGATAAAGGACTTTAAGAAGGACATAAATAACACTATCAAAGAATTTGATGAGAACACAGGTAAACAGGTAGAAACCCTTAAAGTGGAAAAACACAAATCTCTTTAAGAATTACAAGAGAACACAATCAAACAGGTGAAGGAATTGAACAAAACCATCCAGGACATAAAAATAGAAGTGCAAACAATAAAGAAATCACAAAGAGAGACTACCCTGGAGAAATCAGGAGTCATAGATGCAAACATCACAAACAGAATACAAGAGATATAAGAGAAAATTTCAAGTGCAGAAGATACCATAGAAAATATTGACACAACTGTCAAAGAAAATGCAAAATGCAAAAAGTTCTTAGCACAAAACATCCAGGAAATTCAGGACACTATCAGAAGACCAAACCTGAGGATAATAGGTATAGATGAGAATGAAGATTCCTAACTTAAAGGGCCAATAAACATCTTCAACCAAATTATAGAAGAAAACTTCCCTAACCTAAAGAACGAGGTGCTCATAATCATACAAGAATCATACAGAATGCCAAATAGACTAGACCAGAAAAGAAATACCTCTTGTCACATAATAATCAAAACACCAAATGCACAAAACAAAGAAAGAATATTAAATGCAATACGGGAAAAAGACCAAGTAACATAAAAAGGCAGACCAACAAGAATTACACCTGACTTCTCACCAGATACTATAAAAGTGAGAAGATCCTGGACAGATGTCATACAGACCCTAAGAGAACACAAATGCCAGCCCAAGCTAATATGCTCAGCAAAACTCTCAATTACCATAGATGGAGAAGCCAAGATATTCCACGACAAAACCAAATTTACACAATATCTTTGCACAAACCCAGCATTACAAAGATAATGGTAGGAAAGCAAAAATACAAGGAGGAAAATTATACCCTAGAAAGAGCAAGAAAGTAATCCTCTTTCACCAAATCCAAAAGAAGATAGCCACACAAAGATAATCCCACCTCTAATAACAAAAATAACATGAAGTAACAATCCCCTTAATATATATTAGCATTAATGGACTAAATTCCCCCCAAAATGACAAAGACGAATGGAATGGATACACAAACAGGACCCAGAATTTCACTGCATACAGAAAACACACCTGAGTAAAAAAGACAGACACTACCTTAGAGTTAAAGGCTGAAAAACAATTTTTCAAGGAAAAGGTCCTAAGAAACAAGCTAGAGTAGCCATTTTAAAACCTCCAGCCTGAGAACACAAAGGAAGGAACTCATGGCTCCAGCTGTATAGGTAGTTGAAGGTGGCATTGTTAGGCATGAGTGGAAGTGGAGTACCTTGGTACCTGAAAGTTTAGATTCCCTATTATTGGGGAATCAAGAGCAGGGAGTCAGGAATGAGAGGATGGTGAGAACACACCCTCATAGAAACTCCCAGAATTATATGGATTAGACATGACAGAGACAGGCCACCAGAAGACTAGATTCCAGAGTTCAAACAAAAAATTATATTGATAATAAAATTTGTTTTGAGACTTGTATATTGCAGAGTACATGGCCTTGGTGTATCTACTCAACAATCAAGCTAAGTAGACCTGCTTAAACCTCTGAGTCTTGGAATTTCTGCTGGATGCAGTGAAGACTCAGACGCCAGAGGTTTATCAATTTACTTTTCCCCCAGCCACTCTTCTAATATCTCAGTGCTTGTAATCAGCTTGAAGAAGTTAAAGAAGAGTCGGTGCCCCTATTCCCTGGCCTTGGGGACTGAGGTGGTTAATATTGGGCTGGCTAACTAGGAAAAAGTCGTGGTTTTGTTGCAACAGGGAGCAATAGATAGGATTTATTGCCATAGCCTATTGGCAGAAATCTGTATAATTGTTATTAAGCTGAAGTTACAATTTCTTAAATGACACAAAATTTACTTTGATTTCAAATTTAAGGTTTTCATTGGTATGAGTTTCTTGTTGATATAGAAGTGAGATTAATATTGTTACTCTCATAGGCATTGTGCCTATATAACACATTTAGGAATACAAGGCTTAGACTCAGTCCTTCTTTAACATTTTTAACTTATTTGAGATGATAAGCCTGTGAGTGAACGGCCTATAGCAGATTCATGGATCTGACTCTAATATTAGGGTGTTTTCTATATTTTATTTAGAAATAGTTGAGAGGAGTTAACAGACAGCAGTTCAGGTTGCCTTACATGGATAGTTGGTTTTAAAAATGTCAGAAGTCCACAGAACTGATGTTACAAACATTTCTGTATTAAAGTTCATTTTGATTAGAGACCTGTCTGCTCCTGACAGCTTTCTGTCTTGGATTCTCAGAAGAAATTGAGCATCTTTGGAGTTACTCCAGTTGTGGAGAGACAGCCACTAGGCAAGAATTGCCTCAATTCATCTACAGACAAATTACTGTCCAGAAAAGGACACCCTTGCAGAATAGTTGACTGATTATATCTGCCAAGACAGAGTAATCAAACCTTAGTAATTCTGCATCACTAGGTCTGTCAGATGATCCTGGGCCAGAAGGCTGAAGATCAGATGCTCCAATGTTTTGTAGTATAGGGTCTGTCCAGGTGTTTAGCAGACTCTATAAATTGGCTAAGTTTTAGAAATTATGCTTTGTGCTTCCCACAGTTTCAATTAATTCAGTAATTCCAGATTTGTGACAGGGTTGAAGACTTACAGTCTCATAGCCAAGACTGGCTATTTATTTTGAGAGAAAAGATTTGAGAGGATGGTTTTCACCTGACATTCATTCTAAAGCCAAGAAAAAAGCCAGGTTCAGAACTAAGCCTTATAGTTAGGAGAGATGACAGAGGTTCTGGTTAGTCAACAAAATGATGGACTGAATATTAGTTATATCTTGTACTTTACTGATACATATTGGTATAGTTATGCTCTAATTGTATTTTGAGAGAAAAGGTTTTTTTCTATATTAATAGGCAAAGTGATATGTAGGAGATGCTAAGGTAGGAGTAGTAAGGAGAAGAAGAGGAGTAAGGAGAGGAGGAGGAGAAGGAAAGGAGGTTTAGGAGATGAGAGAGAGAGAGAGAGAGAGAGAGAGAGAGAGAGAGAGAGAGAGAGGAACATGGAGGTAGATGGTCACTTGTCTCCTCCAGTAAAAGGTAGTTGGTATATCTAGGTTGGGTATTGAGTTACACTTCTGATTGTATGGGCATCTTGTTATTGAACATTATCAAACTTATAAAGCCTTTGTTTACCATTTAAAAAATATGTGTCCATATACATACATTCATACATGCGTACATACATTCATACATATATACATATATACATACACTTTCTTATTTATCTAAATTTTTTCAACATTATGTAAAAAATCAATTATTGTATTTGTTAAGTTTTATGTTTTCTTTCAGTTGTTTATTCAAGAATTTTATATCTTAAAAAAAAAAAGAACAGAAACGAAACAAGACATGAGAAGCAAATCAGTAGGCAGTGCTCATCTGTGGTCTCTGCTTCAGGACCTGGTGACCTCCACTCAGTGGACTCTGACTTAAGGTATATCAATCAAATAAATTCTTTCCTTCAAAAAAAAAAAAAGAAAAAAGAAATAGAGAGAGTAGAAAGGCTTGTCTTGTTTCTATTTTAGTGAAACTGCTGCTAGTTTGTCTCCATTTAATTTGATGTTAGATATTAGCTGGCTGAAATTTGTCTCTATTATGTTTATTTATGTCCTTTGTATCACTGATGTCTCCAAGACATTTAACACAATGGGAAGTTAGATTTTGTCAAAGACTGTTTTCAGCATCTGACAAGATGATCCTGTGGATTTTTTTCTTTCAGTTTGCTTATAGGTAGATTAAATTAATAGATTTCTTTGTTGACCCACTTCTGCCTCACTTGAATGAAACATACTTGATCATGGTGGATGATCATTTGGATATGTTCTTGCATTTCATTTACAAATATTTTATTGAGTTCTTTTGCTTCAATGTTTAAGGAAGAAATTGGTCTATTATTTTCTTTCTTTGTTAAGACTTCGTGTTTGGTATCAGAATTACTGAGTCCTCATAAAATGAATTTCACAATGTGTGATTTTGTGGAATAATTTGAGAAGGTATTGTGTTAAACTTTTGAAAGTCTGGTTAAATTCTGTTCTAAAAGTAACCCTGTTTGGGGTTTGTTTCTGGTTTTGTTTTTGATTTGTTTGTTTGTTATTTGCTTGTTCTCTCTCTCTCTCTCTCTCTCTCTCTCTCTCTCTCTCTCTCTCTTTCTCTCTTTGTGTGTGTGTGTCTGCTTCTGTGTGTGTTGAGAGATTTAATGACTGCTTCTGTTTTCTGAGGCATTATAGGTCTAATTAAATTTAAATTGGTTATCTGATTTTTAGTTATCTTTGATAAGTGATATCAATCATGGGATTTTTTCTTTCCTTATTTTTATTTATTTATTTTTTAAATTTTAAAGATTTTCCAGCTCTATGGATTATAGCTTTTGAAGTATGACCTTTAGATTTCCTCAGTATTTGTTGTTATGTTCTTTTCATTACTGATTTTGTTAATTTGTATATTTTGTCTCTGCCTTTTACTTTGTTTGGATAAGGGTTTGTGTATCTATTTTACTTTAGCAAAGAACCAACTCTTTGATTCATTAGATCTTTGTACTCTTCTCTTAGTTTTTATTTTATTGATTTCTGTCCTGTTTCTTTCTTTCCTGAAGTCTACTCCTCGTGAGTGTGTCTACTTCTTTTTGTTCTAGAGATTTCCAATATGAGATCTCTCTAACTTCTCTATGAAGTCACTTCATGCCATGAACTTTCCTCTTATCACTGCTTTGATTGTTTCCCATAAATTTGAGTACGCTGTGCATGCATTTTCATTGAATTCTAGGAAAAGTTTAATTTGTTTCTTCATCTTTACTCAATACACTTCTGTTCAATTTTTATGAATTTGTAGACTTTGCCTGGCTTCTATTATTGTTGAAATCTACCTTTAATCCATGGTCTGAGAAGATACAAGGAGTTATTTCAATTTTTCTGTATCTGTTGAGACTTTCTCTGTAATACAATATGTGCTCAAACTTGTAGAAAGTTGTATTATGTGCTCAAAAAAGGTATATTCTTTTGCATTTTGGCAAAATATTCAGTAGCTATCTCTTAGGTGCATCTGATTTATATGTCTATTAGTTTCATTACTTCTATGTTTAGTTTCTGTCTGTATAACCTGACCATTGGTGAGAGTCAGATACTGAAATTTCTCACTACTAATAAGTGAGGTTTGATTTCTGAATTAAGCTTTTGTAATAGTGTTTTTTTTTTAACACAAATATGGGAGCTGTTTCATTTGGGGCATAGAATTGAATAATCATCTTTGTGGACTTCTTTCTCCTTTCTTTCTTTCTTTCTTCCTTCCTTCCTTCCTTCCTTCCTTCCTTCCTTCCTTCCTTCCTCCCTCCCTCCCTCCCTCCTTCTCTCTCTCTTTCTTTCTTTCTTTCTTTCTTTCTTTCTTTCTTTCTTTCTTTCTCTCTTTTTGATGAGTATGAGCTGTCCTTTGGTCAGCTGTTTTGGAATATCCAAGGTGGTAGGATTGTTCAACTGTGGTGATAGTGCCATATTGCCCTGGCTCTTGTTGATTGGGTTCTTACCGTGGCCTCTGGGCTTCTTTATTTGAGGTAATTATAGACTTCAGTGTTGATTTCTTTTTTGGTTCTATCTCACTCCCTTGGTTTCTCTTTTTGCTCTCATTTCTGACTTGGATGGCCTGTGTTTCTGGTAACTTGCTTATCCTCAGGTCCTCAGGGCCAGTAGTGTATCTCTGCTGAGGTTCAGGGTCCTATGTGACCTCTACTGTGTGGTGTGCCAGAAATCCATTTTGAATTCTGAAGTTCTATGAACTGGCATGGTCTCTACTAGAGCACAGGCCTTCTTTGCTTATATAAGCATTACTTCTTATAGACCATTGTGCTTTTGAGGTCTTGGAACTGGTGTGGCCCAGGGTTTGTGCTGGAGCCACAGGTTGGGATCTTCTGATTGTTTTAATTATTTTTTAAAAAGAAAAACAAAACACAAAACAGACAGCCAATGATACAGAATTTTAAGTAATATTGGAACCCCCTTATTGGTAAAATTCAGAAGAATCATAGAGTAGAATAGAGTTTAAAAATAGATGCCATTTATAATCAGATTTTTTACTGACATTATGAAGGATCTCCCCTCCCTTCTAAAACTAAAATGTCTCCACTTACAAGATGTTTAAAGATAATATTAAAGTGACCTGCCAACAGTATTGGGAAAATAGAAGCCATGTTTATTAATAGACACAAAAAGACATAAATAGGCAATTAGGTCTGAGCAAACTCATTGGAGAATAAATTTAATGAGTTGAATTTATCATATGATGTCAGCTTTTCAGTGCCAACTTGACAGGATTTAGACTCAACTAGGAGACACATATTTGGGTTTATGTTTAAAAGTTTTCCAACATGGTTAAGTGAGAACTAAATATCCCCTGTAAATGTCAGTGTCATTATTCCATGTCTAGAGATTAAAATTTAATTAAAACAGCAGAAAAAAATGAGCTTTATACATTTTTCATTTCTCTCTTTACTCTATCTCTGTCTCTTTCTGTCTCTGTCTCTGTCTCTCTCTCTCTCTCCCTCTCCCTCTCTCTCTCTCTCTCTCTGCCCTGTTGCATTCTGACTGCAGATAAAATAACAGCAGCTGTTTTATACCACTGCTGACGTGACTTTCCATCATAAGGAACTCTGTCTCTTCTTATAAAATGAAATATAATAAGCCGTCTTATCTTAAGATTACTTTGTTAGCTACTTTGTCATATAAGTGAAAAAATTAATACAGGAATTTAATAACAATAAGTGAGAACTTTTTTGGAAAAACTTAATGATCTTGTTGAATACCTTTGGAAATATTTTTCATAAGGAATGTGGCAAAGCATTGAAGTTATAGACTGCTGTTGCATAGAGCTTAATCATCGTTCTCGTTGAAGTTCAGAAACTCAGAATGCAAAATGAAATTTAAACAACAAAGTCCTGGCTTATGATGATTTGATATACACAGGAACTCTATTGAATGTGGACTACAGAATATTCATGTTTCATTTGAGGAAATAATCTTGGCTACATCTTGCCTCTAACCTGAAAATTTGAGTGATTAGTTTTAGATTCAGCAATAGTACACTAAAATTATTCAGGAGAGGGAATGTTGTAGAAATTTTTCTGGAACACTATGATTTGGCAGAAACATACATGGAAGTTGCTACAGGAGAAGGATTCATTTGTTTTAAATTATTTCCCATATCATTCTGTTCCAGGTATCAAATGCTACTATGCTTAGAAAATGGAGAGTACATGTAATAATTTCAGTAAATCTATAAATAAATCAATAAATATGCATCTAATAATTGTTCTTTTATATCTTATTCTAAAAATTCAGCAATTTCTAGACAGTGTTGGTTATTCTTCACTGTGTTTATTGAGGTTTCTTTTGAAAAATAAATTCAGAACAATATAAATGTATGTTCTGCTTGAAGATGAAAAGAGTTACAATAAAGGTGCAGACGTGTAGGTTAGGGAGAATGCAGATTAGTTGTTAAGAAACTGACATCCTTAATGAAACCAAAACTTAGTTCTAAGATATTGAGAAAAATGTCTAGGATATAAATACCTTCCTTTTAAAGCCCCAGCTAGTGAAAGTATGAATACATTTGAATAGAACATATGTGAAAGGAAATACTACTAAAGTGATTCCTTCCTTAAGGACAAGTACCTATTTTTTCCAAAGTTCAGCCACTAAAGTTAAGAGAGGACACTACTTTTATGGTAATAGAGGGCCAGACTACCACCTGTGTTACCATGAGATTTTGGCAGTATATTCCATGTGCTGTTTGTTTTGCAAATATCCACAACACAAGAATTTGGAACTCATGAGGAATTCTATAAATGTTCCAGCAATTACTGAGATTTTCCAGTGTGCAGCAATATACGTCTTCATGATAGGATGTCCTCAGAAACCACTGTGTGCTGCCATGAAAAGCAAGCCTCAATGTGATGGATAGCCCAAAATATTACATATGCAAATGAGAAGTTGAAAGTCTAACAAAAATAGAAAGAAAGGCAGAAGGAAAGAAAGAAAGGAAGGAAGGAAGGAAGGAAGGAAGAAAGAAAGGAAGGAAAAAAGAAAGAAAGAAAGAAAGAAAGAAAGAAAGAAAGAAAGAAAGAAAGAAAGAAAGAAAGAAAGAAAGAAGGAAAGAAAGAAATTAGTATGAGATTTGAAGGTCCTAACATGACAAAGGTGACTAAGGCCATCAAATGTTCCAGATATTCCATTGCTGCAAGATTTGGTGGTTTCCAGGTTGATTTTAGTTTTCGCTTTGATCTAAGCATTACTTACCATGTCTCTACTCCCTATTTTAAATGAAATATTTATTCTTTTATGTAAATGTATCTTTCTTTTTCCTGAAGTAATTGTCATCTCAAAGAATTGGTGCCAAATACGTTCACACTTTGGAGTTCTTTTTGGATCCTGAGTGGCTGGTTCAGCTCAATTATTTGGTCTCAAAACTCCCCTCCAAGCTACTTGATTCAAACTAGCTTTCTTGCCTTCTGACTGAATTGTCCTGCTTGGCATCACAATAACTCTGTCAACTTGTTGTCATTTTCCTGGCTCTTCTTTATTTGCTATTTCAATTCATCTCCATCTGCAACTTATCTCTGTAAAAATATCTGGATAAAGTTACCTCCCCTCCCTTTATTTCTCTTCACTGCTCTCTTAGCTGTCTGTCCTTTCTCATGGGAGTTGCCAATAATCTATCTCTGAAATATTCTGCCAAACCTTTCTCTGCTTCATCATTTTGTCTGCCACACAGTTAGATATCACTTTCAAACAAGGTAGCCTCTTTCAATAAACTAACTTTACCTTCATTGTTAGGGAAAAAGATGTGTATTAAGGGTGTGTCTGCATTCCAGGCAGAGGGGTTAATGGTGTATAATTCCAACAAGATTATGCAGATTTAGAATGTCTTTAGATGTGATTCATTGCCAGATCAAACTCACTGTTGAATTAAAATTTTACTCCACTTTGTCTTCATATATTGGAAGCATAAAACACTTTATGGTTTTCACTTTTAATTACTTATTGCTTAATGTTATAGGCATCCATAGTTGAAATTTCAATCTTAGTTTCACATAGATTTTGGACTTTGTTTTCTATATACCCAAAAGATTCTCCAACATGTAACAAGGACACATGCTACACTAAGCTGGAACCAACCCAGATGTCCTTCAACAGAGGAATGGATACAGAAAATGTGGTTCATTTACACAATGGAGTACTATTCAGGTATTAAAAACAAAGAATTCATGAAATTCTTAGGCAAATGGATGGTCTAGAAAATATCATCTTGAGTGAGGTAACACAATAATGAAAGAACACACATGGTATGGACTCACTGATAAGTGGATATTAGCCCAAATGCTCGGAATATCCAAGATACAATTCATAGACCACATGAAGCTCAAGAAGAACAAACACCAAAATATGGATGCTCTGATCCTTCTTAGAAGAAGGAACAAAATATTCATGGGAGGAAATACAGAGGCAAAGTGTGAAGCAGAGACTGCCCCATCTGAAGATGCATCCCATATATAATCACCAAACGCAGACATAATTGTGAATGCCAAGAAGTGCTAGCAGACAGGAATCTGAAATAGCTGTCTCCTGAGAGGCTCTGCCAGAGCCTGACAAATACAGAGGCAGATGATCACAGTCAATCATTGGACTGAGTGCAGGGTCCCCAATGGAGACTATTTATGTTTATTGTCTTGCTTGTTCCTTGACTATTTGCATCTATTGTGTTGCTAAACCCTCTGATTGATAAAGTGATTTTATAAGATAATTTGTCACAGCTATGAGAAAATTAAAAAAAAAATAACAAACAGGCCAACTACAGAAACAAATGAACATGAGGGAAGATTGAGTGATGTCTATCACTGAGAGGTCTTATGAACAATTATGTAAGGTACAAGTAGGAAAGGAGAAAAGAATATCTGGTGCTTATTATATTATTAATATTTATGTTGTAAGAAAGAGCATTTTAGATGAACAAATAAAATACTCCTGAAAAATATATGTGTATCAAAACTTTGAATGTATTTAGAATTTTTTCTTTAAAACACTCACAAACTAAAGACAGAATAAAGTGCACTCATTTTGTTGTGTATTGTTCACTTAATAAAGAAATAACCACTACTGTAATTGATTGACTAAATACCATAGGTGAAAAAAGTCTATGTAGAGATTATTGGTATTTTACAAGTTTTCTCTACAGTGTTATATTTAGCATTAACTACTGATTTTCAGTTAGACTATATATTCTTCATATATTCTATATATGAATATCTAGTAGTATTATAAAGTATAAGATACATTGTTAAATGTTTCTTTAATTTTTAACTATACATTAAATTTAAATTCTTATTATAGTAAGTAAAATGTATACCTAGTTTAATGTGTTAATCTATATAGCAATTTCTAAAGCGAGAGTTATAGTTATCTCCTAAAAATTGGTCATTAAAAACCCCTTTTCATGTATTTCCTTATTATTTAAATAGGCTAAAATAATAGGTGTCTCTTCATTTCTCTTCATATACTTTTGTGCTAAATAGTGAAAAATCTTAATAGCAATTTTACTTGTGCTCTCATTATTGGTGTGCCTTAGTCGTTTTCTACTTTTCTATGACTTTGAAAATTATCTTGTACAGTAGTGGCTTCTTATTATCCAGAAATGTACTAGGAATAGGTGTAATCTCATTATACTCACAACCACTCAGTAGAAAATATGTAATATTCATTTGACTATCTGTGAGCTAGCAGACTGCAGTTGAATAGCTTCATTTTCTCTGCTATAAGATGGTACAATTACATTTATATTTTAAAGGAAAAACTCATAAAATTATACAGTAACAACCAGCTCAAATGCAGTTGCCATTTGCTTAGAAGAAATAGTTTATGGTATAAACCTCTAATTTAGGTAATGGAAATTTGAGGTGCAACTTATAGTACAGTGAAATTAAACACAATGGTCTTAGTTATCTCAATTTTATAATCACATTTTATTGCTGTTCCACCCAAGTGAAGTCAGATATAAATACATACTTACTTGACATGCTGTTCATAACTTAGGAGAGGGTTGATTTTTTTTTTTGCATTAGAAGTATATCTAAATTTGTAAAACTAAGATGCAAAATCTGTTGAATATTTTCAATAATTATAGAAAGTAAATACCTTAAATTACAAGTTCTGCGTTCAGTTCTAACTATAATGTTTCTGGAAGTCAGTGATATTAAACCTATGCTGATCATTTACTTTATAAACAATATTTTTTATTAATCTAACAGTTAAAAATAGTGGTTAAAATGTCAACTGAAAAAGACAATATGCACAGATTGTGCTATTCCATGTAAGTATTATAGTTTGAAACATTAAAATAATATTCTAACATAAAATATTTATTTTAGAAAATAACAGAAATGTTAAAATCTAAATTTTAAATAAATAACAAAATTTACAAACTATTTCAAATTCTAAAACAAACGTATTTGGTGATTATTTTCAGAATTTGGAACTTTCTATGTTTACAAGGCATTAAAATATTCAGCAGAATTATGCCAACAGCATGATGAGGTTCTATATAATCCTACAGCAAACAAATTTATGGAACATATGTAATTTAATTGAGTTACACCCACTCCAAATAAAAAGTATTGATTGGTAAATAATAAGTAAACTTACTGGTATTAGTATTTTAGGAATTATTCCAGAAAATATGTAATAAAAATTGACTAAATTTAACCAGTTGTCACAATCTCAGTGATTTGTTTAGTACTGTTTTTGCCTGATAAAAGAATACAATTTAATGCTGCAAGTTTCAGAATTTCTTTCATCACAAATGTAACTAGCTCTTTTCAGGTTGCCAATATCAAGAGAATTCAAATGTGTTTCTTATCAATTACTTCAGGAAACACTGGTTTTTCCATAGATTTGTACTAGAATATATTTAAATGAATCTGAACTCCCATTTAATACCTTTGGAAACAATCATGCTGTTGGTTAAACATGAGGTTAAATCGGTTACAAGAAAAATATGTGTTCATAAATACTCAGATTTTTTAGTAGGTATCTTTGTAATTTATGCTATGCTCATTAACTAAAATATTCTTTCTACTGCATAACTAACACATATTTATGTTTTAATATATTTTAATTAGAGTAAAAATCTATGCTTTATGTATCCTGAGAGTCTTCTTTTTGTTTATTTTCAAAGTGGAACATGGAGTTTGTAAAGTATGTTTGCCTTACACAATGTTCTACTTCTTTGAAGAGACATCAAGACCACAACAATTCATATAGAGTAAATATTTAACTGAGGATGGCTTACAGTTCAGAGGTCTAGTCCATTGTTAACATGGTGGCTAGTATGTTGGAATAAAGACAAATAAGTTCCTGAAGAAGTAGCTTCAAATTTCTACATCTGTATCTGCAGGAAGAAGGCCACCAGAAACACTGACCTGAAACCCCAGAGCCATTGACACACTTCCTCTAAGAAGGCCATACCTCATCCTTCAGGTCTGGGTTCGAGCACTGTGCAGATTCTGGGTTGCAGCTCTGCACCTGATCTCACAAAATCCAGAGGAAGCTGGCCTCCCAGAAGCTCTAATCTGGGCAGTATCTTAGGTAAGGAGACAGCAACACCCACCCCAAACATGGAGTAACTGGGACCTACTAGGACACAGGAATTCACTCTTGGAATGGAGCACGGGGTCATATGGTGGTTCTGCTTTCAGTATTCTGGGGAAATTCCATACTGGAAGTCATAGTGGGTAGTGTGATTTACATTCTCACCAGGAACCTGCAAAGGTTTTTTTTTCCTTAGTCTCAGTAGCTCAATGAGAGAGAAGGCATTTTGCTGTATATAGGAAACATACCTCAGTGACAAATATAGGCACTACCTTAGAGTAAAAGGCTGGAAAACAAATTTTCAAACAAATGGTCCTAAGAAACAAGCTGTGAGTAGCCATTCTAAAACCTCTAGCCTGAGAACACAAAGGAAGGGACGCATGGCTTCACCTGCACAGGTAATTGAGGGTGGCCTTGTCAGGAAGTGGAGGGCCTTGGTGGTTGAAAGTTTGGATTCCCTAGTGTTGGGGAATTCAAGAGCAGAGAGTCAGGAATAAGAGGATGGTGGGAGCACACCCTCATAGAAACTCCCAGAATTATATGGATTAGACATGACAGAGGCAGGGCATGAGATGACTAGATTCCAGAATTCAAACAAAAAATTATATTGATACTAAAATTTGTTTTGAGAATTGAGTATTGCAGAATACACAGCCTTGGCGTATCTACTCATCAAGCAAGCTGAACAGACCTGCTTAAACCTCTAATGTCCTGGAATTTCAGCTGGATGCAGTGAAGACATAGATGTCAAAGGCTTATCAATTTACTCTTCCCCCCATCCCTCTTCTAATATCTCAACGCCTGTAATCAGCTTGAAGAAGTTAACGGAGAGTCAGCGCTCCTATTCCCTGGCCTTGGGGACTGAGGTGGTTAATAATTGGGCTGTCTTTCTAGGGAAAAGTAGTGGTTTTGTTGGAACAGGGGGCAATAGCTAGGATTTATTGCATAGCCATAATGTATTGGTAGAAATCTGTCTAATTGTTATTAAGCTGGTTACAATTTCTTAAATTTCAAATTTAAGGTTTTCATTGGTATGAGTTCCTTATTGATATGAAAGTGAGATTAATATTGTTACACTCATAGGCATTGTGCCTATATAAAACATTTAAGAATACAAGGCTTAGACCCATTCCTTCTTTAATTTCTTTAACTTACTTGAGATGATTAGCCTGTGAATTAAGGGCCTATAGCAAACTCATGGCTCTGAGTTTATTTTTAGGATGTTTTCTATATTTTATTTAGAAATAGTTGAGAGGAGTTAACAGACAGCAGCCCAAATTGCCTTACATGGATAGTTGGTTTTCAAAACGTCAGAAGTCCACAGAATTGATGTTACAAACATTTCTGTATTAATGTTCATTTTGATTAGAGATCTGAGTGCTCTTCACAGATTCCCTGTCTTGGATTCTAAGAAGAAACTGAGCATCTTTGGAGTTACTCCAGTTGTGGTAAGACAGCCACTAGGGAAGAATTGCCTCTTTTCCTCTACAGACAAATTACTGTCCAGAAAAGGACACCCATGCAGAATAGTTGACTGATTATATTTGTCAAGACAGAGTAATCAGCCCTTAATAATTCTGCATTACTAGGTCTATCAGATGATCCTCGACCAGCATGCTGAATATTGGATGCTCCATCATTTTGTAGTATAGGGTCTGTCCAGGTGTTTGGCTATGCTTTAGAAGCTATTCTTTCTTCTTCCCATAATTTCAGTTAATTCAGTCATTCTGGATTTCTGACAGGGTTGAAGACTTACCGTCTCATAGCTAAGATTGGCTATTTATTTTGAGAGAAAAGATTTGAGAAGATAGTTTCCAGCTGACATTCATTATAAAGCCAAGAAAAACGCCAGGTTAAGAACTAAGTCTTTTAGTTAGAAGAGATGACAGAGGTTCTGGTTAGTCAACAAAATGATGGACTGGGTATTAGGTCTATTTTGTACCTTACTCATACAAATTGGTATAGTTACGCTCTAATTGTATTTTGAGTGAAAAGGTTTTTTTTTTTTTCTATTTTAATAGGAAGGGTGATATGTAAGAGGAGCTAAGGTGGGAGGAGTAAGGAGAGGAAGAGGAGGAGTAAGAAGAGGAAGAAGAGAAGTAGAGGTGGAGCTAGGATATGAGAGAGAGAGAGAGAGAGGGGAGGGAGGGAGGGAGGGAGGGAGGGAGGGAGAGAGAGAGAGAGAGAGAAACATGGTGAGAGTGAGAGAGAGAGAAACACTGAGGTGGATTTTCACGTGTCTCTGCCAGTCAAAGGTAGTTGGTATATCTAGGTTGGGTATTGGGTTACAATTCTGATTGTATAGGCATCTTGTTATTGGGCATTACCAAAATTATAAGGCCTTTGATTAACATTTAAAATAAATAAGTAAATAAGTAAGTAAATAAATAAATAAATATTGTAAAAAAGAAGTCCATACCTCCTTATCCCTGCCAAGTAGTGCCATTTCCTATAATCAAGCATTCAAATATGTGAGTCTATGGTGGAATTTTTTTTCAAACAGACACAATGATAGTAAGTTGCTTTCAGATATTACTTTCAAATACCACCATTTTCATAGAATTCTATCCCCTGGACATAGCATGGCTGTTAACATTTTGAAATTAGAAAATTTATAAGTACTTCTTTAAAAAAAACACATAAGATTTTATAGAGCCTTACTTTACAAAGCCTCAAGAGGGATTTTTACCCTTGATAATATGGAAGCAATTAATGGGTACCAGAAGAAGTGATTTTTCTTCAGTGCGCTCGCTGCTTGTAAGCTCTCCATGTTTTTGGAATCTATCACTCACCCCTGGTCCTCTAAATAAACCTAACTAAACCATGTCATTCACCAAGTTAGACTGGGCTACAATTATTTCTTTCACCTGTCATTAAAGCCCTATCTGGGTAAAGAAAGATCTGCTAATGTCTGTCTAGAAAATGCCATGTAACATCAACATTCAATTTTATTTTCCTTAAAAATAAGGACAAGTAATTGAAGCAACTATAGGTCTCTGGACAGCATGTAGCATTGAATAACATATGTTGCCTTATATAATATGAATACAATAACTGATTTCTAAATTTTCAGGGGAAAATTAATAACCAGATAAAAATTATCTAAGTGTCACTTTATTTTCACTGAGAGAGTTTCAAAAGACTTTATTTTATGCATATATATTTAAACATGTCTAATTATAGCAGCATTTTATATTCTTACTAAGGAGTCAACAGTTAAGAAAGACCAATATCATTCTTATTTCTAGATTTTTGAAATGTGAGTGTCCTTAAAAGAAGTCATCTTAATGCATTTCTTGCATTTATTCATTCTGGTATAACATGATTTTTACCAAACACAATCCACTAACTTTTGTCACCAATGCTAAATTCTTGACAAGCAAGAAAGGATAGAAAAATACATCTCCCTGCTGCTGTTCTCAAAAGGACTTGTTTTGGGAAAGCACATTCTTCTTTCTATATAACACAACACAGTAGTTTGCCCTTTAATTTGCTATCAGTATAGATATACCACTGCAAATTTTGATTTTTTTTATATTATTCCATTGAACAGCTCTCCTACCCTGCACAATAGTCAACATAAACTAAATACTTAATAAGCAGAATTTGGTTTACACTTTCTCCTTCCTTAATTTCCCTAGATTTTGTAGCACTTTAGCCTAAGTCAATATATAGCTCTTCTTCAAAGTATAAGTAACCCCATAAAGAGAATAGCCCTAAAGGCTAATTGTGAGCTAAACTGCTGTTCCACCACACCATTGTTCATTCAATGTCCAACTGAGATTTTTATACTGGTGTTAATTTTTCTTAGTATATGAAAACATTTTGAATGGATAGAGGCACTAGACATAGTAATATAACATTTTACTTAGTTCAGCTCCATTTGTTCATCTACACCTTTGAAATAATTCTTCTGAACGAAATCTCTCTTTAAAAACTGCTCATTTGATTGTTGGCTATTGCTTATGTTTTAAATAAGCACAAATATTTTACTTGGTGGGCTAAAAGCAGAAATCACACTCCAAAGGTTTTGCAAGACATAATCAACTAATTAGAGCCCCGAATCTGTAATTTGCTCAAGACATTTTATTCTGTCAGTATTATCAAATTAATTAGGGTATTATGTATGTGTTTTATTCAGCCAGCCCTCTTTGTTTTGATGATGAAATTTTCTACCATAGTCTATTTTAAAAATCATACTTCCTAACTCCATTTACTTCAACTTTAGCAACTCGATGGAACTAAACCACTTGTTGGGTCTTCACTGGAGTTTACAACTGATAATCTGGCCACTTTCACATACCCTACACAAATAATTTTGTATTTTTTACAACTATCATATTACATTGATATGAACTTTTTTGTTTGTTTTTGTTTTTTTTTGTTTTGTTTGTTTGTTTTTTCGAGACAGGGTTTCTCTGTATAGCCCGGGTTGTCCTAGAACTCACTCTGTAGACCAGGCTGACCTCGAACTCAGAAATCCGCCTGCCTCTGCCTCCCAAGTGCTGGAATTAAAGGCGTGCGCCACCACCGCCCGGCCTGATATGAACTTTCAATTTGTTTGATGTGTTGTTTGTATTTCTCATTTTTCTTGAAAACTCCATAAAACCTAATTACCCTGGCTACTATTAGTTTCATATTTTGAAAACAACTTCATAAGACTATAGATGGCTTTTAATTGTCGTATTATAGTTTAAGAATGTGTTTCTCCTTTAGATCTTTTAAATTATTGATCTATCCTTTTTTGTTTTTCTTTTAACTAGATATAGCTTTTTATAATTTTTATACTCAGATTATAAATTTGACATGTAATTTATATAAATTATCATACTCATAAGAGAACTAAAAAAGAAATTACATCAGGCCTCATCTTTCTAGCTTGTCCTTGAACACGTCATTCTTTTCTATGTGAGAAAGTATCTCCTCATATCCTAATCTCATCTATTCTACTCAGGCAGTAGATACCTAATCATCTTATTTTCAGTACATTAATAAAGATTTTTCTCTCTAACACCAACAATATCCTTTCTACAATACATTATCCATTAGACAAGGTCAATATTCATATATATATTCATATATATGTATATATTCATTCATATATATGTATATATACATATATTCATATATATGCATATATATGAATAAGTTGACTATTCTGTCTCAATATATCCATTCATTCTCTGTTCAACACTCTAAACATCCTTCCATCAGTAAATCCATAAGAATAACACTTAATAATTAATAATTCTAACACACTTTTGTTAATGTGTTTTGTATAATGAAATCTTGTTCATTATAAATCAATTTATTGATCCTTGATTTTACTCTTACTTGCCTATCAGCAGTTTTTGTTTTGTTTTGCTTTTTATCACTATCTTATCTTTGAAGAATATTCTTTGTATTCTAAGATCAAACATTATCCTCCTTTCCTCAATGAATTCCTCTTTGCCAGTTTCTGCTTACTCCATGCCTTCATGCTGGAGCATTCTAGCATCCTGTCTTTGAATATTTTCCTTTTTATGTCTGCATCTACTAGCATCTAGGCTATTGGCTTTAAATAAATAATTGTAATTTTTTATGACTTCCAACTTCATTCCTATAACCTGAACTGCAGATGTCCTATATCACTATTTATTCTGAATTTGAACATGGGTATATTTTAGAACTGTGACAGCTGGAATTTTCATAACACTATAGTTTTGCCCTCAGGCACTAACATCAAATTATGTTCTTGTATTTTCTCATGTTTACTGATCTTTATGCCCCCTTTCACTCATCCCAATCAAATCTTTTGTATAAAACATTGACCTATCACTTTTTTATGTAATTTAAATTGTAGTGATCAGAAATTATAGTGGTTCTCAATTTGCAGTACAAATTGAATTTCAAAACTCCACAGAGATTATTCAGCTTAGAAAACAATAACCTTGAATGTTAATTTTTCTGTAACCATGAGTGCACATTGTGTGTGTGAGTGTGTGTGCATGTGTGTGTGTGTGTGTGTGTGTGTGTGTGTGTGTGTGTGCTCATTTGGACAAGTGTACATGCAAGTGGCAAGTATGTATTTATGTATATAGACATGGAAAATAATCTCATGTTTTACTGCTCAGACCATCTACATGGTTTGAGACAGCATCTAATGGACCCCTGGCACTTACCAGTTATACTTAAATGGCAAAGAGTCCTAGATATATGTCTATGTGTGCCTCAAAAGTTCTGGATTTACTTATGAGCACTACAACTTCAGGTCTTTAGCTTAGGTTCTCATGCTTCCATGACAAACACTTGATCTAATGGGTCATCTAAAAGGTCTTTTAATATGATACAAGAAATAAAGATATCTTAGAAAACACATCTTGTTTGGCATTATAGCTTTAAACTGATTGGGATTTGGGAAATATTATGTCTTGACATTGTATATATTATTTTTAACATTACATTCATTACACCTGGCAAAGGGTCTCATGAGAACATTTTCATACACGTGTTTAATGCATTTTGACATTTATTTTTTCTCTAGATGAGGAATGAAAGTAACCCCAGTGTCTTGCAGAAACAAGTGAAAATGCATTCATAATGGAATAAGAAATGTTGTAAGTAACTGTTTCAAATGAGAAGTTTGGACTGTGCAGCCAAATAAAGCACGTGTTTTACCCAAAAGAAATGTGCATGCATTGAAAAATCAACAATCATGGCATGAGCACCAAGTTACTGATGGTTCATATTTACATGGTTAAAAACCCTGCTTATTTTTTTTTAAAACGGAAAAAACACAAAACAACCACTTCAGATTTCTACAATAATATACAATACTATAAAAATGATATGAATTTGAAATATAAGCAGTATTTCTAGAATTTAAATTATAAATGGAACTCGAGCTATACTGGATTGGATAGGTATCCATTTACATAAGATGTGTGAGACATTGGATTTGAATTTTTGCACCTCTATGATTTATATGAGCGGACTGGTTTTTACACATTTGGAGTTGATCTGGAAAACACCTCTCCCTGAAGAGATTATTCTTAAGTGCCTTATTAGGCTTTTGCTTAATAGTATTTTGTTTATAATTTGTTTATTTGTTTTTGCTTTTTTTGGGGTGGTTGGTTGTTTTTTATCATTGTGTTTATTTGGTTTGGATTTTGCTTACAAATGCTTTTTTATGATATCAGTAGAAAACTCAATACTTTTAGACCTGATAGCACAGCAGAAATGGCAAGAGAATAAAGTATACAACAGATTAATTTTACATTGTCACCAGACTGAATACCATATACCTGAAACTCAAAAATATGTAATATCAAATAACAGTTAAGTTTTCCCAAGAGCCACAAAGTATAAGGACCGCAGTACTTGATATAAAAAACTGGCAGATTCTTCAAGGAGCTAACACTATGAGGGTCAGTAAAGGTGTTACAAGGTTGAAATATAGCACATTCTAAATCTTCACAATTTAGACATGATGAACAACGAAATGCAATAGATAGGGTCAGTGATATGGGTAAAATGATAAGGATGGTGAATGTTCTACATTATGTATTATAGAGTATTATGTACTCTACATTATTTATTATAGAATGTTGTAGGGTATTATGTTTATAGTTCATTGGGAAGAAAAAATATGAGTATTTTATACTCTGTAATTATAGAAGATTTTTGTATTTTATTTTACAAGAAGGAATCTATTCATGTTTTGTATTTATTAAAGACATTACTAAATTATTGGGCTTTTAAAAGAACTACCTTTAAATTTAAATTAGATGTCATATAAACTGATAGGTGAGGGTAAAGGCAAGATCCAGTGGCCATGGTGTTTATGAATGTCATATTTTCTATAGAAATACTGCGGGGGGGAGGGCAGGAAGGTAATGAATACATGCAGATTCTCAGAGACTAGATGAACCTGAGAGGTAAGATTAACGTTTGAATTGATTTATTATCTTTGTTTGAAGTACTAGAAAGAATGATTTCAACAGAAAAAGCCACAAAATATGAGAGAAATGTACATGTTGTATCTCACATTGATAAGACCAAAACTTTGAGGATTTTGTGATTTATATTTTATTATGAATGTACTTCATGTCTATCTTCTTCCTGGAAGTCTCTCTCTCTCTCTCTCTCTCTCTCTCCCTCTCTCTCTCTCTCTCTCCCTCTCTCTGTGTGTGTGTGTGTGTCCTTCCCTCTTTCTTCTCTCCTCTCTTATTTGGATGTTTATCTTGGTCTAGAAACAAACTAGCTGTGTATTCTATACTGGTTTTAAACATCAGTCCATCTGTGTTTTCCTTCACTTGGCTGAGATAGGCAAAATATCACCATGTACAAATCAACCGAAATTTATTTTAAGTGGTTTATATATTTTTATCAGAATATATATATATATATATATATATATATATATATATATATATATCATAAGAATATATGAAATATATATATATTATATATAGTCATATATGTTTATGTGTATGTGTATGTATATGTATGTATGTCAGTCTACAGCATGAACTGGGCATGGGTCCTGTTGGGCTGAACTGTAAGTTCCTTGCCTGCTGCCCCAAGGGGCTGGTCCCACTGCTCAGAGAGGCAGAAGGGTGGGAATTTGACAGAGTTAGCTTCAGGCCACTCAGGGCAGAAATTGGGATGTGAGAAGCCACAGGACTCCACTTAGAGGGGTGGGGAGAGTATATTCTGGGACCCCACAGGGGCCCAAGCTCTTAGGTTGGGGGTTCCCAGGTCAAGGAGTGGACAGAAACCTACTGGTCTCAGACCCTTGGGCTCTCAGGCGCCACTGAGAAGTCGCAGAAAGGCTGAGATGTGGGGTATACTGGCTGGATAGAACTACAGCTAAAGGGACGAGGGGGACAAGATGAGCTCCAGAGGCACCCTGTGTGGAATGAGACTCTTTGTGGTTGCAGTGACTTTCTTGGCTGGGTCATGGCTGGCTCAACTATCTTGCTTGAGTTGGTGGCCTCTGTGGCTGGAAGTATAGAGAGGTTCTCAGCAGGAGGTTAGAAGGCAGCTCTGTGGTTGAAGACCTTCTCCACAGTTCCCCATGGCTGGCCCTAAAGAGGAGAGATAGTCCATGGTCTTAAAATGTTTATTGTCATGGTGGAAAATGGAAGAAGTTATACACCTTCTCAGGGTAGCCCTGAGCTTAAATACCTTTTGCAAAGAAGAGGGTCTTGAGAGGAATGCTCAATTAGCTACTCACTCTGGTCTTTAAGTATCTCATGATATGGAGATGTCTTGAGGCTCTGCTGCCTGTGTCATGCCCTCTACCTGTGCTCCATGACAAACCTCTTTGTGGAAGGTGCTGTAGAAGGCTGTGGCTATGCGAAAGGAACCAGTGGCCCCCTGGAGCAAGGCTGAACACACACACACACACACACACACACACACACACATTTAAATATATACATATAAATGTAATAATGACAGCATGTTAGTACTACATTCAAGACACATTTAGCCAACAAATTATGCAATTGAGAAAACCAGCATTGTCACACTAAAAAGACAAAGGTTTTAAAGACACATGATTACAATAAAAGTTAAGACTGAAAAGACAAAGCATATTACTGTTCCGGGGATTCATGTATTAAGTGTTTCAAGTTGATGCAGCTCTGACCATGTACAAAAATGAGGGCGAAAAATATTGGAGCTGATTATTATAAGTAAAGCTTATCCAGGAATTTTGTTTTCAAATCCACAATTAAAATAACAATAGCCATCTATATTTATTATATAGAATTTTAATCTTTGTTTTGTTAAGAGTTCTACATACAGAAAAAGCAGCTATTAAGTTTGAGAATATGACTTTATAATACTCACATGGTTAGAATTCATTTCTTTCTGTGATATATCTTGAATTTGTCAGAAAAGAAAACAAAGTAAAAACATAATGAGCATATTTTAGATCCATCAACATCATTATTAATGTCACAGAACAGATTTTTTCTTCTATAAAAGCACTGCATATGTCAGGAAAGAAAGCTGCTCTGACCTCTACTATTATGCAGTATGATTCCAATAATGAATTCACTGAA
This sequence comes from Grammomys surdaster, assembly GCF_004785775.1. Taxonomy (NCBI): domain Eukaryota; kingdom Metazoa; phylum Chordata; class Mammalia; order Rodentia; family Muridae; genus Grammomys; species Grammomys surdaster. The sequence goes on from NW_021620995.1 coordinate 6,462,571, forward strand.
GGCTAAAAGGGGTTAATTCGAAAATGAAAAGGAGAACAAGGAAGCATTTAAATTTTAATTGCTTTACAATAAGAGACTGACATTGTTTGGTGAGTCTATTTCCAAAGAAGTCATACTCTATTCATCTTTTAACTTTTAGTTGAACAAACTGAAGAAGTGACATTGACATATAAGTTGAGTAGTAGCAGAGTATATCACAATTTTATATAATACTAGTTTGAAGTAATTCACTAAGATATTGACTGATAAGATGGGCATACAATTATGTAATTATATATTGACATTTATATAAAAGGAATTAATGGTCATGAGGAAGTAACTTCAAATTCATACAGTGCTTCAAGTATCCCTCAAAAAAGTCGTCTTCCTACTGAGTTATTTCATTTAAATAAAATTTCTTTGAAACTCTTCCCATTATAAAAGTGCTGTATGGAGTATGTGAGTCAGCTATAAAAGGCTAGCTAAACCTTTAAATATTTTCCACAGGATTGATCTCAGTAAATTGGGTGTGACTATGGGTGTGGGTCTTGGGTATATATGCAAAACCTTATAAACACTAATTGGGCACTAAAACAACAAGCTACATCTCAGGCAACCTCTCTGTTCATTTTCCATTAAGATATTATTCATTTTAAGTTTTTTAAATTATTTGTTTACACTCCAGATTTTATTCCCCCTTCCCTGTCCACCCTCTGATTGTTCAACATCTCATACATCGAACCAACACCTAGTCTCAATGAGGCTGTACCCACCCCCCCCCTAAACTCCATCCCACCTGACTTCTAAACTACTTAGGGCCTCCAATCTATTGAAGGTCAGATGCATCATCTCTAATTGAACACAGACCCATCAGTCTTTAGCTGTATATGTGTTGGGGGCCTCATATCATCTGGTGTATGCTTTCTTTTTGGTGGTCCAGTATTTGAGAGATCCCAGAGGTCCAGATTAATTGAGACTGCTGGTCCTACTACTGGGTCTCCCTCCTCCTCACCTTCTTTCAGCATTTCCCTAATTCAACCACAGGGCTCAACATCTTCTGTCCATTGGTTGGGTGCAAATATCTTCATTTGACACTTTCAGTTGCTTGTTGGGTCTTCTGGGCAGTCATGATAGATATCTTTTTGAGAACTCTCCATAGCCTCAGTAATAGTGTCTTGTCTCTGGACCTCCCCTTGAGCTGGATCTTACTTTGGTCCTGTCACTAAACATTTTTTTTTCCTCAGGCTCCTCTCCGTTTCCACCCCTGTAGTTCTTACAAAGTGGAACAATTATGGGTCAGAGTTTGACTGTGGGATAGCAACCCCTCCTTCATTTGATACTTGGTCTTCCTTCCAGAAGTGGGCTCTATAAGTTCCTTCTCCCTACTATCTGGCATTTTATCCAAGGTCCCTTTGAGTCCTGAGAGTCTCTCACGTTCCAAGTCCTTGGTGCATTCTGGAGGGTTCCTCCATCCTCCTACCTCCCTAGGTTGCCTGTTTCTATTCTTTCTGTTGGCCCCCAGGGCTTCAGTCATTTTCCTTCACTCAATACCTGATCAGGTTCCCCTTTCCCCCCCCCAACCCCCATCTACTTTCCCTCCCAGGTCCCTCTCTTCCTCCCCACTTGTAAATGCTTCCTTCTCCCTCCCCAGTGGGACTGTACACACTTGGGACCTTCAGCTTGTTGACCTATTTGAATCCTGTGGACTGTATCTTGGATATTCTGTACTTTTTTTGCAGCTAGTATCCACTTATTAGTGAGTAGATATCATGCATGAGTTTTGGGGTCTGAGTTACTTCACCGAGAAAATATTTTCTAGTTCTATCCATTTGTCTGCAAAACTCAGGAGGACCTCGTTCTTAACAGCTGAGTAGTATTTCATTGTGTGAATGAATCACATTTTCTGTATCCCTTTTTCTGTTGTAGGACAGCTGGTTTGTTTCCAGCTTCTGGCTACCACAAAGAAGGACACTATGAACATAGTAGAACATGTGCCCCTGTGGCATAGAGAGTCATCTTTTAGGTATATTCCCAAGAGTGGTATCTCTGTGTCTTCAGGTAGATCTATTTCCAATATTCAAAGGAACCTCCAGATTGATTTCCAGAGTAGCTGTACGAGTTTGCAATCCCACCAGTAGTGGACGAGTGTTATTTTTCCTCCACAACTTTGCCAACATATGTTGTCACCTGAGGTTTTGACCTTAGCCATTCTTATTGGTGTAAGGTGGAATCACAGTGTCATTCTGATTTTCAATTCTTTGATCACTAAGGACTTTGAACATTTCTTTAGGTGCTTCTCAGCCATTCGAGATTCCTCTGTTGTGAATTCTCAGTTTATTTCTATACCCCACTTTCGATTGGATTGTTTGTTTTTTTTTTTTTTTGGTGGTTACCTTCGTGAGTTCTTTATATATTTTGGATATTAGCTCTCTTTCTGATGTGCGGTTAGTGAAGAATTTTTCCCAATCTGTAGGTTGCTGATTTGTCTTATTGACTATGACCTTTGCCTTGCTGAAGCTTTCTCGTTTCATGAGGTACCATTTATCAGTTCTTGATCTTAGAGCATGAGCCATTAGAATTCTGTTTAGGAAGTTTCTCCCTGTGCCAATGAGTTCAAGGCTCTTTTCCACTTTCCCTTCTAATAGATTCAGTGTATCTGGTTTTACGATAAGGTCTTTGATCCACTTGAGCTTCGTACAAGTTAAAAAATATGGGTCTATTTTCATTTTTCTACATATAGACAGCCAGTTAGATCATCATCATTTATTGAATATGCTTACTTTTGTTCATTGTATATTTTTGGCCTCTTTGTCAAAGATCAAGTATTTGTAAGTGGGTGGTTTTATTTCTAGGTCTTCAATTCTATTGCATTGATCAACATGTCTGTCTCTGTACCAATATCATGCAGTTTTTATCACTATTGCTCTGAATTTCTTCCATTTCTTATGTTATGTGTCCCTTTTCATTTCTGATTTTGTTAATTTTGAAACTAACTCTGGGCCCTTTAGTTAGTTTGACTATGAGTTTATATATCTTGTTAATTCTCTCAAAAAAAAAAAAACAGTTTTTGGTTTTGTTGAGTCTTTGTATTGTTCTCTTTGTTTCTGTTTTTGTTGATTTCTGCCTTGAGTTTGACTATTTCCTGCCATCTACTCCTTTTGCATGAGATTGCTTCTTTTTGTTCTAGAACTCTCAGGTGTGCTATTAAGTTGTTAGTATAAGATCTCTCCAGTTTCTTTACCAGGGCACTTGCTGCTATACATTTTTCTCTTAGCACTGCTTTCAATGTGTCCCATGAGTTTGGGTATGTTTCAATATTTTCATTAAATTCTAAGAAGCTTTTAGTTTCTTTCTTTATTTCTTCCCTGACCAAGTTATCATTGACCAGAGAGTAGTTCAGTTTCTATGTTTATGTGTGCTTTCTGTTGTTTTTGCTCTTATTGAAGCCCAGCCTTAGGTAATGGTGACCTGACAGGATGCATTGGATTACTTCAATCTTCTTGCATTGCTTCAGGGTTGTTTTGGACCCATTTGTACTGTCAATTTTAGATAAGGTAAGGTACCACAAAGTGCTGAGAAGAAAGTATATCCTTTTGTTTTAGGGTAAAATGTTCTGTAGATATCTGTTAAATCCAGTTGGTTCATAACCTCTATTAATTTTATTGTATCTCTGTTTAGTTTCTGTTTCAATGTCCTGTCCATTGTTGACAGTGGGGTGTTGAAGTCTCCCACTATTATTGTGTGGGGTTGAATGTGTGTTTTGAAATTTAGCAAAGTTTCTTTTATTAATGAAGATGCTCTTACATTTGGGCCATTGATGTTCAGAATTGAGACTTACTATTGGTGGAATTTCCCCTTAATGAATATGAAGTATCCTTCCTCATCACATTTGATAACTTTTCATTGAAAGTCTATTTTATTGGATATTAGGATGGAAACTCCAGCTTGTTTACTGGGACCATTTGCTTAGTAGAACTTTTTCTATGCTTTTACTCTGAGATGGTGGCTGTCTTTGTGATTGAGGTGTGTTTCTTGTAGGCAGCAAAATGTTGGATCTTGTTTGCATATCCAGTCTGTTATGTCTTTTTAGAGGTAATTTGAGTCTATTAATATTGAGAGATATTACAGAGAGATGACTGTTGGTTCCTGGTATTTTCAGTTTTGTAGGTGGCTCTATGTTCTTGAAGTTCTTGCATTTTGGCTTTGTTTTGAGATGGTTAATATCTTGTCCTCTTTTGGTGTAGGTATCTTTCTTATCTTGGAGTGTTCCTTCTTGGAACCTCTGTAGGGCTGGATATGTAGATAGATACTGTTTGAATTTGGTTTTGTCCTGAAATAATTTATTTTTTCCATCTCCATCATGTTGATTGAGAGTTTTGCTGTGTATAATAGCCTGGGCTGGCATTTATGTTTTCTTAGAGTCTGTATAATCTCCAACCAGTCCTTCTGGCTTTCATAGACTGTTGAGAAGAAAGGTGAAATTTTCATAGGTCTACCTTTTTATGTTACTTGGCCATTTTCCCTTGTAGCTTTTAATATTCTTTCTTTGTTCTGTACATTTAGTGTTTTGATTATTATGTGACAAGAGGATTATCTTTGCTTGTCTCATTTATTCAGTGTTCTATAGGCTTCTTGTGCCTATATGGTCATCTCTTTGTTTAGGTTGGGAAAGTTTTCTTCTATGATTTTGTTGAACATATTTTCATTTCCTTTGACCTTGGAATCTTCCTTCTCCTCTATTCTGATTATTCTTAGATTTGGTCTTTTGATTGTGTTATTAATTTCCTGGATGCTTTGGATTAGGAGTTTTTTATGTTTTCAATTTTTTTGACAGTTGTGCCAATCTCTTCTAAGGTATGTTCTACACCTGAGATTCTCTCTTCTATTTCTTGTAGTGTGTTGGTGATACTTACATCTGTAATTCTTGGCTTCTTTCCCAGGTTTTCCATTTCCTTGTTTGCTTCCATTTGTGTTTTCTTTGTTGTTTTTACTTTTCATTTTAGGTCTTGCATTGCTTTATTGAATTCCTTCAACTGTTTACCTATGTATTCCTGTATTTCTTTCAGTGGGTTATTAATATATTCCTTAAAGACTCTATTGTCTTCTTGATATAGGATATTAAGACAGATTCCTGATTTTCAGGCATGTTTGTGTATTCAGGGCTTGCTCTGGTGGGAGAACTGGGTTCTGATGATGCCTATGTATATGGGCTTCTGTTGCTTATCAGCTTGTGCATGCTTCTTACTATCTGGATATCCCTTGTGTTTATTGGTCTGAGTGACTCTGACTGTCATCTGCCTCTTTTGTCCCTGAGTTGCTTGAGGTCTCCTGATAGGCCTGCAGTCCTGCTGTAGCAGACCACTGTGGTATCTTCCAACCAGTGGCTCTTCAGAAGGGCAGAGAAGCTACCCTGGCTCCAAAAGATCTCCTGAAGGGCCTTCGGACTGTTGGGTCTTCAGTGAGCAGTCAAGCTGCAGTCCTGTGTAAAGATGTTCTCCAGGGGGACCTATGGATTGTGGTTTCTGTTTCCCTGTGTACAGCAGAACTCCAGGGTGGCTTTCAGTCTGTTAGGTCACTTGCCCTGCATGCCTTCAAGCTGTGGTGTTAACTGCTCTGAGTTCAGTGAATCTTCTAGGATAGCTCAGGATATGGTGTTTTCACTGGAGCAGACCAACTAGCAATCAACTACTCTTAGTGTAGCTGACCCTCAACTGCTCTGAGTGCAGTGGATCCTCTAGGATGGGTCAGGTTGTGGTGTCTTCATGGTAGCAGACCAGCTAGGGGTCTGCTTCAGCACAAAGGACACGGCAGAAGGGGCAGAAGGGGAAGAGTGGTTATCAGAAGCACAGAGTTGTGATGAATGATGGGTCTCTAGTCCACAAGTCTCCCAGGGACAGCTTTGGGACTTTGGGGGAAGGAGATCTTACCAGCTGCTGTGAATGAGTGGTCCCTCTAGGATGGGTCATGATATGGTGTCTTCATGGGAGCAGACCAACTAGAAGTCTTCCACAGCAGAAAGAACCAGGCAGAAGGGCAGAAGTGGAGTGGTATTCCCATTTTAAAATTTTAATTTCTTTTAAATCTTTTAAATCTTTAAAAATAAATATTCATTTATTTATATTCATTTATTTTAGTAGACTTTTAATTATAGCCATGTAATGAATATATATATATATATATATATATATATATATATATATAATAAACATTAGATCATGAATATTGATGTATTATCCACTTTAAATACTTATTTTAATAAACAGCATAACTTTTTTTAGTATGTATTTTGAAAAATACAATTAATTCATTCAACCAGAGAGTTCTAATTGTTGTATAGAATGTTGGAATTATTTTTCGTTTCTAATTACAAAGATTTGTCAATTATTTTAGTGCATCAATTACTACCATTTATTAAAATTATGCTGCAATATAGTTAGAGGAGTGATTATGTGAAAGACAAAAGAGACAGACACAAACACAGATAAGAGGTGTCTTGATGACTTTGAGAAAGAGCAAATAGGATGGAAGCATACAATAAGAATTTTAAGAATAAGGACAGAAGGACAAATTCAAATCTGAATGAGAACTTGAAAATGAGTTTTGTGCAAGATAATGGTAAGCTAGCAAACACAGGATAGGTGATCACCAAAAGCAGAGATCCAGCTCTACATACGGAATGAATACTTTGTACTGTTCCTGCTCTGGAATGTTTGAATGATAGGATACAAAGGGGAAAAAAAAAACAAGAAGATGCACTAAAATAAACATTATAATACTTTACTGGAAAGTTCTGATATTCCCTGACCAAGTAAGGCCAATTTTGTACCAAAATGAATAGCAGGGTCATGAATTAGTAAATAGTGGCAGAAGGTTTACAGGGATATTTTTTAAACAACTGAGAAGTAGAACCAACCCAAGTGTCATTTGGGAGTAGAGAGCATTCTTCAGTAAGATAAAGTTACCAAATTTTTTGCTACAGAACAATGATAAATTCCTCAGTTCTCTATCTGGGATTAATGTCTCAAACATAAAGCTATTAAGCAAAAGAAATCAGAAACAAAATGGTATGCAGTGGCTCATTCTAATCACGTAAAATTCAACAACAGGTACGACTGACCTGTTGATAGAAATCAGATTATCTACCTTTGAGGCAGATAAAAGAAGAGAGCTATAAAAATGTTTGTTTTGGGTGCTGTTTTTTTTTATATTTTTAAATTATCAAAAGGCCCTTAGGTATACAAAAGGCCCTTTGATAGATTTTATTTATTTTTAAAATCCAATAATTTGCTATATTGTTTACTAAGAGTGGAATTTTATACTTTCTTCATATTGTTTTGAGTTGGAGATGGTTCTTAGCAGCAACAAAATTGTTTAAATTTTGATACATTAAACAAAAGATGAATCAAATACTAACACTCACATAAAATCGCCAAGTGTATCCCCAGTACTAGACCTTTTGTTGGATGTTGACCAAGTTATGTTGTTAGAAAGCAATTATTTAAGCTCTTGAACCTTTTACAATGATGTTCGCAAGTTACTCTTATTTGTACCCGTGCTCTATGTTATATCCTAGAGAGCTTTTCTGAAATTGTTCCTATTTTTTAAATATGTATACTAAATAAAAATTTAAAACCTTGACGTTTTTCTTTGAGATAATTATTAGAAAGGAATGCTCAACCAATAACGGTCTAGCTTGAGATATATTCATTGGGGAAGGACCAATCCCTGACACTATAAATGATACTTTGTTATGCTTGCAGACAGGAGCCTAACATTACTGACTGGGAGGGTTTACCCAGCAGCTAACTGAAACAGACACAGAAACCCACAGCCAAATATTAGCCTCAGGTTGGAGACTTTTATGGAAGAGTTAGGGAAGAATTGAAGACCCTGAAGGTGATAAGCACTCCACAAGAATATCAACAGAGTCAACTCACCTAAACCTTTAGGATCTCTCAGAGACCAAACTACCAACCAAAGAGCTGGATATAGCCTCTAAGCCTACATATGTAACAGATGTTCTGCTCAGTCCATTTGTGCCCTGCCAACACCTGGAATGGGGATTCCATAAAGCTGTTTGCTTCCTGTCTGTGAAATCTGTTCCCCAAAAGGAATGCCTTGTCTGGTCTCAGTGGGAGAGGATAGGCCTAACATTACAGAGACTTGATGTGCTAAAGAGAGGTATACCCAAGGAGGGGTGGCTACAATCTTGGAGAAGGGAGAGGTGATATGGAGAGGGATCCTGTGTTGGGGTTTGAGGGGATTCTGCCATGCTGGGTGTCTGCCTCACCACTGGGTTGGCTGGAGCACCTCAAGAGTGATACTCTGGGGAGGCAGAACACAGTCTGTAATGGTGGTCCTAGGTCTGTGTTTCCGGGGTGGAAAACAGTGGAGTCTGAGGTGATTACAGTGGTTCCCAGACTCCTGTGTACCCAGGCAAACCTAGCACACCACTGGGAGTTGGGAACAGGGTCCCTGATCTGTGCTTCCCCTCAGGCAGAAAGGGGAAAGAGGAGGGAATGTAGAGAGGGCCTGAGAAAGAGAAGTCCTTCTCAGGGAGATTAAAGCCAGGTGGTTTAGGAGGAAAGAGTCCCTCTCAGGTGTTCCTTGATGAAGAGTTTCTTGCTTGTTCAAATTGCTTTACTTGATGGTGAATGTGATTCCATACACCTTATTCAGGGTGAAGTGGGGATTAAATACCTTTTAAGGGAAGAACTGCCCAGGAAGTGAAACTAATTGTCTGAACACACTCAGCCTATGGAGATACCTCATTAGCATTGAGACCAGCAGATTTTTGTGCTATGTGACTGATTGCTGCTGGCCTTCTTAGTGATGTATCCTGATTAAGTTCTTGAGGAAGTATTGATCACAAAGCTGGCCCAACATCTACCATAACCAATTCTGAGTTTCATGGAATTTGGGTTCACACAACCACACCAGTTCTTCTGTCTGGCATCATGATCCACTTTCCCCATAGGGGTGAGGGTATGAGGTGAAAACAAAAAAAGCCCTCTCTTGGTCCTCTCTACTGGGGCAGACTCCTATCTGGTCTGCTCCCCTGAAGACATCATATCCTGACCTATCCTAGAGAAACCACTGTATTCATAGCAGCAAGTAAGAACCCTCTAGCACAAGCCTATGCTTCAGAGCTGCAGCAGAGTACATGGGGCACTCAGGACTCATCACCCACCCAAAATCCTCCCTCCAGAATTCTACTCCTCTAGCACAAGCCTATGCTTCAGAGCTGCAGCAGAGTACATGGGGCACTCAGGACTCATCACCCACCCAAAATCCTCCCTCCAGAATTCTACTCCCCTTCTGCCCTTCGCTTGGTCCTTTCTGCTGGGGCAGTCTCCTAGCTGGCCTGCTCCTGTGAAGACACCATATCCCAACCCATCCTAGAGGAACCACTGTACTCAGAGCTTGGGAGAAACCACTGCACTCAGAACAATTGAGGAAACTGGATTCTCAGAAGCTCTAACACACAGTGGATCATAAAACTTCAGGATCCCCAAGGCAGTCTGAGTCCCAGAAGCTCTTCCACCCAGGATCTCAGGATCAAAAAATCACACAGACAGCTGAATATGAGGAGTTCTCACACAACCAAGATAAGAGGAGAGACAGACTCCAGTCAGAGACAGTGAGTGCAAGTAGCACAAAAGATAACCAGATGGCAAACGACAAGCACAAGAACATAAGCAACAGAAACCAAGGTTACCTGGCATCATCAGAACCCAGTTCTCCTACCCTAGCAAGTCCTGGACACCCCGTCACACTGGGAAAGCTGGATTCAGATTTAAAATTACTTCTCATGATGACGATAGACAACTTTAAGAAGGACATAAGTAACAACCTTAAAGAAAAATAGGAGAACACAGGTAAAGGGGTAGTAGCACTTAAAGAAGAAACACAAAAATTCCTTAAAGAATTGAAAGAAAACAAAAGCAAGCAGGTAACAAATTTAAAAAAAAATCCAGGATCTAAAAATGGAAGTAGAAACAATAAAAAAATCCCAAAAAGAGACTACACTGGAGATATAAAACCTTGAAAAGACATTAGGAGACACATATGCAAACATCACCAACAGAATACAAGAGATAGAAGAGAAAATCTCCTGTACAGAAGACTCAATGGAAAACATTGAGGCAACTGTCAAAGAAAATGCAAAATGCTAAAAGCTCCTAACTCAAAAGATCCAGGAAATCCAAGACACAATGAGATCAAACCTAAGACTAATAGGTATAGAAGAGAGTGAAGACTCCTGACTTAAAGGACCAGTAAATATCTTCAACAAAATTATAGAAGATAGTTTCCCTAACATAAAGAAAGAGATGCCCATTCACATACAAGAAGCGTACAGAACTGCAAATAGACTAGACCAGAAAAGAAATTCTCCACGTCATATGATAATCAAAACATCAAATGCACAAAACAAAGAAAAAATATTAAAAGCAGTAAGGGAAAAAAGTCAAATAACATGTAAAGGCAGACCTATAAAAAATCACACCAGACATTTTACCAGAGACTAAAAAAGCCAGACGATTCTGGACTGATATCATACAGACCCTAAAACAACAAAAATGCCAGCCCAGACTTCTATAACCAGCAAAACTCTCAATCACTATAGATGGAGAAACCAAGATATTCCATGACAAAACCAAGTTTATACAATATCGTTCCACAAATCCAGCCCTACAAAAGATAATAAATGGAAAACTGCAACACAAGGAGGGAAACTAAAATCTAGAAAAAACAAAAAATGTAACTGAAAAGTAGATAGCTACATAAACATAATTCAACCTCTAATAACATAAATAACATGAAGCAACAATCATTTTTCCTTAATATCTCTTAACATGAATGGACTCAATTCCCCAATCAAAAGATGCAGACTATCAGACTGGATACATAAGCAGGATTCAGAATTTTACTGCATACTGGAAACACAACTCAGTGACAAAGACAGACACTAACTCATAGTAAAAGGTTGGAAAACAATTTTCCAAGCAAATGGACCGAAGAAACAAGCTGGAGTAGCAATTCTAACACATAATCAAAACAACTTTCAACCAAAAGTTATCAAAAAGTTTAAGGAAGGACACTTCATACTCGTCAAAGGAAAAATCTACCAAGATGAACTCTCAATTCTGAACATCTATGCTCCAAATGCAAGGGCACCCACATTCATAAAAGAAACTTTACTAAAGCCCAAAGCACACACTGCACCTCACACAATAATAGTGGGGAATTTCAACACCCCATTCTCAGCAATGGACAGATCATGGAAACAGAAACTAAAGAGAGACACAGTGAAACTAACAGAAGTTATGAATCAAATGAATTTAACAGATATCTACAGAACATTTCATCCTAAAACAAAAGAATATACCTTTTCTCACCACCTCATGATACCTTCTCCAAAACAGACAATATAATTGGTCACAAATACCTCAATAGGTACAAAAAACATGCCTCAATAGATACAAAAAATAAATGAAATAATACCATCCATCCTATCAGATGACCACAGACTAAGGCTCGTCTTCAATACTAACAAAAAATGATGGAAAGACCAAATAAACCTGGAAACTGAACAACGCTCTACTCAATGATAACTTGGTCAAGGAAGAAATCAAGAAAGAAATTAAAGACTTTTTAGAATTTAATGAAAATGAAGGCTCTTCATTCCAAAACTTATGGAATACAAAGAAAGCTGTGCTAAGAGGAAAGCTAATAGCTCTAAAGGCCTACAAAATGTAATTGGAGAGAGCATACACTAACAACTTGACAGCATACCTGAAAGCTCTTCAACCAAAAGATGCAAATAAATGAAGAGGAATAGATGGCAGGAAATAATCAAACACGGGGTTGAAATCAACAAAGTAAAAACAAAATGAACTATACAAAGTATCAACAAAACCAGGAGATGATTCTTTGAGAAAAGTCAACAAGTTAGATAAACCCTTACCAAGACTAACCAGAGGGCACAGAGACAGTATCCACATTAATAGAACCAGAACTGAAAAGGGAGACATAACAACAGAAACTGAGGAAATTCAAAAAAACATCAGATCCTACTACCAAAGCCTATATTCAACAAAACTGGAAAATTTGGATGAAATAGACAACTTTCTAGACAGATACCAGGTACCAAAGTTAAAACAGGAGCAGATAAACTATCTAAATAGTCCCATAAAAAACCCTAAAAAAATAGCAGCAGTCGTTAATAGTCTTCCCACACCAAAAAAAAAAAAAAAAAAAAAAAAAGGCCAGGACAAGATGGTTTTAGTGCAGAATTCTATCAGACCTTCAAGGAAGACCTAATACCAATTCTCTTCAAGCTATTCCATAAAATAGAAACAGAAAGAACACTTTGTTCTATGAAGCCACAAGTATGCTCATACCTAAACCACAAAAAGACACAACAAAAAAAGAGCACTTCAGACTAATCTCTCTTATGAATATCGATGCAAAAATACTCAATAAAATTCTCACAAATCGAATCCAAAAACACATCGAAACAAGCATCCATCATGATCAAGTAGGATTTATCCCAGAGATGCAGGGATAGTTCAATATATGGAAATCCATCAATGTAATCCACTATATAAACAATTTCAAAGAAAAATCCACATTATCATCTCAGTAGATGCTGAGAAAGCACTTGACAAATTCAACATTCCTTTATGGTAACAGTCCTGGATAGATTAGGAATTCAAGGCCCACACTTAAACATAAAAGAAATATACAGCAAGCTAATAGCCAAAATCAAACTAAATGGAGAGAAACTTGAAGTAATCCCACTAAAATCAGGGACTAGACAAGGCTGCCCACTCTCTTCCTACCTAGTCAGTAGAGTAATGGAAGTCCTAGTCAATAGCAATTAGACAATATTAGGATTCAAAGGGATACAAATAGGAAACAAGGAAGTCAAAATATCACTATTTGCATATGATATGATGGTATTCTTAAGTGACTCTAAAGCTTCCATCAGAGAGTTCCTAAACCTTATAAACAACTTCAGCAAATTTGCTGGATATAAAATTAATTTGAACAAAACAGTAGCTTTCCTCTATTCAATGGATAAACAGGCTGAGAAAGAAATTAGGAAAATGACACCCTTCACAATAGTCATAAATGGTATAAAATATCTTGATGTGAATCTAACCAAGAAAATATAAGAATTGTATAACAGTAACTTCAAGTCTCTGAAGAAAGAAATCAATGATCTCAGAGGATGAAAAGATCTCTCATGCTCATGAATTGGAAGAATTAATATAGTAAAAATGGTCATCTAGCCAAAAGCCATCTACAGACTCAATGCAATCCCCATCAAAATTCCAACTCAATTCTTCATAGAGATAGAAAGAGCAGTGTGCAAATTCATTTGGAATAAAAAAAAAAACAGGATGGTGAAAACTATTCAGAACAACAAAAGAACTTCTGGGGGAATCACCATCCCTGACCTCAAGCTGTACTACAGAGCAATAATGATAAAAACTGCATGGTTTTGCTACAGAGATAGGCAGGAAGATCAATGGAATAAAATTTAAGACCCAGAAATGAACACACACACCTATGGTCACTTGATCTTTGACAAAGGAACTAAAGCTGTCCAGTGGAAAAATGACAGCATTTTCAACAAATGGTGCTGATTCAACTGAAGGTCAGCATGTAGAAGCATTCAAATCAATCTTTTCTTATCTCCTTGTACAAAGCTCAATCCAAGTGGATAAAGGACCTTGACATAAAACCAGACACACTGAAACTAATAGAAGAGAATGTGGGGAAGTGTCTCGAATATTTGGGCACAGGGGAAAATTTTCTGAGCAGAACACTAATGGCATATGCTTTAAGAGCAAGAATTGAAAAATAGGACCTCATAAAATTGCAAAGCTTCTGTAAAGCAAAGAACACTGTTAATAGGACAAAATGGCAACCAACAGATTTGGAAAAGATCTTTACAAAACCCAATCACAAAAGAACACACATGGTATGTACTCACTGATTAGTGGATATTAGCCCCAAAATTCAGAATACTCATCATATACCACATGAAGCTCATAAAGAAAGAATACCAAATTGTGGGTGCTTTGATCCTTAGAAGGAGTAACAAAATACTCATGGGAGACAAAGTGTGAAACAGAATCTGAAGGATGGGCTGTCTGGAGACTGCTCCACTTGGGTATTCATCCCAAGTTCAGTCACCAAATACAGATGCTGATATAGATGTCAGGAAGTTCAGACTGAGAGGAACCTGATATAGTTGTCAACTTGGATGTCTGCCAGAGCCTGTTATATACAGAGGAGGATTCTCACCTTTAACCATTGATCTGATCATGGGGTTCCCAACGGAGAAGTTAAAGAGAAGACTGGAGGAGCTGAAGGGGTTTGTGACCCCATGGGGAGAGCAACAGTACCAGCCAACCAGAGCTCCCAGTGTCTAAACCACCAGCCTGGGAGCACATAAGGACGGAGCCATGTATATTAGCTGTATATGTAGGGGAGGATGATTGTTGGATGTAGATGGGAGAGGAAGTCCTTGGTCCAGTGAAGGGTGGATACCCCAGTGTGGCGTAATTCAAGGGCCTTGAGGTGGGAGTGAGTGAGTGCTTAGGGGCACATTCTCATAGAAGTAGGATAAGGAGGGATGGGATAGGGGATTTCTGTGTGTGGGAGGAAATGAAGAAAGGGGGTAACATCTGAAATGTAAGTAAAATATCAATGAAAGTATTTTTTAAAAGAAGATAAAAATAAAATAAATTTAAAAACATGAAAAATTAGAAAAGCAAAGAAACTGAAAACGAAAGAAGTGAAAGCAGACAAAATATCAATATAACTCAGTTAAATAGTGCTATCTGAAATTTTCATGAATGTTTGTACATGTTTCTCTATGTATGTATATGAGTGTTTGTGTGTATAAGTGTATTACAGAGTAGACAGAGAAAGAGACAGAGAGTCAGAGAAAGTGACAGAGAGCCGGAGACACAGTGTGTGTGTGAGTGTGTGTGTGTGTATGAGAGAGAGAGAGAGAGAGAGAGAGAGAGAGAGAGAGAGAGAGAGAGACAGAGACAGAGACAGAGACAGACAGAGAGAGAGACAGACAGAGAGAGAGAGACAGAGAGAGAGAGAGAGAGAGAGAGAGACTTTAATAGTTCAGCATGCTGTTACTAATGATCATTACAGTGGGTTAATTACCCTGTGTGATTTAGATATTTATTAGGTTAGATAATTATTCTTTTGTAAAAATAGATCTTGTGTCATGACAATGTAAATTCTAGTTATTATGGGTAAATTATGCTTCTTTTTTATTTGCTTTCTGAAAAAGAAAAAAATTAAAAAAGAAAGAAGGAAAATGTTTATTAATACCAGTCTTCATAGCTCGATTTATCAAATAGTCATTATAAACTTCATATAAGAGACTATAACCATGTAACTAGTTGTATGTTTGGAATAAACCTAAGAGTTTAGCCCAAATTAACCAATATCCCAACAACTGTAATGTATGTGCAGAAGAATAAAAAGAAGTACAATCTATATTCACTGACACTTTGTAGTAGTTCTTTATCATAGGTACTCCTGTCCGTAAGTTGACTTTAGGCATCTTGTGGGAGATTCTGTAAGACAATTAGAACTTCCACTGGAATTTATACTATCTGATAAAGATGTTGAAATAGATAGAAGCACATAACAGAGGTTTATATGACATAACTTTGAAACATCTCAAGCATTAAGTGGAAGTTTAGTAATATTATCATTTTGTTATTAAGATGTTAACTAACTCTTATAATTGAATCATCAAATAAAAATATACTAATTCATAATTTAAGGCCAAACCAGGCAGAGTCTGAAAATTTAATTCTCAATATATTATGATTTTTTTTATTTTAATTACCATATTCAGCCATCAAATATGTTTGCTTCATTGACAGAGAAATACTGTAAAGGATATAGAACACACAAATAGATCTGAAGTGATAAAGAATCGATGTGAACAGTGGGATACTTGCATTCTTCCCATGAGAACTAACATTAGGTCTTTGAGTGAGACAGATCCTACAATTAAATAATTTGATGATGTGATGAACAATTAGAATTGTAATTTCTACTAAGACAACTAGTTGCCTGACATATGTTCTATGGGCAGATGGAATCATGCTGAAAGTTAGGGAGACAAAACACACATACTAACCTTCAGGAACTGGAATTTTTAATGTTAGTTACAGATAGGGATCAAGAAAGAATCAAGACTAGAATTTATTGCCAGGTGGTTCTCGAAGGTTCGGGACAGCTAACTCAGTGTGGTGAAGAGCCTTGTGTATACACTCTCTTATACCACAACTAAAATTCTCCAGAAGGTACTGACCAGCAGATAAGAAGAGATGAGAAACTCTGAGGTAAAGTACATACCCTCTGTTCTCAAAGAACAAAAAACAGAGCCTGAATTGTTTAAGCTAGCTCCTCCAACCTCAGTATTTTTATAGATCAAGCCAGAGTTAATTTGCATTAATCCAAAGTGAGAAAGATACAGCAAAAGAAAACAACAACAACAAAAAAACAAAAACAAAATAAAACAAAACAAAAAACCAAAAGCCCTAAACTTTTCTATGGCAATATGTAAAACTGACCATAAGTAGTTATTTATTCATCTATCTTAAGCTATGAGGCCAGGTGGAAAGGCAAATTTATCTAGAAATCATTGTTCCAGCACCTCAGAAGTACATGTTCTGGGAGAATTATTTACAATGTGTCCTCTTTTTAAGCAAAATGATGTAATGAAATTTTAAAAGGGATTGTTTTTGCATAGGTTACTGAGCAGGTTTGAAGGAGGAATTGATGAATGATTTTGACCCTGAAGTTTTCAGGATGAGAGCAAACCACTTATTTTCTATGACAGTTAGTGAAGTTGATTGGTTCCTAAGTCACAGTGGTGATTCTCACTGCTTGTGAAGAGTCTTAGAACCATCTAATTTTCCAATTAGATTTGTGTTTGGGTGTGAATGGGAAATACATTTTACAATCTTCAGGGAAAATATTTGTTTTTCTTTTTTTTAATTTTTTATCATAAAACTGGGGTTGTTTCATGCTTACTCGACCATCAATATTTAGATTTTGAAAGAAATAAAGAGAAACCCAAGGGTAAAAGGCTTTCAAAGTTTTTGAAGTGCCAGTAAGATAGAATGTGCATGATCTTTACAATTAAGAATTTTCCTGCAGAGGTGATTGGCATATCTATTATTGTATTTGTCTATAGTAAAAAAAAATATGGATTAACTTGAAAGAGCTACATGGATATCAGAAAATTACTGTATAAGAATGTATTTTAACTTGAGCCAGCTGGTAAAATTTGTAGTGATAAATTTTAGACAGTGTATTATACTAGAATAAAATGTATTAAATATGTATATGAAGCTTAATAGTTGGGATTATGAAAGATGTTTGCTATTCCATTTCCTAAAAATGTAAAGTAAGATAAAGCATGTATCGACTGTGCATCTTTAGCATGGGCTATCATATCAGCCTTTGGGAGCATAGCATTTATCACTCTTGAATTTATCAATACTCTTACAAGGATTGATATGTGTAAGCAGAGCATGAGATACCTCTATGTGCATCATTCTATCCATTAGCAAAGTCACAGAATCCCAATGTAACATTTCAAACATTTCTAGTAACCAGAGAAATGTTCCAGAACTGCAGAAAACACTGGAAAGTTTTATTCAGGGCTGTGTACATTTTCCACATTAATGCTTCATTTTAATATGGCATCATGGTTGATTATTTTCAGATGTTTTATCTATGACACAGGTTGTGATGTGAGAGATCACTAGTATTCTTGTCTTATTTTAGTCAACTTTTCTTATGTCAAGACACTGAAAACAGAAAGATATGCGACTGAGCCCCAGAACTCAGAAGCAGTCACAATGTTTCTCCAGACCTGCTTCATCTCTCAATCTGCATATTGTGGCAAAGACAATTAAACATTAACTTTTAATCAGTTATATTGTCCAAAATGAGAACAACATGATAAAAATAATACACTTTATAGAAACTTATTGAAGTGTATAATAATATAAATGTAGTAATAGTCTCTTCAGTGAGGTCTTAGAAATGCAGACACCTATTGAGCATATGTCTATTGAGCATACCCCTAAGAGGGTTGGTGGGTAGAGTCTCTGGGGCACAGTTTATATGGCTGTGTACAATTGGCCAGGAAATAGGTGTTGGAATACACTTCGTTTGTAAACTCAGGGGTTGTAGGGTATGGACAGGAAACAAGGAGTAAAATCCAGTAACTATTGGGATAGTAAAATCATACTAGAATTAATGCTGGGAGAACTGGCTTTCTGGTGCCAGATTGGAAGGAAGGGAGAGAGACAACTCATGCTGTCCTGCCTTTGAAGATTCCAGGGTTGAAGCTGTCTCAACCCTTCCCTGTGTCCCTGGGCCATTATAATTCCATATTTTCTAATATCTATAATCTCTGTAATGACTCAGAGTCAGATCAGAGAATTGCAGTTTGGAGAAAGGAAACTGAGATCATGGGGCCCACAAATCTGATCTTAAAGTGAGATAAACATTTGATGGAGCAGAACATCATATAGAAAGAACATGATAAAACCTTAAAAAGAGAGTAAACCTGTCCCTTCAAAACCAGTGCCTCAGCATAATAAATGTTTAAAATAGGACAAGAATACTAATGATCTGCCACATCACAACCTGTGTTGAAGATAAAATATCTGAACATAATCAATTTAATTTGCTTTAAATAGTCAAAATTTTGATACTGATTGGTATGACATTCCTACCTAATTTAAAGCAAATAATGAGGTAATTAGAGCATCAGTGTAATTTATTTTATTCTATCCAGTGGCTTGGCTTTATGTCAAATTAATAATTAAAAAACTTATTTACACTTCAGCTGTTGTGAACATTTATTATCCATATACTTGCTTCTTTATACATGAATTCATTTCCATGTTTGGTTACCTCCATAATTTTTACTTTAAATAATGGACTGAATTGGCACAAAAAATTTTCAGTGATGCAAAGCATTTCAAGAAATTCATGGTATTTCTCTGAATAGTTTATAAGCTATAGCATCTTTTATCTTTTGATCTTTTTAAATAATGTTTGTAGAGTTGGAACAGTTGTTGGAGCAAAGTACTAGGTTTCATTATAGATTTACATCATTATAATTTGTTTCTACAAATCCTCTTCTCCCACTTGCTCCATTTTTCACTCAGTGCAGACTCTCCATCTGCCTTCCCATTACATAGATCCCATTCCTTTCTGATTTTCTTCTCTATCATCTCCCTTAAGGTCTTCTTTTCTTACTGTGCCCTATATCCTGGCATCCTGAACTACAATGCAAATGTTCTTATTTACTCATGATAGTTGAGCTAGTTTATCTGGAAAAGATTTTAGATACAGAGGTTGAGCTTATGTGCAACTGAGAAAGAGTGTAGGCAAAGGAAATACTAAAATTGAAGGCATTTAACTTTATTGTAAATATCATGAAGAGTCAATACTACAACAATAAGAAGTTATTTGAAGTTAAATTGACTAGAGGAAAATAGAGTACAAGAACAAGGAACTGTGGCGTCCCTGTCTTTTCTTCTCTTGGGGCTGATTTCTCTGTTTAAAAAAAAAAGGCAAATAACTCTAGACACTTTGAAAGTGACAACTCAGGCCTAGTTAAAACCCTCCTTTGGGCAATACTTCCTAGCTGTGACAAAACCAGTTAGGCCAGGTGCATTTCAGGAACTCTTAGGCAGTGATTGATTATCTTCTCCTTTTTATCAACCCTTTCTGCTAAACATATTCAACTGGAGAGTCACAGAGATTTATTTCATTCTGCATTTTAAAATTTTGTTTGTTTTATTTTTGATTATATAATTCTTATAGGTAGAAAATTTTAAAATTTGCATTCCAATTTGAACACACATGAATTGTATCCTATTGATTGCTTTAAAAATGTTTTAGAATTAATGCGAGTTTTTCAGAAAATTGGTTAATCTTGGTATTAAATATATATTATAATAATAAATACAGTGGAATTTGATAACATTATTGAGGTTACCATCTTGGTATCCAAACCTATTGCTAAATATTGTAATTGTACAAAGTCAATAAGTTTATTTTTCATTTCAGAATGTTTTCGTCTATAATGCTTTTCAAGCAAAAATACCCCTACTTTTCTGCCCAGAAAGCTATGACTGAATGCGACTAAGTCAGTGACCTAAAATAACAGCTCATTTTCACTTAATGTCCCAGGAGAAAGTACTGCCAGGTTTGGTTTCTGGTGAGTTCTGTCTTCTATCTTGAGTAAGGCTATGTTTTTCCTTGCTCTATATGTAATTTACAAGCTAGCAATCTGAGTTCCTGGTACTTCTAAATTTCTTCTTAGGTGACTAGTTTTGTGAGTGGATCCCCATATTTTTTGACATTTAACTTTAATTACTTCAATAATGGTCTCCTGTCCAAGTGATTCACATTGAATAGGGGTTCTTCAGATATGACCTATGAAGGGAAAAAATTCAGTCACTGACATAAATACTTTACTCAAATTTAAATATATCAACATAATAATCTGAACAGTTTAAAGAAAAAAACAGAAAGCATTTTTATCTTTTACATGTATTTATACATATTACATATAAAAATCCAATAGGATATTATAAGAATAAAATCATTCTTGTAAAAACATTTTCTTACATTCAAGATTCGTGTAATAGCCTGATAGAAAAATATATAGTTAAATAAGCATATATTGAGTTCAAAATACTTTCTTTAAATCATCTCAATGATTTTAATTTTTGTTTTAAAGAAAGTTCTTTAGCTTGTTCAAAATCATGTAATATTTTAATGATATCCATTTGTGTTTTCATAGTTAAAAATGCAGAAGTAAAAGCATGTTCTATTTAAAATTAAACAGAAAATAGGGACACACTGAGTTATCATTATATTAAAGAACCTCAAAGCTGGATTTTGGAAATATAATTGGATAAACAAGAAATACAATGAGTTTCTTCAAGAACACATGATTATTAAACAGTGGAATACTATAGAATAGTAAAGTACTTTTTTTTATATAGCTGTGTGTTAATGTAGAGGTAAATGTGGATACTAAATTGAAAATATCAAAGATAGGAGTTTTTGTTTAAGAATGTAAACAACAACTATGCTGTTATAAATTTATTCATACAGCTAAAGATACAGTATCTGTCATTCAATAAAAAATTCAATATATAGTTTGCTTTATCTGTCTTTATCCTTTTTGCTTTAACTGATAACAGATTTTCAGGTCTTATACCCTGCTTAGTTTTCATTTGTTTATTTGTTTTCATTCTTTTTTTGTTTTAGTTTTCACTTTAGTTTTTTAACACAGGGTTTCTAGATATATTGCTGTCTCTCCTGAAGCTAGTTCTGTCAACTAGGGTGGCTCAAACTCAGAGATACCCTCCTGATTCTGTGTCTCTCATGATGGGTTTAGAGGCATGGGTGGCACACAATAGTAACATCTACTGATAGAAGCAGTAGCAGGGGGATTATGAGCTCTATGTCCTATTTAGAATTTTCCACTTCTTGTATCCTCCCAGTTTCTCCTGATATCACTCCCATAGAGATTCATATTTTTCTGTCTATCTTTAGATAATAAGCAGATTTCTAATTGTAATAATACATGAAATAAAGCAAGATATAATAAGATAAAAACTAATTTTAATAGGACAATACAAACACACAGAAAGAAAAATAGTTCTATGAAAGGCAAAAGATACAGATACAAACAACAGAGGCCCACTAGTTTGATTCCCCAAGAAGACCATGATAGAAAAAGTTGGAAACCTGTAGAGAAATTTTGATCCAGCAATGTGGCTACGCTGAATCAAATGGCACACATATAATCACTCTTGCTGAAACACAGGCATGCCCTCAGTATATACCATTACTCCCAAACAATGAAGGTAATATTATTTTGTAGAAGGAAGTACTCATGTTTGAAAGTGACAACTACTTGAGAGACAGACAAAGTGATGAATCAAAGAAAGCTTTGAGTGAATGAGTCAGAGATAGGATATGCCCAACTCAGGCATTGAGTGTCAGCTGAGAGGCCAGGCTGCAGAGTTGAGGTCTTTGAGTTCAGTTACTAGCAGTTCAGTACATTGAATTCAAAGGTAGTTTTATAGGGACAATTTTACAGTGAGGTGACAAACTAGACACAGATGTAGATGGAACAAGCCAGAGAACGAGAAGGAGCAAGAAATTTAGAATAGATTGCTAAAGTTACTTTGAAGCCAAACAGAGAAAATCAGTCAGAAGCCAAGATTGAATCCATCAGCTTGGATAGGTTCAACTGGGTTGAACCAACCAGCCAGAATAAAGAAAGAGCTAGAAAGGATGAGGTTACTCAGCAGTCATCCTTCAAGATACCAATTTCATCAGACAAATAAAAGTTATTTTTACAGAAGCCAAATTAAATATAATATGCAGAGAAACTGAAGGTTAATAAAGGATAAAAATATATGAATAAACTAAAAATAAAATAAGAAAAAAACAAACCAAAACCAACACCAAAAAACAAACAAACAAAAAAACCCAAACAAACAAAATACCAAGGACACAAACAAAACAAACCAAACAAAAAACAGTCCTAACATGATACTACAAAGATATGAACCTTCAAAAATTCCACTGAGTACACTTTTTGTTGGTCTATTGGGCATACAGACTAACCTTAAAATTCTTTGCTTTTCCAGTGAGACTCACATAAAGAAATGCAAACTTTAATTAGCAAGTGTTAGAAAACCCTGATATTAAGGTCATAGTCTACCATGACCAAATACCAGACTCTGAACTCAACACAAAATGGAGAATACCCTAACATATATTGTAACTGCTTTTCTCCACAACTGATTTCTTTACACAAAGCAAATATTCTAAATTTATAAACCCTTTTCCTCACATCAATACATATCATAACTCTTTATATATCTGTGTTCAAAGTGTATAATAAATTCAACAGCAACAATGACTTATAAGACTTAAAAATTTAAGTATATAAGCTTATTGAAACAAAATTTATGGCATATCTGGATTACACAGTGTAATAAAATCTACCCTTTTCTGGCTTCCTTGATCATTGCTGATTCTACAATTGGATCTGTGTTTGTTTGTTTGTGTGTGTGTGTGTGTGTGTGTGGTGTGAGTACTTATGTGTGTTTGTATATGTGTGTGTGTGTACAAACATAATGGAAATGATGAAAATGTATGTAAGATAATTATCATCTTTTTGCCTAACACAATGAAGAATGTGATAGTTAGCAATTAAGAGTACTGTATGAAGACTTTTGTGTGTAGATTATTTCCATTTTCTGAAATAAATTTTTAATAACAAAGATACAGAGGAATTTAAAGACATTGAAATTGGTTGTTTAGCAGATATGAAATTGTCTTCTTTCATTAAAAGGGATTTACATGAATTGAATCTGAACTTGAAATACTTGCAGTTCTTTAAAGAAAAATATTGTGGGACACTGAGAGAAAGTTCTAGGGTAAATAGTACAGATTGAATATGTAGAATTTTGGGAAATCAGACAGCTATTTCAAAAAAGCACAACATACAGATAGCAAAGATAACCAGTATATTATAAGCACTTATTCAAATATC
The DNA here is from genome assembly GCF_004785775.1 of Grammomys surdaster. Taxonomy (NCBI): domain Eukaryota; kingdom Metazoa; phylum Chordata; class Mammalia; order Rodentia; family Muridae; genus Grammomys; species Grammomys surdaster. Next base: position 6,486,221 of record NW_021620995.1, read on the forward strand.
AAAAAAATCCAATTATCTTGTATAATTAATGTGTATTATTAAAATAAATGTGCAAATTATATCAAAAATTTTACTGAAAGCATTCTGTAACTGGTTTTGTACATATCAACATTTACTTTTGCAATAAGCATTTCTGAATAATAGAACAAATCTATATTTCTGTATTCACATAGTGAACTTCAATTGACCTTGAAAAAGTATGCTAATGTTATTAACCATAGGTCTAGGAAATATGTGAAATTAATTTTACATAGCAATGGATATTGAGTAAGATTACAAAGGGACAAAAAATATAATGAGAACAATTTGTGATATGAGACTTGAAAACACTAATTATACAATGGTATTTTAATAAAGAGCCAGATACACAATCAATGGTGTTTACATACTAGGAAGGCAATGGAGATCATGAAGGTCTAATGAAAACACTGACATATATGTTAGGGTTAAATATAGTTAGTGAAGGTATAATAAGAACTAGTGACCCATATGCTGGTATTAAGGACAATAAATGCCAATTCTATACTTGCTAGGCTCTTTAGAGTAAGAATTTTTTTTATTTATATTTCAAATACAATAAACCTGCATTTTCTTAAATAATTTAGTCTATAAAACTTTAATGAGAAAATACTGCCCATATTAAAAATATAGTCTAGTTTCTCATTTGTGCAGCCTTTATAATTCAACACTTTTCATCTATGTTTACCATCTTTAAAGAAAATAAATGAAGGTGATGAATGAAGGGAAGGTCATCTTCATCAGAAATCATTGTATTGTTTAAGTTGTTTAAACAGAGAGGTAAGAGTGACTTAACATACAACTGGAAGAAAGAACAATCAAGGATGTCTTAGCAAGAGTTTCTGTTGTCTGAAACACCATGATGAAAATGCAATTTTTGAAGGAAAGCTTTGATTTATTTTACATTTCTGTATTACTGTTCATTATCAAAGAAAGTTAGAAGATTTAATCAAATAGAGCAGTGACCGGATGCCAGGAACTGATCTGAGGGCCATAGAGGGATGCTGCTTACTGGCTTGCTCATCCTGTTTTGCTCAGTTTCCTTTATTATAGAGTCTAGGACCTCCACAGCAACAAGGGCTTCTCCTCCCATTGATGTCAGACAAGGCCATCCTCTGCTACATATATATTTGAAGCCATGGATCCCTCCCTGTATACTCCTTGCACTGGGGAGCATCCTCACCGTGGTAAAGGGGAAGGGGGATAGGGCAGATGTGGATGGGGGTTTGTGAAGGGGTAATTGGGAAGTGGGAGATAATTTGAGATGTAAACAAATGGAATGATTAATAAAATAAAAAATAAACAATAGAATCCAGGACCATCAGGCCAGGGATGATACCACTCACAATGAGTTGGGCTCTTCTACATCAAACAATACTTAAGAAAATGTCCCACAACCAGGTCTTATAATATCACTTTCTCAATTGAGGTTTCTTCCTTTCATAACTTTAGCTTGTTTCAGTTTGACATCAAACTATCCAACATAAAAAGGTATAGATATGAACAATATTTTCCAGAAATTGCATCAAAGTGAGCAGAACATGATAGGTTGAAAGTTAGTGAATATGATAGATTTGATTTTTATCACCATATTTAACATTATTCATCTTATGATTAGTGAATTTTAAAGGTGGCTTCAATGTGTATAAAAATTAAGAACATGCACACAGTTTCCAGAATATATAAAACAGAAATATTAATATGTTGACAAGCCTGAAAAAAGAAATTTACTGTGATGTTTAATACTGACCTTCTCCAGGTCTAGAATAATCTAAGAAATTAAACTATGATAATTGCTGTGAAAGAAATTCTAGATTATATTAATTGAAGTAGAAAGATTTATTTTAATGGTGAGTGGCATTATTCCATGGAATAGAGTTATATGTTAAACTTAAAAGGAGAAATTCAGCTGAGTATCATCATTCCTTTCTCTGTTTCCTTACTATGAACACATTGTGACATACTGCCTCATGATATGCAGTAGACTAGCACACATTACTTATTTTGATTGACTGTACATTCAAAATGTGACCCAAAATAAATTCTCTCTTTAAGTTTCTTTTGTCAAAGGTTTTATCAGAGGTTTCTTTTTTGCACAAAAGTGAGAAAATTAATAGAGAATATTATAGCCCTCTGGAAATGATTTATTGGTAAAATGTAGAAGACTTTTGAGCTATAGACCAAAAATGCCCTTAAATACTATAAAACAGGCTTGATGATCTATTCTAGTGGGATGCTGGAAGATAAGAAGGAGATGAATGATGAGCAAAGGTCTGAGTAATTATCTTTCAGTGAAGAACAAGAATTCTATTTGTAACTGAGCTCAGGAACACATGATAGTTTAAAGAAGAATGTAATGGCATTGTGCATACATACTGAGAACGTGGAGGAGACAGAAACTTAATATAGTGGACTAACTTATTTAGCAAGAAAGTTTCAAAATAGTCCACAGTTCATGATATGTAATGGTTACTGCTAACTGTTCTCATTGAGATGTCTTGTTATAGAAAGCAAAAATAGAGAGAAAGGTAAGTGCATGACTGGTCAGGGTCTGTGTGAGAAACCAGGGAGTAGAGATGACAAAGTATCCGAAATGTCTTAAAAGATGAACATTTTTAGAGAGATGTCTGTCAATTTACACTGGGGCATCATTAAGGGTTCTCTATGTACAAGACTCTACTAACTTTTACAAAAACACAGATTTGTTTTTCAGAAAAAGCCTGAGGAAGATGACATTGAAGGAGTTACCTGCTCAAAAACTAACAGCATGAGAAAGTGTTTCCCCAGGGAAATCATATAAAGGCCAATATGGTTGTGTTTCAAGGGGGCAAGCTAAATGTTAAGGTGGTAGAAGAACTTGTCAGAACCTGTCAGATAGGACTTGCTTTGTATACATGAAAAATGTATGCATGCAGAGAGCGTATGGATCCAGGGCAAGGAATTTCTTGCTGGGGTCAGATTCTCCACATCCTTTCTCTGTTTATATACTATGGTTTTGACATCATCAGCTTGTTTTTACTTTATAACAAATTAGGCTTCAGTTCCATAGCTTCATACAATGGCCTAGTTTGCAAGAGTGAAATTAGAAAGATGGTGATAACCCAGACCATAGGATGTACACACAGTGGGAAACTGGTTTGTACCTAGTCCTCCAAAAAATGTGTGTGTGGGGGTGTATGTATCGTGTGTGTGTGTGTGTGTGTGTGTGTGTGTATCTCTGTGTGTGTATCTGTGTCTGTGTGTATCTCTGTGTGTGTGTATCTCTGTGTGTGTGTATCTCTGTGTGTGTGTGTGTGTATCTGAGTGTGTGTGTGTGTGTGTGTGTGTGTGTGTGTGCTGTGCTTGTAGGATTGCTGAACCTGAATGGCACTCATGTCCTCTGAAGCCCAGAACATCTACTTAGGTATACCTACTACCATCTGGAGTGGCAAGATTTGATAGTTTTATGTCTGCATTTTCACTCTAATTTAGATCTTACTTTGTTTGTGGCAGTTAATGCTGTCAATAATTAAAAACTATGTGAAGTATAGTACGGTCATAGTATGACTACTACATAGGTGATGTAAAAGAAAAATTAAGAAAGTCAGAAAGTGAAAGACTTGCATTATTGTGTTTTAATAAACTACTAACTCTTAGTGATATGTAGAAATTCCATAGTCTTTGTACAAAAAGGCATGATGCAGGCATAAAGAAAATCACTATCATGAGAAGTTGGTTGGCAAAGCAACCAAAACTCTAGATGTTTTGAGACTGACATAATTCTTGATAAGGGTAAGTTATTAGTGGAAGAAAGATTGATTAGGTATGATTTTTTTCTATAAACTTTAAGAAGTTTTCAAGTGAAGAATTAAGAGACAGAAAAACTAAACATATATGATAAACACATTCTAATGTAGTTTGCTGAGAACTTGTAGAGGAAGGTGAAGTGATAGATAAATGCAGTAGACAGCAAGAAAATCTTTCAGTCTGTTTTCATATCAAGTTCTGAGAAGTGATATAGAATTATCTATTCTCACAACACAAAATAATACTGCTGGAGTAGAGCCAGATCCATTCTGTGTAATGAGAGGTAGGTGGGAATATGGAGACCACAATGAATTTGCTAAGGTTGTAATAACAGTAGCAGAAGGCAGACTAGGAGTTTGAGATATCAGGAAGTTAAATATTATTATGAACCTGCACCTTTTAAAACTCTTATTACCCAATTGTGGTGCGCTGCCGTGCATGCGTAGTCTCCCTCCTGAAATCGCCATTAAACACCAGTAAGGCGAATGCCTGAGCAGCCGGTAACTGTCAAAAACTGACGCAGCCCGACGTGTCATATCTGCCGAGACGCATCAGCCAATAGAGTAGCCGACCCGATGGGTATATAAGGAGAGCTCCTCTTCCCCTCGGGGTCTTTTCCTCATTTTCATTGGAATAAAGCTTGCTGCAGAAGGATCCTGGTGTCCGAGTCCGTTCTTGCTGGCGAGAAGGTGACGCGGGTCACAGTTGGTGCCGAAACCCGGGAACAGGCCGAACCATCGCCAGGCACCGAGGGAGACCCTCCGCTCGCGGAGTGGATTCAGAACTTCAGACAAAGGTAAGCTCTGAGAGGCATGTTTGGCCTTGATCTATTTCGTCTCCCTCCCCAGGCAGTGCTCGTTCTCTTCCTTCTGGTTTTGCAGGATGAGAAAAGCCGCTGGACTATAGCGGCAGGCCAGGGAGTGCTAGACGAATTACAGACCAGCATGTCAGAAACAGAGCAGGATAAGCGCTTAGGAGCTCAGAAAAAAAAGGGAGCTCAGAAAGAAAAAGGAAAAAAGGCATGCCTAAGAAAACAGACCCTTCCAAAGACGTTCAGTCCGCGGAAGTGAGAGGTAAGGGAAAGGACGCCCTTGGGAGAGACAAAGGGAAAAGAAGCCTCAGAAAGAAATCTCTTTATCCGGTAAAGGAGCTGGAGGCCTCAGGGCTTGGTGGCTCTGAGTCGGAGGAGCTAACTTCCTCTGAAGAGGAAAGAGCTGCTTCAGGTGGGAAGAGCAGGGTTAGAAAGAATTGGAAAATTAAGAAAGCAGGGTACTGAGGTGTTACAATAGCTGCCTGCTACATCTCCAATGAACGAGATAAAAAGTTACATCTTGAATATGAGAGAGAGAGAAAGGGTTTTAGAAAAACAGTTGTCCTCTCTCTGAGCTGTGTCAACAAAAAAGAATGAAAAGGCTATTTCAGAGCTCATCTAGAAAAAGAAAGAAATTCGGGAGACGTCCTGAATTTCTCTTTATTTATGTCCTTCTTTGTTGTCTGTCCTTGGCACGCCAATGTCCACGTGTTTGTGTTTGCTTTTTGTTTCATTGTCTAAATGTTCTGTGTTTGTTGCATGTTTAAAAGAAAAGATCGTTAAAACTGCTTGATACAACCTTTGGGCTAGTTTAACTTTGTTTTAAAGACAGTCTTAATATACACAGCAGAGGCTGATAAGCTACCCTACACCTGTAGCTAAGAGTTGAGCTGAGCTGAAAAAGCCTTTCCAGGAATTGACTGTTGGCATAAGCTGCTTTTAAAAGAAACCAATAGCTTTTTGGGTTTTATAAAGAAGCTAAGAGTTGTTTTGTCCTAGAAAAGTCTCGGTGACAAGGTGCTTTTCTCTTGAAATTACAGCTAGAAAAGGCAACAAATTTTGTTTGGTCTAAATATATAAGATGCATAGCCACTTCATTGTTGTTTCTGATTGGTTTTAAAAGTATAAAAATGTTCTAAATTATTGGGTGTGATTAGAAATTTACAACTTTGGTAACAGAAAGTTGGTGTAACACTAACTCAGTGTTATAGTCATTCAGAAACCAGAAACCAGTATCTCTTCAATGAGATATTAAAAGCTGCTTCATCAAAAGAAACTCAAAATTATAGTCAAACTGCCAGTATTCCATTGGCTACAGTTGGCAGTTCAACTGTGAGTTTGGAATTCTTTGACTCATCCATGTTTATGGTTGAGAAGAGGATAGAGGAGAGTTGCCTATTTTGTCAGGAGGAGATTACTTGATTTGGAGCTCAGATTGGAGTAACACTAGTAAAAATCATAGTGCCATGATGAATGCTCAGGCAGGCATGTAGATTGGGATACTAACATGCTTCTAGGAGAAGGTCAGTGTGAAGGCAATGTTAATCAGGTTGAACTGCCTACACAGCTCTCAGACCATACAAGCAGACTTAGATACATTCATCTTTGCGATGAAATTGCACCCTCATACAATCAGGGTCTGGCCATAGCTTGCACAGAACCTGACAGCCGTTACAAAAGAAACGGCTGTTACAAAGTTGCGCCCAGAAGCTTGGAAGGAGCTTAGAGCTCAATGTTTCCAAATGTTTCTTAAGGAGCCAGGAAAAGTGGTGATGGTTGCTATTTGCATTAATGGCTTAAACTGCTTCTTTAAATTTCTTGCCTGGATTTATATGGGTTCAGGAAGTATGTTCTCAGAAGCTATACACTCATTATCTGATACTTGTAACCAGGGTTTGATAGCACTAGACATCAGCAAGTCTGTTCAGACACCAGATTCTTCTCACCCCTATGGCTTTTCAAATAAGCACTATATTTCTTCATTGATTAGTGGTATTGGTATTTTCATGATGGGCGCAGGACTCTCTTGGTATCATGGAGTCATGGGATTGCTTCATCCTCAACCAACGGAATCCCTTCTATGGGCATATTGTATTTTAGCAGGATCTTTGGTGTCTGAAGGAGCGACACTTCTTGTTGCCATAAATGAACTTCGCAGGAGCGCCCAGGCCAAGGGCACATCATTTTACAAGTATGTCATAGAGAGTCGTGATCCAAGTACACTCCTGGAGAGCGACCCATCAGTAAGGGCAATCCATAATGTCAAAGCCACAGACCTGAGATTAGGCAAAGTCAGATTTAAGGCAGAAGTTGATTTAGATGAACGAGTTGTTACAAGATCATATTTGGAAAAGCAAGATTTTGACCAAATGATGTAGGAAATTCAAGAAGTGAAAACTCCTGAACAATTAGAAGCCTTTATGCTTAAACATGGAGAAAACATTATTGATACTCAGGAGATGAAGTAGACAGGCTTGAGAAAGAGTTAAAGAAACAAAATCCTGAAGTTCGGCACGTAGATCTTGAGATCCTATAGACAAGATGAGTGAGTGACTTGGGCTGTGAAGAATGCTTTTACCTTTTCTCCATATATTGCAACCTAAAGTTATTAAGCCCAGGACAAGATGTTTCCTTTTTACCCATGCTGGTATGCATGTGGCTCCGCTTTGTGTTTTTTGTATATAATGGTAGTTATAATGGTAGTTTTTTGAGTTGTGATAATAGTACTTGCTTTTATGCTGTATGTTGGAATGTTTCTATGTTTTCCTTTGCTATGGTGGCCCGAATGCCTCGTTATGTTCCTTGGCCTGTGGAAGCTCCTTCAGCTATTACGTTATTTGGGCCTAGGAGGGATTTTGACATAGAGATGGCCCAATTAGGTTGCCAATGGAAATATTCTGGCTTGTGTGTTACTTCTATTTCATATCAAAATGTAAGTCATGCTGCTAATGTTTCTAAGGAAATTTCCAAGTATCTTGCAGGAAATTGGTCGGAAAACTTCGATGAGACACTCAAAAAATTGAGAGCGGCTGTGGTGGCCATCAACTCGACGCGCGTGGATCTGTCCCTGACTGAGGGACTCTCCTCCTGGATCTCTTCAGCTTTCTCTTTCTTTAAAGAGTGGGTGGGAGTGGGACTTTTTGGAGCTATTTTGTGCCTGGGTCTGGCGGGTACCCTTTTTCTGCTGTGTAGGATGCGAGCTCAACGACAGAGATATAGGGTGGTGGTGGCTCAGGCCTTTGCAGCCTTAGAAAATGGTGACTCTATTGGCATCTGGATGTCCATGCTTAGGGACTAACATCGATAGCCCCTATACTATTCTTGCCCACGAGGTCTCTGTTCCATGATAAGGGCTGGTATGTCAATGACGGAGTGTCAAGTAAGACTCGGTCCACCTAAGACAGGGCAATCTCGGGTGGGGAGATCGACCCAGTGACGGGTAAGGATTTGAGCATTGCTCTCCTTTGCAGGCTCAGTACCATCATGAGGCCTCAAACGAAAGGGGCTACAGAACCTCCCCAAGAATCACCCATGCAGGGTCTCAGCTTCTGCACCTGGAGGGCCTTTGCCCATTGCACCCAGTGAAGTGAGACCTTCTGCTCCAATTAATATTTAAAACAGGGGGAGATGTGGTGCGCTGCCACGCATGCGTAGTCTCCCTCCTGAAATCGCCATTAAACACCAGTAAGGCGAATGCCTGAGCAGCCGGTAACTGTCAAAAACTGACGCAGCCCGACGTGTCATATCTGCCGAGACGCATCAGCCAATAGAGTAGCCGACCCGATGGGTATATAAGGAGAACTCCTCTTCCCCTCGGGGTCTTTTCCTCATTTTCATTGGAATAAAGCTTGCTGCAGAAGGATCCTGGTGTCCGAGTCCGTTCTTGCTGGCGAGAAGGTGACGCGGGTCACACCCAATTCCAACAAGGAAATCACACTTGCCTTCAAGCTGGAGATCTGGTCTGTCACTGAATATGAAAACTACAATGGTTCAATTTGAATGTTTTCTGTACCAAGGAATCAGAGAACAGAAAGTTATTTTGCTGTTGAAGAACTTCCTCATTCACTTAGACACATAAGAACAGACATTTTGTCCTTCCACTATGGATTAATAATGAGACATTTTCATCAGGGATTCTTTATTCTCATAGGAATACACATGTGAAAATCCATGAATTTCTAATGTGTAAATATTTGAGCAGGATATAACCATACAGCATAAAGAGTGAATTGGACGAAATTCTATCACTGTTGATTTAAAAGAATGGTTAAACCTCTAAGGGTCAAATATTTACCATTCTTTAGTGGTGAATTGATGAAGCATCCAAGTGCCATCTGTTCATGTTTGCCATCAATATTTTGTTGAGTATTTAGTAAATTAAGGAAATGCTAATTGATTCCACTCCTCTGAGCAAGGAAACATTTTCTTATCAACTATAGATGGCTAGAAATACTGCCTGGAGAGAAGAGAGGAGTATTCCATCTTCAAACTAATTCATGAAAATATAACAGGGTAATTATCCTAATACAGATTCATTTTCTCATGGGTGATTATCTGGGTCTATTTTAAATAAAAAGTAAGAAACATCATTGCACATTTGATTTAGTCAAATGGATTCAGAATGTTACTCCAGAAATTATCTTCTAATATTATTTAAATTCTCTGAATATGGGAAACACTGATGTTTCCTTGGCTGATGAGCCCTTATTTGTTTAGAAATGAGCAATGAAACCCCCATGGGGTCACAGTGAAGTTTTATCATGAGCAGCCTTTAGGCTACAGTTTGCAATCAGTGAATATTTATATTAGTAGCAATTTCACAAGACACTAATTATCTTATCATGGGGAAAAAGGTTAAAAAGAAGCTTCTCCATTGAACACCTACTGTGTGGATAATTAAGTAGCTCCATGGCTTCTTTCATTACTACGTTCAATAATAGTTAAATACTAGGGAATCCAGCTATAATCAGACATGATTTGATGAGATATAGCAAAAGACAGGAAAACAGAACTTTTATACCTAGTTCTACTCATTAAATTACTTAATTTGATAGACAATGGTTGTTATTTTAATAATAACTTCTAGTTACCCACTGTTGTACAATGAACAAAACCAATTAGTATAAACATTTAATTGCATATTGTGACACTCATGAAAATGTATTAAGATACCTAAAGTAATTTTCTTCTTTTTAAGGTTATATTGAATTTTTTTGTGAGTATAATTCTTAAAGGCAATTTAAACTTGACATGTCTAGGTGTTATTTAGAAAATTATTTATCAAATTGGGGTAAATAAGTTTTCTGTGTCAATTCATCTCTCAAAGCTAGTGTATCAAAAGCATTGAAGTACATTTTTGACATGAGGTTACTGAAAATTGTAAAATAGTAAAATTGGTTATTATAGTACAATTAGAATTTTTATCAAAGTATTAGCATGGGATACTAAAAACAGTTAAAGTATTATTTATGAAATATTACTTTGTTAGCTATGAACTAAGTAGCATTTTAAAATAACCTATTTTAAATTTAGTAGTATAACACTAATTTCAACATTATTTTAACCTTATAAATTCTATATTACTTGTGATAATATAATTTTCATATAAAGGTAAAACAAACATATACTATAAATAGTTCTCTCATTCTTAAGCTTTCATTTCAGAATTCCTGTTACTGCAATCTCAGAATATTAAATAAATGCAGATAATAGTCATTTATTATTGAATAACTCAGAGAAAGTTTGAGTAGGCACTATACCTTAGTTACTGTTATAAATATAGTGCTCATTGAAAGTTTTTATAACTAACAGAACTGATTTCATTAAAAAATTAAGGCACCATATAATTGGAAATCAAAGACTATCATTTTTGTATCCAAACTTTTAACAACCTCCTTATTAGTGTTCTCAAGTGTATAACTTCACAAGATATAGGCTTAAATTTTCTAGAATGTAAACTTCAGAGCTTACCTTAAGATATTTACAAACCTACAACTTAGAGAACACTTTATACAAATCTTGTATTTCGCAAAAGCCTACTCATGACAATGTGAACAAGGACTCAACCTTCTTATTGTATATGAGAGCTGTTGAATAGAAGACCTATGAGATACGAGTGTGATGTGCGTCCAAACATTTGGGGGAAGGTATGGATCTAAATAAAAGTCCTAAAATCCAAATAGAGCAAGAAATTTATAATAAGCTAAAGAAACAGTGACCAGAAAACACAGAGATCAAATGCAAAATTGAAATAAATATTTAGAAAACAAGGTTGTCAGAAACAGTTAATATCTCAAATATTTAAGGCATTAAAACAAACTATAAGGAGAAAAACAAATATTATTAAAACTACTGAAAATGTATTTGAATGAATATTTATCAAATGAGGCCTTACAAATAGCTAGCAAATATTTGAGAAGTAGTCAATATTACCAAAGAATGCAAATTACTCTAATATTAATATACTATCACACCAGCAGTATAGAGAGCATGAGGTCTTTATGCTCCCAAATAAGCATTAGAGAACCAAAAGTGGTAAACTTTAGCCTTTCTTCACCTGAAAATCTGGAAATGAATGTACTTAATTAATGGCTTGGAGATTTCTGCTATCTTAATCACACCTAAATCCCCCAGACTATGATTTTTATCCCAGACTCTTTCTCCCCAGACCTCGAAAATTTTTTCACAGTCAATAAAATGCATCATTACTAGGGATCTAATCTGTACTTTGAAACAAAGTAGGTAACCACTGTGCTATCTGTAGCGCCAGGCTACTACTGACCACCACAGATTCTATATTTATCTAAGTAATCACCATAGACCCTTAACTCTAGAAGTTTCTGAATCAACAGAACCCATTTTAACGGAAGAGGACATATGTATTTTGTAATGAGTTTCAATGAGGTTGTCACCCAAAGGTCTGACCTAAAATTGTTCCTGTCTAAAAGAACTGCAGGGATTAAATAAATAAATAAATAAATAAATAAATAAATAAATAAATAAATAATAAAAGTGGAGAACAGGCTGAAGGAAAAGAAGTTCAGTGACCAGCCCAAATTGGGATCCAGCTCAAGTAAGGCTCAGAGTCCTGACACTATTACTGATGCTTTGGTGTACTTACATATAGGAGCCTAGCATGGCTGCCCTCCAAGAGGCCCAACAAGCAGCTGAAAGAATCAGACGCAAACATCTACATCCAACCAATGGACAGCCGGAAACCCCGAGGTTGAATTAGGGAAAAGCTGGAAGAAGCTAAAGAGAAGGGAGAACCCATAGCAAGACCAGCAGTCTCAACTAACCTGGAGCCCGAGATCTCTCAGACACTGACTTCCACAAACCAGGCAGCATACACCAGCTGATACGAGCCCCCTAACATATATACAGCAGAGGACTGGCTGGTTTGGGTTCAATGAGAGAAGAAGCACCTAACCTTTGAGAGACTTGAGGCCCCAAGGAAAGGGGAGGCCTGGCTGGTTGGGTGGGCTGGGGGTGGGGTAGCGACATCCTCTTGGTGGCAGGGATGTGGATGTAGGGTTAGGAGTAATGTTATGAGGAACAGTTGAAGGGCAGACCAGGATGGGGATAACAGCTGGACTATAAAAAACAAGATTAAGGAATAATAAATATAGTGATGATGATAATAATAATAGAAAATGAATACATATATATATATATGTATACTCTATATACAGTAATGTTTTAATTTTCTTTTTTTGTTTGTTTTTTGTTTTTTCATTTTTTTGTTTTTTTCTGAGACAAGGTTTCTCTGTGTAGCCCTGGCTGTTCTGGAACTCACTCTGTAGACCAGGCTGGCCTGGAACTCAGAAATCCGCATGCCTCTGCCTCCCAAGTGCCGAGATTAAAGGCATGCACCACCACCGCCCGGCAGTGTTTTAATTTTCATTGGGAAACTTTTTTCTCTAAATTGGGCTTTTGTTAAGTATCAGTATTTTTAATATTTTATATAAACTTCCCAGTGTTAAAAGACTCTAAGACTCTCAAATTTTGAACCTCATTGGCCAGTGATTCATGTTGAATTGGATTTTGTTCTTTCCTCACTTGGACCATTTTCCTGCTTGCTTTGTTGTTTATAGCAGCCCCTATACTAGAGGGAGAATGGTATTATAACTATAAATGATTATTTTTTTCCAGGAGACAGAGACCAATACAGAAAACCAAAACAATTTAAATTCAGAGAACATCTGGCCATGGCTAGCGTAGCCCCAAATGATACATCTACAGCACAACTCCCTCACTTAAGGCTCAGCAAACACTACAGAATAGAGGTTGAGAAGACATTAAGAGCCAGAGATACAGGGTACCTTCTAAATGTAAAAGGAAAGCTGCACTCATTAAATCTTAATAGCATGATTGCTTAAACAAGACTGGAACAAAGACAAAACCAGTTGACATGTCAATAGGGTTGTGAGTGATCTTCTAAGGGGCTCCTCATAGCTAAAGAGCTACAAATTAATGGCCTCTGTAAGAAAGAAAAAATATTTTCAATGCATAATCTTTCCAATCGCATACCCAATCTCAAGTGGTCAGACATAACCACATATATGTGAGATCACAGAAGGAACTCAGTTGGTCATATATGAACTTCTGTGTATATATGAATGCAACAATCATAATTTAGGAATAAGATAGCATGATTCTAAAAGGAAATAAGGAGGACATTAGAGACGTTGGAGAATGAAGAGTATTATTATGTAAATAATGTAGCTATTGTTTTCATATGTGAAATTATCAAAAAGAAATTTGAAAAGGAAAATAAAAGTGAAGACAAAGATGTAGGGAGAAAGAATTCCTTGTACATTACTTACAAGAAATTAATTAATATGGCCATTATGAAGTAAAGGATGGAAGTTACCAAAAGAAAGTAAACAGCAGTTCTGTCTGCACTCTTGTGTTTATTGCATCAGCAATCACAATAGTAAATATATGAAAATGAGGTAGCTACCAATATACTGACATCTAACATGTAGCATCTAAAATAACTGATCTCGTAGAATTTGATAGTAGAATGATCATCAAGATAAACAAGAAAATGGAAAGTAGCAAGATAGGAATGCTGACCAACTAGTGCTGTGAGGTTTGGTATGGTGAAAAATTCTAATATACCTTTATGCTATAAAAAGACATAATGAGTCAACATTAGTGGAATACAGCAGAAAAACAGTAATCACAAGACCTTCTTTGTACACATGAACTCAATTGGCTGTGACTGCATGCAGAAAACCTGCATAAGATTAGTCAGACAAACGTCCCACCATAGAGAAAGAAGATACATTAAATACCACAGCTATTGAGAAGCTACTGTCAATGTATCCCCTGAGAGAAGAAGATTCAGTGTTGTTCAGTTCACAATCTTAAGTCATGCTTCTTCACTCACAAACATACAATGAGCACTAACTGAATGAGAGGGGAGAGAGAGAGAGGGAGAGAGAGAGAGAGAGAGAGAGAGAGAGAGAGAGAGAGGGAGG
>NW_021620995.1:6500420-6621473 GCF_004785775.1 Grammomys surdaster
GAGAGAGAGAGAGAGAGAGAGAGAGAGAGAGAGAGAAGAGAATATCAGAGTAAAGAGGGAATCTGAGAGAAAATCTGAGAGAGAATCAAAGAAAGAGAATATACATGAAGTTGGGAAGGTGGTGAGAAGGTGTCTTAATGGCTGCAACTCTAACATTTCTGAGTGAAAAGATATCACAGCTCTTATGTTACATCTTCCTAAAGCCCTTTGAGTACAAACTGGCAATAAGTTAATAAACATTTCAACTATCTATGTAAAGAGAAAAAAAGAAAGAAAGAAAGAAAGAAAGAAAGAAAGAAAGAAAGAAAGAAAGAAAGAAAGGGAAAGGAAGGAAGGAAGGAAGGAAGGAAGGAAGGAAGGAAGGAAGGAAGGAAGGAAGGAAGGAAGGAAAGAAAAGAGGGGACTGGAGAGTAGATTTTATCAAAACTGATTATATACATATATGAAATTCTCAATTAAATTTTAAAAAATATTTTAGTGAAATATGTGTATTCTTCACAAAGAATTGATATATGACTCTGATGTTTTAATTTAATCATTTATGTAAAATGCATAAATATATCCTTTTCATAAAACCCATTAATATGTATAAATTCTGTGTTTTGTTTTATTAAATAAGTTTTTATGTAATTAGGTTGAACATTTAAATTTCCTCTTAGACAAGTTTAAAACTTACAAAGAATTACTACCTGCATTATAAAACTTTGATTTCTTCATTTGAGAATAATATTTCTAAATGAGATAATTTTTTTAAATCAGTGGATTTGTTTTTCTTTATTTTTTTTAAATTGGATATTTTTCTTATTTACATTTCAAATGTTATTCACTTTCCCTGTTCACTGGCCCCCCACCCCCTATTCCATCCTCCCTCCCACTGCTTATATGAGAGTGTTATCCCACTCACACACCCACTCCTACTTACCCATCCTCGTGTTCCCCTACACTGAGGCATGGGGCCCTCACAGGACAAAGGCCTCTCCTCCCATTGATGCCCAACAAGGGCCATCCTGTGGACAATACGTCCTGACAAGAGCCTCCTTCCTCCCCCAGTTCCTTGTTCTCCCACAACTTTCTCTCTCAGAAACAGTGCTCCTCCATTTCTCTTAAGAAAAGAGCAGACCTCCCTGAACATGGCATAAAAATTTGTAATAAAATTAGTTGTAAACCCTCGTATCAAGATGGGATGAGGCAATACTATATGAACAAAAGATCTCATGAGCAGGCAAGGACAATCCTATACTGTGCACAAGAAATGCCTGTGTTCCTCCTAGTACTCATGTTCTCCCTATGCTTCAACACAGCATAAAGTGTTCATTTTATCAACAGAAATTTTTATCATATCCCTGAGTTGGTCTCACTGTTGTACTCATAGCATTTAGTCACAAAGTTAAATGTCTCATCATAAAAATATATCTAAAGAAATTGAGGATGACAGAATGAGAAACACATATACACACACATAAACACACACACAGAGAGAGAAAGAAACAAAGATGGATAGTAGGTAAATGATATAGAGATAAATAGATAATAGATATAATAACAGACTGAGGTAACCACATAGCTGAAAGAATTTAAATACTAATTCAGTAGTTATATCATATATATATATATATATATATATATATATATATAGTATTATTTTATTTTGTATATATACATGATATATATGTATATGCAATTTTAAATATGTATAATGAATTAAATAATATTGCTCAGCTACTGAGAAATTCTTTTCAGAAAAACAGAAAGTTACCAGGAAAGATAGTATGACTATCTGGTTTTGCTAACCTGCCTTTCATATAAAATTAAAACTCAAAACTTAATGGCACTAATGAAAGTTTTCACTACTTCCAAGCCATCCCCATGTGATGGTAATTAGCATGGAGGTGTTATTCACTCTTGTCCTAATACAAGCTTTCTTTTAACCTTTCTCAGAGGTCTCACTATTTTTTGCTTCACCGATTTGCTTTATTGAACATTATACGACATGGCAAGCAATTAAGTATGATTGTGTAGAAAATTAAATCAGCAAAAGTGCATTAATGGTCAGGTTTAAATACATAAGCAACAAAATTGAGGTAAAGGTTGCAGTTCTATATTTAACTTTTCATATTGTGCTTGAGTATTATAGAGTGTAAAATGTGTTAAATCATTCATGCTTTGAAGAACATTAAAATGTTTCTTCACACTGGATTTATTTGGTAGGAGGCTTTAAAGTCCTGTTATGAAATATCATTATTATCCTATTTAATAGCACAGCCACCGTGAAGTTCGATATGTTGTTCTCATCTTGGAAGAATGGTGATACTTTTGAATGGATAGAGTTTTATAACACATGCACAGTGTGTGATGTAATATTAATTTACAACATGTGAAATTATCCAAGCTGAATATTCCATCAATAGTTCAACAGTCTTTTCATTTTAAAAAATAGTTCCAAGCATGCCCCTCCTTTTTCTCCTGATGGAAATAAAGTACAGTAATATTCTGACTTGAGAGATTTGTGTGACTTTTTTTTTCCTTAACTGATGAATTTGTTTTAAAGAACTGACAAGACATACAGTTAAAACACTGTATGTCTTAGACATGTTAGTGCAATCTTTTGCTCACAATCACAGATGGTAACATTTTTTCTTTTCTCTTCAAATTTCACATGTACATGGTTTTGAGGTGGTTGATTTGAGTTTCATTTATTCATTTGTTTTGTTTGACACTCTGTCTCAATGTGTAGTTCAACTTGGCCTGAACCTTGCTACCTGGACCAGGTTTGTCCTTGTATCTGCCCATCAAGTACTCTCATTAGCATGATCCACTACACATATCAATAGCCATGCCTTCGGAGCACATATCAAATAAATTTAAGTTGCTGAGAAAATTGAAATAATTGAAAGAGAACGTACATAGCCTCCCCATCTTTACATAGCCATTTACACTAGTCTTCAATAACTTAATTCATGTAATATTATATTATAGAAGAAATATATTGGCTCTTTGCTATCATACAATCTTTCTATTTGTAGAAGATAATCACAAAGTATATTATTTTTTCTGTCTATAAATTAATTTTACTTTTTTATAATTCAATCACTTTACAATGACCAAATTCTCTAAGAAAATAAACGTGTTTAATGTACTATGGCCCACAATCAAATATTAGTTACATAACATCTATCCCTTTTACTTCTCTTTAGCCACTTAAAAAGACAAATAACATAGAGTTCTTCTGCCTTAAACTATGAGTTCCCACACAGGAATACATTTGGGTATGTCTTATCTGAATTTTGTAGTATGGCAAATTCTAAAGAAATGAATGTGTAAGTTTTATGACAAGATTCTTAGGTAATAGAGAAAATATATCACAGTACATCAATCATTAAAATGTTTGAAATTTTGGGTATTTAAGTTTTAAAGACTTGTCACAATTTTAAATATCAGGAATCTGGAGCTGGAGAAATGGCTAACATTTATAAACCTTCATACTCTTACAAATGACACTGTTGTAGTTACCAGCACCTACAAGGTAGCTAGCAGTTGTAACTCCAATTCTATGGGATGTGACACCATCTTCTGGCCTAAGAGTCACTGCATGCATGTGATATTTATGCATAACACAGACAAAACATTCCTAAACATATTTTACTTTAAAAAACTGAAAACATCATCCAAACAACCAAATAGACAGAAAAGACCAGAATCCATCAATACTAAAACCAAAAAAAAAAAAACGGCAAAACTGTCTCCCACGCCTGGCTCTGGAGCTCAGCTCTGGAAAAGGCTCAGTTACAACCCACCTGGTAACATCTTGAATGAGGAGAATGGTTTACTTTACTTCAAATGCCTGGCCCTTGTTCTTTTTGTTGTTTTCATCCTGTTGAGTGAAATGCTGAGCCCTTTAAAGACTTTTGGATATCAGGAAATTACTGCTTTTGTTGAGGATATTAACACCAAAGTTGGCATTAAAAAACTGACTTCAAGTATGAGTGAAAATATTTATCAGTTAAATATTTTATTTCTTAAATGACTTTCATGTATTTATATCTTTTTACTAAAATATTTTCATATTTTAAAATCAGTAATATATATATATATGTGTGTGTGTGTGTGTGTGTGTGTGTGTGTGTGTGGTGTGTGTGTGTGTTTCATCTACAAGTTTGTACACTACACATGTGTGCCTGGTGTCCAAAGAGATCAGAAGATAGAGGCCAGAAGAGGTTATTCTGTCCAAGCCTGAACCAATTCTTAGTTAGAACTTTGATATTCCTGTGTTTTCTTAGATTTTGGAAGCCAAGATCTCCCATAACTACCTCATGGTACAAACCTCAGATAATTATGTATAAAACTAAGTGTGTCAACCTGGCGTGCTTTCAGGCATGCTACAATTCTTTTCCAGCAATTACACTCTCCACAAGCAACTGTTCACAAGTTGCATCAGAACAACTGGATCTTATGCTAACTGAATTGGAACCATTAATATTCTTAATTTTCAATAGTCTCTCTTAAAAGGTGGCATTCTTTTGACAGAAAGGAAATAGACCAGAAAATATTAGAGTCTTAAATCTAAGAATAAAAGAGGAGTTAGAGAGATTACTGAATAGTTAATAGAAATAGAACCTACGTAGGTTTTAATCCCACCACCAAAGGGCAGCACACAACCATCTTTAACTTCAGTTCTAGTAGACAGAACATCTACTTCTGGCCTCTATCTTCTGACCTCTGGGGCACCAGGCACACACGTAGTGTATAAACATGTAAATCAAAGACTTATATACATAAAAATATTGATTTTAAACTATGAAAATGTTTTAATAAAAAGATATTAATACATGTTTTAAAAATCTTTTAAGAAATAAAATATTTAACTGATAAGATATATCAATGTAGCATAAACATTCAAATCAACATGAAAAAGAGTTCCATTAGATGAAATAATGTTGCAAATATAAAAGAAAATATAAATTATACATTGTAACAATGTGAATATTTAAATATATATTCATTAAATATATATTGTATATAAAATATATATTGTCATATAGCTCTTCCAAAATTTATATAATGATTATATATTTGAGAACAATAACTCAAGAATTAGATGGGAACTAGGGTATATTGGAGTAATGAGAAAGAATACAAATAGCTTAAATGGAGAAATTTTTTCAGAAATATTATGGTAGAATAGTAAATAGATTTGAAATGATGAAAATTTAAAAATATATATATATAGACTGTATGAACACTAACATGTCTGCTGAACACTATCAACCCTTTGCTTAAGCATTTAGCTTTAAACTATATTATAATTTTTATTGAAAATAGATTTTTATCATATATTGTATTCTGATTATGTTTTTCCCTCCACCACAGCCTCCTATATCCCCGCATTTCACAATCTATCAAATTCTGCATTCCGTTGTCTCTCATTAAAATATAAACAGGGATATAATAATGAAATACAAAGATAAAACAGAAACAAAAAATCCTGACTAGGACATCACAAAGAAAAAGAAAAAGAGCCAAAGAAAAAGTTTAAGAGATACATATAGACATAGAGACACACATAGTCATACACTCTGAAAATCCGTGAAACCATAAACAGGAAATCATTATCGCATACACAAAGATCCTGTATGGTAGAAGGAGGATCAGGAGCAGGACAAGGAGGAGGAGGAGGAGAAAGAAGAAGAGGAAGAGGATTGAGAAGGATGAAGAAGAAAGGAGAAGGGTGAGAAGGAAAAAGGAGAAAAGGAGAAGGAGAAAAAGGTGGAGGAGTAGGAAGGAGAAGGAGAAGTCAGAAAGAGAAGGAAAAAAAGGAGAAGGAAAAGGGGAAGAGGAAGGAGATGGTAAGATTACAACCTGACTAAATTTTATGAGACAAAGAACTTTCAAAATGCCATTGAGTTAGGAATGTGCTGATCATCATTACTAGGAATAAGACTTGATGCTAAGTGTGGTTCATATACCCAGGGATATTTTGCAGAAGGAAATAACTTTTTTCCTTTGTAAGAGATTATCAATTGGAGAGAGATTCTGGCTTAGGTATGGGGCATGTATCTATTTTTTTTTTTCAGTGCTGGAACCCACTTGACATAGACCTGAACAAGCCCAGAAGATGTTGCCACAGCATGTGTGAGTTCATATGTGGGTCAACTCATCATTATATCATAAAGCCTTGAATTTTTGGTTTTCTCCATCTCCTCTGGCTTTTTAGATTATTTCCATTTCCTATTCCTCAGAATTCTTTGAACCCTAAGCAGAGAGATTTGATGGAGCCACTCTATGTAGGACTGAGTACTCTTATATCTATCATGCTTTGAATATTATCCAGCTATGGACCTCTGTATTTCTTATCATATTCTCCCCAAGGAAATTTCTTAAGCATGGCCTGACCAAGGCCCTGTTCTATGAGTATATCAGAAACTCAAAAGCAGATATTTTATGTCTGCATTTCCTTAATAGAACTTTTAGCACTTGTTTTTTCCTAGGTCCCTGAATCATTTAGTCTCAGGATTTTGGCCACTCAAGCAGTATTGTGGTTGAGTTCTACCTCATGGAGCAATGCTTTACATACAACTACATTTTGTTTTGTTAGTCCCACGAACTTTGTGCAAGCACCGCAAAGCACAATTTACAGGGAATCCACACTGTAGATGGAAGAGTTTGCAGTTGGTTTGGAGGTTTTCCTTTTGTAGTCTTCAGAGTGTCTTCCATTAATATCAATTCTAGTCCATAATAGAGAAGGTTCTAGGCAAGCATGTTCAATGAATTGTGTTGGGCTTGTCTGGAAATATGCTACATTTAGATAATGAAATATTATTTAGCTGATGAAAATAATAAAATCATGAAATTTACAGTCAAATGAATGTAGCTAGAAAAATAATTGTCTTGAGCTAAAACCCAAGAGATAAATATTGTATGTGTTCACTTATATATGTATGTTAGATGTGAAGTTTTCAATAATCAGGCTATAGTACATGTGACCATAGAGTTTAGATATAGAGCGTGGGACTAAGAAGAAGAAGAAGGACGTTTGAATCTCTCTAGAAAGAAGAACTAGAAGAGGTCCTTATGGACTGAATGTAGAGGAGATACGAGGAGCAAAAGATAAGACATGGAAGGGGAGAGAAGAAGGAAATAAGAGGAGGAGAAGTTAAAACAAAGCCATTTGCAAAGTCTTATGGAAACCAAATACGACAGAAGTTTGCTAAAATACATATATAAAGGTGATATAAACTGAATTAAAAAATAACAGGGAAGAAGGAGACCTAACTCAAAATTTCTGGTTGCTAAGTGGAGCCCCCAGATCTGGCAATGAGTTTTAAGTAATCAAGTTATTACTCAAAGGGCCCCATTGTAACTGCCAAAGAACCTGGGGTTTTGCCTAAGCTATGGATTGTTCTCCACAGACTGAGGCTAAGGCCTACTGTTGAAAAACAAACGTATATAACTCATGACTCCTGCATTTTATTCAATTACTTTTGCCTTTGAAACAGCATGTGACTGGAATTTTTTGAAAAAAAAATCTTTGAAAATAATGTTAATCTTTAAAGACATTCCTCTCAATATTGTTAGGGAATTTTAAAAGATTTTGGCATGCATAGTTGGTCATCTTATGTTGACTGTAAAGTTCTGAGTTGAAAAGTTATTTTCTGTATTAACACTAAAGTATTGTTTTCCTATTAAATTTATCTATTAGGCTTACACAAATTATACAGTTTCTTACATTAAAATTATAATTATTTTATAAACTCTTTCAGAGAACATCCTCCTTCATTTGTACTCTGTCACCAAGGACACTTTATGTGATAAATTTAGTAAAGGAAATAGACCCTGTGTCTGCTTTTTACAGCTTTCTTAAAATGTATACATTATAATATTTTAGAATTTCTCCGTTTTATTTCATCCTTGAACAAAAAGTATCATCCTACAATTAAAGCTACAGTTAAAAGTACAAATAGTTCTTGGAGATATTCCTTATGATTCATGGAAGTTACATACTATAGATTTCAACAATAAATCTTCACAATTTCTTTAATTGCTTAATTTGTTCAGTTTCCTTCACTTGCTGTTGAAGAAAATGTCTCAGTTGTAGTTAAAAAGACTATGACTTATAAGGCTCTATTTGCTTTCTTTTTCTTTTTTAATTTTTTTTTTTAATTTAAAGTTCTATGAGGCAATTTTAATGTAGTATTTGCTTGATGCCCAAGGTCAGGTTTTCAATCTAATTTTACAATAAAACAGGCACAAATAGAAAAATGGAATACAGAAGAGAAAAACATACACACACACACTATACATATATGTATACATATATATACATATATATCTAAATCTACATGTACATATGCATCTACATATGCATATACATATACATATAACTTTTAAGGAACATTAGCCAGTAGACTGTCAGTGGCCTATACAGTTTAAAATCAAAATGTGAGTTAAAAGGGAGAAAAGGAAGGAGATAGATAGAATGTGAGAAAGAGGGATTATTTTAATGTAGAAAACAGCTTACTTTCAATGTGAGTAAAAGACAGTCTTTTTGGCAAAAACTATATTTATCAAATTTTGCAGTCACATAAATGATAATAAATAACTTCATGATATCTTAAATAGTGACCTTGTAAAGTAGATTTACACTGGAGACCACAAAATTTAATTTAAACTTTTTATAAATTGTGAATAAAGTTTATTTAACTAATTTGACTGGGGTTTAAAAATATGAATATTACCATTATTATAATCATTAATTATCTGAGAATAAAAATTATGTGCTCTGATGACACTCACCTCCTGGTCTTCCATGTCTGCTCTTGCGACCTACCTATGTACGTTTGTGTGGTTCACATATTTACTGAAACATGTTCAAATTCCTAGTGGACAGCACTGCTAGGGACAATGTGTCTTTCTTCATTTGCTTCAACACCAAAAGCCATTAGCTAAAGAGAATAATCCATCACCCAGCAAGGAGAAGGACCAGCTCTCCTGGACTCATGAACATTAACTTATCTTCAGGCTCAGCCTCTGAAAGTACATCGCCATATGTACTTTGGTGGTAGTGAGGACTTCAAACATCAACATGGCCTTTGGCCTTATCAGGATCACTGACCCACTCGTTGCCCTCAGTGGTTTCATAGACCATGAGCATCAACAAGATTTCAAGTGGTTATACATGCCACTCATATCATCATTGCTCCCCAAGGCAGCGGAGCAAGGAATCATCACTGAGTTATCAGGCAGTGGCACACACTGCATAAGTCAACTTGAATCTTAGGCTTCATCAAGGTCTAAAACAGCAGCAGTATGGATCATCAACGTGGCTTGCAGTGCTGTTGTGGACCATGGTGGACTTTGAGGAGGTCTAATACAGAAAGTAAAGCTTTTCTCACCTCTGATCTCAGTATTTGCACACACTGGGATTCCACGCCCAGGTGGCAGTTTCAGAGGCTCAGTCTGTCTGCTTAAGCTCCATATTGCTTTACACCATCCTGCGAATTCTACCGAACAATGACAGCATGTAGACCTCAGTCCTCTTTCTCACCTGTCTCCACCATGAAGTCCACCTCTTTCCCTAGCTCATTGATCCATTTTCTCTACCTTTTCTACCTCTCCATCACATATTTGTTATTGGCAGTTGTGCTTGCTTGTCTTTCCAAAAGCCTGGACTCTGCTTCCCAGTGGGAACAGGACCATGGGTATGTGATGAAAAGCTTCAGAGTCACTTGTGGAATCCTGGGAAATCGTATTCCAGGGACCAGCATCAGGATGGAGATCTGAGTTTATTGCACAGCTCATAAGCTTATAAACAGTGGTTCTAACAAACCCAAGCCTCTAAATCCTTGGCCAATAATCACTTGTCACACTGACACTGTGCCCCAATGAAATTCTTTCCTCATGAGGTTACTCAAAGGAGGAGAGAAAAGCCTTATCACTCATCACTTTAGGACTTCTGTGAAAACTAAGGAAACATCCACTGAGCTGACCTAGGTTCCTTTTTACTGTCTAACCAATGTTCTGGGAGCCATCTTAGGTCTAATGCCATGTATGGCAGATTATGACTCTTCAGGGAGTCACAGGAGCCTGTGGATCCATGCTCTCCATCCCACTTTTTCCTTCACCACCCTAACCTCTACACCCCCTACAATGCCAGAGTTTGGGTGACTTCCCAATATTCTTAAACTGAAAATCACCCTTTGTGCTGCTATCTGTATTTTTGGTCCGCATGCATTTGTATATTGATGTTTTATATGAGGAGGAGGGAGGCTGGAGTTTGACATCAGGTGTCTTCAGTCCCTCTTCACTTTATTTACTTATGCGGGGTCTCTTGCTAAACTCAGAGCTGTATTCTGGGATCGTAAGTGATGGTAATAGCTGCCTGGCTATCGTGTGAGTGATAAGTAAGAGCTTCATTCCATGAAATCTCCCTGGTCCTACATGGAGCTAATTTCCTATACAGAAAATTAATAGAGTGGAGGAGAGAGAGAAGTAAATAGAGAGAGATGAGATGAGAGAAGGAGAAAGACCTCTTTTGTTCTGCAGGAAATTCTGTGCTTAGGAATTATACTACAAAACACACACACATACACACACACACACACACACACACACACACACACCACATATCAACAGATTCTAGCAGAATCATAACACAAACAGTTCTATTCTATGGTATGTGGGACTGCACTGAAAGTTATCACAGGCTCCAATAAAACATCAAAGTCAAAAATCTGGGTTAAGTGTCATTTTTCAGGTAAAGTACTTTATGGTCACTCAACTCTGAAAAGCAAGCAAGCAAACAAACAAAAAACAACAAATAAAAACTATTTTTTTAAAAAACGAATATAGTAAAAATTGATTGTAAGGGAAAAATCATAGTTTGAAACGTCATGTTAAAATATCAGAAAATTATACAGTTAAGTTAGTACCGTTTACATTTAGAATGTAAGCTTACAGGGAATCAATGCTGACAAAATATGGAATAGGATAAATTGAAAAAGTTTTACTCATGGTATAAACACAAACAAACAAATAAAAAAATACCTACCATATTGATAATATGTCATCTAATGCTGGAGAAGATTTGTGTAATAAATTAAAAATACCTTCTTGCAGCAAGATAATGAGTTAACATATTTCACACTAAATACAAGGATGTCTCATATGTCTCATTTGTTGGAGGTAGAAAAATCCAGTACAAGTTAGTCTACAGTAAATTATTGACCCAAACAAGAAAACAGGATATATTTAAATTTTATTTTCTACCTAGAATCAAAATTTCGTGTCTTAAAATATAATCCTGAGATTTGTTATAATGTTTTGGTTACAAAAAGGTACATTTCAGCCTCTCATTTGGATTCTTCTTTAACAGTCATAAAAGATATATTAATTGATTATGACATATGAAATTTAGTTTGCAACTTCAGGTATGTACATCTTGCTAGGAGGATTTTGTTTTCATTCTAATGAAATAAATTACTCTGTACAATGTTTCTTTCAAAATAAGACATAATAGTCCAAAGCTCCCAGAGTTAAAACAAAATCATCTTTCTGAGTAATGTAAATATGTGTTTAACTGAAATCAACAGTGATGTGAATTTGTAAAAAAAAAAAAAAAAAAAAAAAACCTCTCTATGATGAACCAGATAAAATGGCCACAAGTGTCCTGCTTCTTGGAAAGAAATGTGTCCCTTAGAAAGCCTCTTTTAACAAATCCTTAACAAATCAGTGTTAAATAGGTTTGTAGAAATGTTCAAGAAAACTAAAGGTCATACTTTCCTGAGCACTTTGAAGATGAAGAATAACTGGAGAAATGAATGTAATTAGCTGATAACTCAGATTACCGGGGCCATTTTATATGTCACCTTGAGAGCATAGAAAAATCTGCTCAATTCCTTGATGAGGTGCTTTAATTTAAAAGGTAAGGACACTTCAAAAAATTATAACAATGACCTAGAGAGTGATCTTTCTCAGGAATTTCAATTGGAAGTATTGCAAAGGAAATCATGTATTTTGAAACTATGTTAAAGATTACCTAGAAGTAAAAAAAAAAGATACAAAATTAAATAAGACACTCTTCTCTTGATAAAATCTGATCTAACTGATCAATTCATTCTCTGACTCTTCTCTGTGACAACCTGTCTCCTTTAAAGGAGATGTTTTAAACATAAATTTTCCAGGTAAATTTTCTGGAAAATAACTGTCCAATTATTGTTATTAGAAATGAACTGATTAGTTGTTAAGGGCAGTCTGTAGTCACTGAGGGTAAAATAGAATAGCCTGGTAGAATAAAAAGTACTATTCCTTAGAAGTAGCTCGTGGGGATGAATCTGATATTTGTGTATCTAAAACACAGCTCCAACAAACCTGAAAGCACAATTATTAACCAAATGTTTTAGATAATTTATAGTTTACTTAACATTTTTGTAACATTTTCAAAACATTGTATGTAGTAATGTTAGGGGTTTTGTGGTTATTGATCATTGAATCCTATGCTTTGGATTATGAACTCCATTTGTATAATTATCCTCTGTATTTTGCCCTCTAGTCTAGTTCATAGTGGATGAATGACTGGGGAAAAAGAAAAGTGGAAGAATTTGATGGATAATTTCTAGAAATTGATTTTAAAACTAAATGTATAAGTATAAAAGGATATATAGATGCATATAAATTATGTATATATGAGCATGTAACTTATATGTAAAGCAAGTATATATTGTAATTTTACTGCATCAGTGAAGTGTATTTTATAAACATGCTTTAAAAACCAATTCTTTTAAATGATGAATTTAAAACTGGACTGGCCACTTTAGAAGCAGATATGCTTTGATATAAAACGCTTTGTTTTCAATGATTCTTTTGTTTATTTACAACATTGGATCCTCTAAATGTTAAAAGTGAAGAAGAGGAAAAGTAAAAGTCATTTTTAGGCAAATTTTGATTACTATAAATTACTTTATATTTTAAAGTGGTGTTGCTTTTAAAACCAGATAAAGGGAGACTTTGGAAATCCCTTCTGTAAGAACACATTTGGCAGAACTAGGATGTAACTGTCTATCTCTTTCATTTGTGTATGCCAGAATAAATTTTAAATTTTTATAGATTTATGAGTCCCTATTAATATTTCCCAGAAACCAGAAAAAAAATAAGTCTATCTTCTTATCTTTTATTTATCAACTATATCTTATTTTATTTTATTATTTTATTTAACATATATCTATCAGGTATGTTTGTATATTTATGAATCTATCACTACCTATCTATCTATCTATCAATCTATCTTTCATTCTATCTATCTGATTATTGGTGACTAATTTACTCTAGGGGAGATATTTTTCTTTTAACTTAATTATATTCTGAACATTTTGATATACAAATATTATCTTTCAATTTATTAAAACATGCATGTTTTTCTGAATCTAATTGAAATATACACAGAGAAGATATTCCTTATTTGATCTTATCTTTCAGGTATCTTTGATACCTGCTAAAATAACAATTAGTTTGGACATTGTATTTCTTATATAGTGAGTACACTCATAACAATATTCAAGTAATCTTTTTCCATATGTTACACAATAACTGAACAATACAGGGGTGGGGTCTTAGAATAAAATCATTTCCCGATAGAATCACTAAGCAAGATTATGTATGCACATAAATGTAAAGAAAAGTCCTCCAAGGGAATAACCAGGTTAGTTTTTAAAATCAGACTTTTAAAGTTCTGCATTTATCAAAGCAGAATCCTGGTGATATGTATTTTGTGTCTGGTGTTAGATCTGCCCTACATAATATGTACACAAGGACATCTATGTTGAAACATGTTGTGATTTTTGTAACTATTCCAGGAAAATGATGAGATTATGAAAACATGGATTGTTGTACTAGAATGCAATTTTGTTTCCTTCCTTCATATTTTATTGATATTATTTCCAGCATAACCAGAGAGACAAAAATGACAAACCAGTGGCAATCTTAATGTATAACAAACTTCAATCAGTGCAAACAAAGCTACCAGACCATATGTGGAGTTTCCACCCATAAATGTTCTTCTATGTTGATAGTACTATAGGCAAAGACACCTCACCTGATTGTTATACTAGGAGGATTATAAGCATATTAAAATTAAAATAATGTGACATTTATGTGAATATTCCTAGCTGTAGATATTCCAAGCAAAGTTATCAAGGCAAAGGAATGATTTACTCACTGAGGTAATAATAGTTCATTTGTTCCAAACAATCTTTTGTTTTGCTTTGCTTTCTTTCTGATTGAAATAAACAATTATAAATCTAGTTTTCTCTCATCCTCTTAGTGTTTGGTTCTTAGTTTACTTTCTGTTATAAAAAAAAAAAAGGCTTCTTAAATTTTGTACTCTTTCTTTGTTTCCCTGATTAACTTGTGAGGATTGGAAATGGATGAATAAATTTCATAAGTCCGCTTAATAAAACAAGTGGCTGTGACCTATATAAAGCTGCTCAGATACGAAAAAGAAGTACTAAATTTTGTCAGAAATTACTTATAAGCCAATTACTCTAGGTATGTTGTTTGTTCAATGGAAAAAGAACCCCTCGGGGAAGAAAACCAGACACCACTGTCCTACTTTAGGTGTCTAAATAATGAATCACAGTAGCATGCCTCTCTTGGGAAAATATGTCTGCTACACTAATCGTTCTCCTGCAAAACCTTTGCTACTTACTGTGTTCAATAGTGTCAGAAGAGATCAGCCAAGAGGGTCTTAAATTCTTAATTTTCGTGGAACACATTAACATAGTTTGTAATAATAATTTCTAAGAATCTGCTGAATTATATACAGAATCATTTTCCTCTTTCCTTAAAAATAAACATTCTTTAAACACACTAAGAATGAACTGAATTGCCCTCTAAAATATGCCAATTAGCAAATTTATAATTCAAAAAATTCTGGATTAGACATGTATCCATAACTAAAAATCACCTGATTTATTCAATGTAAATCCTATTTCCAGAAAACATTTTTTAAAATATAGTTCTCCCTCTCCTCAATATGTGGATATAGGTCTGTGTGGGGTCTCTTGGGTGGGTATTCATTCATGCACATAGACCATGGCACAAGTGTGAAGGACAATTTTCAGAAGGCAGTTCACTCAGTCTCGCTTATAGTCCTGGTATAAAACTAAGGTTTCCCACTGAACCATCAGACAGGCTCCAAATCAGTTTTACCTCTATGGATACATTGACAGGTACACAGAGTTGATTTATGGAAACATAATTTCCAGGAAATTTGTAATTATTTATTAATTTGTAAATTTTGTTTACAACAAAAAGTATTTTAAAAATTATTTGCTTAATGAATGTTTACAATAGTAATTAAGAAAAGAAAGTTTTAACAAGTTTAATATTTGGAATGAAATAAGTGACTTTCAGGTTTTGTTTCTAATTTATTAACACTTATAAAAGGTTAAAACACAGAAACATATTTCATTTTCGCCA
Source organism: Grammomys surdaster (assembly GCF_004785775.1). NCBI lineage: Eukaryota > Metazoa > Chordata > Mammalia > Rodentia > Muridae > Grammomys > Grammomys surdaster. The sequence goes on from NW_021620995.1 coordinate 6,515,889, forward strand.
AAAAAAATTTTTATTCCTGTGCAGTAGTGTTTGTCTCTAATCTCATAGCTTCAGTAACAGAGGCCAAAGCTTGCCAATTGGATTGCTGTCTGAATTATATAGTGAAATCCTCCTTTCAAAACATAATTTTGAAACATTTCTCATTGATGGAAAACACTTGTAAGATTTGCTATATTTACTTACATTAATTGTACTAATATAACTCACAATGTCTTTGGGAGTCTGGTTTTACAGTGACCTTCATACAGGAAGTATTTGGAAATATAAAAAATAATGTTAACTAAGTGCTCCAAAAGAAAAATCAATGACATAGATATGGATAATATTTTGAAGCCTCTATTTGGCGGCCAAATATGACTCACTTATAGCTGTTAGTGTTCAAGATAACTTAATAAATACTAGTACAATATGTGGCTTAATGGCTGTTATTCTAAAAGACTCTTGATAATGTTTAGGAGAAACATTTACATAGACATTGAATGAACTATGGTATTTTTGATAGTGTTAAACTGAATATTGACATTATAATAAAAATAGTTTTGCCATGTGTAAGCACAGTCCTAGGCAACTCGTGTGACATTGTGTTGCAGAAGTGAACTTATTATCCTGATATTTTGTTTTAGTATTCATGCATTTTATTTATGTGACAAGGGTAGAAGGACACATTAGCCTTTGCTTACTAGTGTCTCAAGTAGATGCCTATGTAAATTTAAATATTTTGGAGAATGAGAAGTATGATATTTTGATTATGATATTGGTTGGAAGTACTCATTGGGTAGTAGATTTTTATGTTATTAAACAGTACAATATATAAATTTATTATGTTACAGAATGAGAAAATGGAACAAAATAATATAACAAATAATTTTTGATTACTTTTTTTATTTTTTAAGACTTTCTCTTTTCCCAAATAACTTTCTTTATGCAAAATAATATAAAGAATAACTCTCATAAAAGTTATATCTACTAATTTAAGACTGCTATTTCAAACACTTTGTAATAACAGGCATTATTAAAACAAAAGGTTTAATTATTTGTCATCATTTTAGAAGAAACACATAACAACCCTTATACATAAATTTTACACATAAATAAATCTTTATACATGATTCTATATAAACAAATTCCACACATAACAATTGCTGAATATAGGCAATTATATTTATAAATTTTAAACGTTTTGAATCTAATAATACAATCATTAAAAGTATATTTTAAAATGGATAGTTAACTTCTAAGTCATAATTTATAATTCAGTCCTAAATTATAATATTGAATTTGTTCATTCCATACTCTGAAGTTTCCTAACATAATTTTTCATTCTTCTTTATTCATTTGCTGAATAGCATAGTTTGCTGTCCAGAAGGCCTGTCAAAATTCAATGTTGCTTCTAATGTGCTTTCTTGCAATTATAGACTTAAAATGTGTGACTACCTTCTTTTTCTCCTTTAGAATTTATATTGTGTAGCATAAATTGACTCTAGAGTACCAATTTCTCATATTTTTCAGTACAGATTTTAAAATTCACTTTGGAATAATAAGCCAAATTCTGGAAATAGAATACTGTCTGGGGATTAATTAATTTCCTATTTTTATCTTATATGCCAAAAGGTAATTTAAAAAACTGCACTCATAGATATATTTATTCCACAGCAGTTATATGTGAGTTTTCTCTAGATGGTTGTCCTATAGCTAGTTATGTGTTATTGAAACTATATACATGGAAACTCAAAACTATTGGTCTTTTTTAATTTTTAAGCAATCCTCTATTTTTGTGTTCTTATTTGTAGCTATTTTAGGTTTATGCATTTGGAAGTTTTCATCTTGATATTTGTGCAAGTTTTCCTACTTTAGATAACAGAAGAATGTCCTTAGCTCTCTTCTTCTTGATTAAACTTAGAAGACCCTTTTTACTAACTATGGTGCTTGACCTAAGCCCTCAACTATGATGTGTAGCACTCGAAGTAGAAAGTGTGTACAAACTTTTGCACTTTTTAATCATATTAACCTTATACTAGCCTCTTTCTCTGTCTATAATCCAATAATCTCTCTGAAGGAGAAAAATATTTTTTAAAATGTATTCAGCGTGGTGAAAACACTTTGTACCTTACATATTTATAGGAATAGCATCATTATTCAAGAATACCAGCACCCGCAGAAAAAAAATTGAAGAGCCCAAGTGAGGATGCCTCAATCCCACTCAGGAGGAAGAAGAAAGCAATCACAAGAGGTGGGGGAGGGAGAGACCTGGGTGGGAAAGGGGACAGCGGGGGGAGGGGGGTGGAGGGCAAGGGGAATCGTGATCAGGTATTGGGTGGGGAGAACAGGACTGAAGTCCTGAGGGCTAGCAGAAAGGATGGAAACAGTCAACCTTGGTATGTAGGAGGTAGGAGGACCCTCTAGAATGTACCAGAGACCTGAGAGGTGAAACTCTCAGGACTCAAACAGGGACCTTAGATAAATGCCCTACAGTGGAGAGAGGGAAATCGTAGAGCCTACCTCCAGCAGAAAAACAAAGCACCAAATGAGGGATGGTATTGCCATTCCACAGTCAAAACTCTGACCATAATTGTTCCTGACTGAAAGAGCTTCAGGAACAAAAATAGAGAAGAGTCTGAGGAAAAGGGGGTCTAGCAACAGGCCCAAATTGAGATCCAGCTCAGGGGGAGGCCCCAAGGCCTGATGCTATTACTGAGGCTATGGAGGTTATGGTGTGCTCAGAAAAATGTATCTATCATGACTGCCCTCTGAAAGATCCAACAAGCAGCTCAAAGAGTCAGATGTAGATATTTACACCCAACCAATGGACAGAAGCTGCTGACCCCTGTGGTTGAATTAGAAAAAAGCTAGGAGAAGCTGAGGGGGAGGGCAACCCTGTAGGAGGACCAGCAGTATCAACTAACCTGGACCCCAAGATCTCTCTGACACTGGGCCACCAACCAGACAGTATACACCAGCTGATATGAGACTCCCAACACATATACAACAGAACAGTACTGGGTCTGAGTTCAGTCAGCGAAAAGACACCTAACCCTCAAGATACTGGAGGCCCCAGGGAGGAGGGAAGTCTTTGTGGGCTGATAGTTGGGGGTGGGGATATCTTTGTGGAGACTGGGGGGAGGTGGTATGGTATGTGGAACAGTCAGAGGGTGGATGGGGAGGCAGATAAAATCTGGACTGTAACAAAAAGTTTAAACAAACAAAAAGAAAAGAAAAGAAAAGAAAAGAAAAGAAAAGAAAAGAAAAGAAAAGAAAAGAAAGAGAAGAACAGTGCTGAGGGTATTCTGTAGTATGTTTTCCTCTCATGTCTTATCATTATTTATCCCAAAAATAAATGAAATACTTCTTGATGATATCCTGCTGTAGTCATAGTGACTTATTCAGTCATTATCAGAGCAGCTTTCTGCAGCAGATAGGAGCAGGAGCAGAACCAGATACTATGGAAAATGAGAGGGGGAGGAGAGGAAGGGAAGAAGGGAAGGAAGGTAGGAGGGAAGGAGAGAAAGAGAAAGAGAGAGAGAGAGAGAGAGAGAGAGAGAATTGGAGATCTCCTTTGAGTTCTTTCCCTCTGGGAATGGGAAACCTTAGGGAGGAGGAAGACAATGGGAGTCATTTTGCATCTATATTCGTTTACTAGGATAGTCACACTTGATTTGTGCTAGGTCTCTGTGATTTCTAGTTTTAGGATTGTAAAGCTACATACACTAAAAGTAGAGCTCATATTTCTATATTTATGTTCGTAAGATAATATTTTAAATGTTAATTAACACTTGTGGGATGGACTATATGTATTACAGCATGTCTAAATTACATAGAAATATGCAGTAATTTTAAACCTTGTCACAATGATAAGAATGATTTATGCACAGAATATCAGAATGATTTATGCACAGAAGTAGCAAAAAGTTTCACTTAGAGCAGTTATGATGTGTCAATTATATTGCTTAAATACAATCTAAAATTTTATCAAAATTGCATTCTGATAAAAAATACTGAACTATAATATATTTTGATTAAATGTAGAAAAATATATTAAAAGTCTCAGTTTTCATCTTATGAAATAAGATGAAACTATACATCTTATGTATTATTTACAGAGTAATTTAACAGAATCATTGAATGTGGGTCCATTAAACACAAATTATTATATAGGGTAGGAGAAACAAATACTAACCAATAAAGATTCATTGCTGTTCCTCTAACAGGCCTAGCTGAATTCGGCACCCACAGTAAAATTGTGGTGGCTCACAATCAGGTTTAGCTTCATTCAAAAAAATCTGCCCTCCCTAGGCACTCACAAATATGTGTCTTACACGTATACACACACATAAAGACATATTCCAAAATTAGAAACATTATGTAGCATATGTCACATTCTTTTCTATACATGGTAATGTTTTCCTCAAAATATTTAATAATATAATGTTTTCTATATTGTGGGGGAATAGATCTTACTTGTCTACCATAGTTTTGTGCAATTGATACTCAGCAGCAATTTTTTATTGGGTATTTTCTTTATTTAGATTTTAAATGTTATCCTTCTTCCATGTTTCCCCTCTGGAAACCCCTTATCCCACATCCTCCCCATGCTTCAGTGTAATATTTGTTAGTTAACAAGATGGTCATATTGATGATATGTCTAAAATGAGAAGAATATATATATATATATATATATATATATATATATATATATATTCACACATATATATTCTAAAATAAATACTGTATACACATATATACATACACATGTATATTTATGTACATGGATATATATATATATATATGTACAAAAGAATATATATATTATTTTGTTAAGGTTTATCCATAAACATTGTTTACCCCAAATCCTCCAGAGATGGGATTTTAATATGATGTATATAAACAACTGTGCATAGTTCAGCTTTTTATCCTTCAGTGTTATAGGTAAGAAGCTTGTCTACATGTATTAAAAGAAAAATCATATGTGTATAAAAGAATTACATATACTGATGTTTAACTTATGTACTTATTTTCTTTACTTTTTATAGAAAATCACAACAGTTGAGCTCTTTAAAATACATTATTTTGAAATATGTATGTATATATATAGTACTTAATTTATTTTGTTCAATTAGTAAAATACTTTTAAAGTGTCAAAAAACAGTATTATCTACTTTGAATTTGAACACTGTGTCATGATTACTAAGAATGCTATTGACATATTATTTTCTGGAGTCTCAAATTTCCAAAAGTAAAAACATTAGGGAAAAAGAAATTACAATATTTGCTCTCCAAATGTCAAAAATCAGAAAGTGACATAATTCTAGCATGTGAATTCCAGCCATTTAGCCTCCAAACTAAATCTCTATCGATTTAGACAAAAAAAATTATTATATACTGACGTTTTCAAATTTATGATTGAAATTTTGTGAATCTAAACCAAGCATAAGGAATTAATATCAATATTAATTTTATTATAAAAAGTACAGGCAAAATCATATTTTTGTCTTAATAAGTAGTATAGAATTTATGACTTTGATTGATAAATATTACCTGGAAAAGAAATGATGTTTCATGGACTAAATGTATTGAAAAGCAAAAGAGCCTATTGAATGAAAAGGTTGTAAGAATGTACTATTTATATTCTATGATTGTTCAATATTCATTAAGGATAGTACATTTATTTCTTGAAATTAAAGTTATAGAATGTTATGTTTCCTATACAAAGTGCACTAAAGAAACATCGAATTATAATCACTGTGCCTTGGAATACATTTGTAATTGAAATTTCTCCTGTGCAGTAAAACCGGCTAAATTTAAAGCTCTTTCCTCCCTAGCATATATCCTAACATGTTGCCATAATCACCATATGAAGTATTTCTCCCAGAGGTAGAATTCAATCAGAATGAATATATTACCAGAACAATAGCTATTCACAGGGGAAATAAATAGTAATAACAGGGAATGCAACAATCTGTCACTGTTATACCAGTTGGACTCAGATAATATGAACATTCTCATACATATATATGTATATGGTCTTGATCATGTGTTATTTTTTGTAAAGAACCTTGTTGTTTTTTGAAATTTGAATAGTGTGGTATCTATGCAAAAAAGTTAAGTTTAACATCTGTCAAATTAATTCCCCAAAGTAGAACATTTAGTATAACCTTGATACTATTGGCGGCATGCTACTTTCAGCTATTTTAGTAAAGGAGTGGGCCATTTATAACATGATTTAATTCATCATTGGTTGCTTTGACTACCATTCTAATTGATATAAATAAGTATTTTTGTAGCATCACATCTTATGTGCAAGTTATAAAGGCTACTTCTAATGAAAATATACATTTCTTTCATTAATAATATCAACTATACATTGTTTAATAACAGAGATAGGAATATGTAGATTCAAGAAAGATATACACTGGATGTTTTTAGTTAAATATCTTTGCATAAGCAGTTATGTTATTCTTAAAGTCAATAACTGAGTTATGATGTATGGTAGTGGTTTTTATTATTTTTGTGGTAGTATATGCATCATATAGACTTCTTTAATCACTTTTGTCACCTAGGCAACTACTGAATATTTTCATGTGTTATAAGGTGCCAATTTGGAGACACTTGTAAAGTGTGTATGGACCACCTTGGGTGTTTAGATATCTACTTTAACAAACCACTTTTATTTTGTGATAAAAAATACATTTGTTTTCTTTATTTTTAATTCGATGGCCCAGTATACTTAACTGTATTATATAGTTTGTGACTTTGCAAAGAGAGACAAAGAGGATGTGAGATCAAGTTGTGAGGAGAACTGGGTAGGAATGGGGAGGAATAGAGGTACGAAATCAGAATACATTGTGTGGAGAAATGATTTCACTAAGAAAATACATTTTCAAAAGGAAAAAAACACCCACACACATGAGTGCAAGCAGATAAGCATGCATGCCCTTGCGCACACACACAAACACACACACAACACACACACACAAACATACACACACCCACATACACACACCCACATAGACACACACAAGCACACACACACAAACACACACACTAACACACATATACAAACATACACACACACACAAACACACAAACACTCTGAAATATATTTCCTTTCCTTGTATCTAGAATGATGTCCAGCTTCTTCTTCAAATACCTGGCATATGATAAAGTCTTTGACGCTTAAAAGAAAGCCAGTGGAAGCTTTTTTTTTTTCCTCCCACAAACAAAACTCCCAAATGATGAACTAGCTCAACAAATTCTAGTTCTTAATTTCAGTTTTCTTTTACCGTTCTCACAAAACTATACGTGACAATGTAACTAACAATCTCATCAGTGAATCACCTTTATTTAGCAATTCACTTTTTCACATTAGTCTAATTAAGAAAAAATGCCAAACTACACATTCTGTGAGATGCTAGTACTGGTGACCCTTTTTTGCTATATATGAGATCTGAGATCTGTTTTTGCCATTGTTGTTGTTTTCTTTAACTCCCTGTAAGGAAATACTAGGTTCTAAATTTCATCCTTTCTAGAATACAGTCTTTATTCTGTGAAATCTGGAGAGAAAGACCCTTAAATCACTTCGTTGCTGAGAAGAGCTCTGCAATCCTAACTTCATGAACTAAATTCATCATAAGCCAAGCTTCTATAATAACAAATTTAAATCTCTGTAGGAATGACACCTTTGATTCAAGATGTCTGAGACTTTACTATCTTGTGTGGATGAAAATGGCTCGAAACCTCCTTTCAGTGAGAATAAAGTGAAATGCTCCTCACTCCATTTTTTAAACAACCTAGGCCAGACTGAGGAATGCTGTGGTAGGGTTGTCTAAATTCTGAACAATTTTGAAAATTTACAGTGGGAATAGAGGAGCTGGGATTTGAGTTCATGCACTTACATTTAAATAGAGTGAAATCTGCACATCAATTATTTTAAAATGAATAGCATATAAGAGTGACTATGACCTCACTGTGACCCTGACATATAGGGTCTAAAAATATTAGTAAAAATGTTTTTAAGATGTCAGATTTAAACATAAATTATATAAATTATAAGGCATTTGCTCAAGATGTAGTCTAATCATTTTTATAATGAAGTATCCAAAAATATAAGTGATTGTTGAAATACATGAAGATCATAGAGAACAAAATTGTCTAAGAAGCATTGACTTAAAAATTATAAAATTTAAAAATATTACAAATAGCGCAACTCAGGAAGAATGAAATAACTAGGTCGGAAAAAGAAAGAAAAACTCTAAAGTGAGTAAATTCATCTTTTTCTCAAGTGGTAAGACAATAAGATATCTATGACCAGGTATTAGTTTAAAATTGAAGACATAAAAAGTTTAACATTCTTTTAGTCTGCTTCTCCACCTGCGCCATATGTATTAGCCTGATACCTTCTCAGTCTAGGAGGTCTTCAATAACCAGAAACACAGGTGAGACTTCCTCCCAAATACCCAAGCCAGCTGGAAATCCCAAAGAGCCCAACTGATTCGGGACCTACCCCTTGCCTGAGTTTCATCTTACTTCAGATCTGCTACTTCACCCAGACCCACACATCCTTCCTGTCTTCCAGGAGGCCTGCTCTATCTGATGTCAGAGAGCTCTACCTGACCCTAAGGAGGTCAGCTCCAGAGACATCCAGGCCAGTTAACAACATAGATAACCAGATGACAAGAGGTAAGCGCAAGAAAATAATTGACAGAACACAGAGCAATTTGTCACATCAGAACCCATTTCTCCCAACACAGAGAGTCCTGGATACACTAACACACCTGAAAAACAAGATTATAACTTAAAATCTCGTCTCATGAAGATGATACAGAACTTTAAGGAGAATATAAAGAACTCCCTTGAAGAAATACTGGAAATTGTCTCCTGTGTCCCACCCCATACCCGGAAACAGATATTTAAGTTAGTAAAATTGATTAGATATTTCATTTAAACAACAACAAAAAATTGGTCTTTCTGCTCCTGAAATTTTACCTTACTTAACAAAAATGTTCATCGTTTTCATAAATCTATCTAAGATCTTGCCATTATTTCTACCCTCTCTGCAGTGTTATTATCCAGAGTTACATGAATTTCCTTGTTTTTGCTTTCTCAATCTGCTGGTTTCCTTTAACTGATTTTCTTAACTACATCCTATTGTTTGTTTGGGTCATGCACTTTCTTCCATATCATTTTTAATATTGTTTTTTTTTTTTAGTCTTTAAGTTAGCATGAAATGCTATTTCATAGTGTTTCTATGACAACCTTCATAAGTGTCCCTAACACCAAGCTTTTCTAAACTACCTTACCACTGTTAAAACAGGAAAACTTCAACCTTATACTGTAGATTTAATTTTTTTAAAAAAAAATCACAGCCGTAATTTTAAACTATGTATTTATTCATTCCTATTTTTGTAAACGTAAAAGCTGCAAAAGCTTTTCTGGTAATGCCTTAGATAATATTTTAATTTCTGGGTTGTGCTCAGGAAGGTAAGTGAAATGCCACAAAGATATTCCCTTTATATAAAGTTTGAATGATTCAACAGTCATTATTATCTATGCTGCTCCATAACATATATCCAAAATATATATTATAAATTACTATGTATGTATAAATATGCATCAGTTATCTTTATTGAACAAAATAAGTATTTATTTACAATTGTATATCTTGCTTATCAAAGTATTTCTCCAAATGACAGACCTTATACCTTGCATTTGGCATTCAGTGAATATTTGTTGAACTGAATCAAACTGAATATGGGCCAGTTGTCAGTTTTTATAATAGCAGTCTTCCATTGAGAGAAAGGTCCAGAAACCTCACATTTGTCCTCAGAAAGGTTATTAAGGTGAAGGAGATAATGATTTTCATGATAATATTTCTATAAAAATGTAGATATTTATCTTATCTGTATTGAATTGTTCTACAGAAATTTTCAATTTATAAGAATATAAAGAGAATTTAATCTCAGTCTGTTTTTAATTTTCTCCTGCTGCTTCTTGACAAATTTGCATTGCATTACATAGTCTTTGCCATGAAATCAAATCTCTGTTTCTGAGACTATATCTACAATTCTGAGCAGCAAAATGATACAACTTCAGAAGGGACAATGACATGTCAAAGCTTCCAAAATCTTGCTCTGAAACATAATTCTGTAGACAATAAGGTTACTCACAAGTGGAACCATCATTATTCTGTGGTTTTATATTTCATATTTGATTTTTGAGTGATTTAACAATTTACTACTCTATACTAATTTGTTGTACTTAAAATACTGCTTCCATTTGAATGTAAATAGTATAATAAAGGAATTATACATTCTTAAGAATTTTCTGATGGCAAATCCAATCATTAATCCTATATGCTAGAGTATTTTTCAATAATTGCTGCCAAATAAGTTTTAATGGTTATTTTTTTCCATGAATTTGTCAGTGAAGAAACATAAGTAATACTTTTATCTAAATATACAATTTTGCAAAGCAAATTTTCTTACTTAGTTTTAGTTAAGGAAAGTTATTTTATTTTAGCTTTTAAAATGTCATGGGCCATCAATCATTCTTCTTATAAGAATTAAATATAATATGACTTTGAACTTTCAGAATTGTGATAAATTAATATTTTTAATTTTATATAAAAATTTCTTTTATTTGCAAGTGAATTGATATGATCATTTCAGTGTAAAATTGTGAAGTTACCAACACATTTGGTAAATTAGAAATAAAATAAGGGCCTGGAGAGATGGCTCAGTGGTTAAGAGCACTGACTGCTCTTCCAGAGGTCCTGAGTTCAAATCCCAGCAACCACATGGTGGCTCACAACCATCTGAAATGGGGTTGTGATGCCCTCTTCTGGTGTGTCTGAAGACAGCGACAGTGTACTCATATAAATAACCAATAAATAAATCTTTAAAAAAAAAAAAGAAATAAAATAAGAGTTGATACTAGATGCAAAAAAAATAACTATGAAACATGTTGCATGGTAAAATATGGATATGCTACCTCAGCAAACTTATTTTAGGTAGCCTAACAAATTGTAGAAGTAAATCAACTGATTTTCAACAATAAGGAAAGATTTAATATTTGAATACCTATATGTTTAGGGGACATAGAAGTAGATTCAGATACTTTGGTCATCCTGGTAAGCCTTTAGAAACAGTGATCACGGGAATGTTCACGGAACTTTGTTTACTGCCTTGCGTGTTCTTTGACTATTTATGTTTATTTTCATGCTTGCTCCTTGACTATTTGCATCTATTGAATTGGTAGTTCCTCAACTTAGAGCTGACCTTAATACTTGCATGTAATTAAAATGGTATAAAATCAAAATGTAGGAAGTGGTATGGGATAGGGCTTTTCTAGGGAGGGAAAATGGGGAAAGGGGATAGTATCTGAAATGTAAATAAATAAAACATCCAATCAAAAAAGAATAAGGAAAGTTTTCCAAACAAAACATATTAGGAAGACTAATATCCTAAGAAAATCAACTTATTAAAACTATCATCAATTAAGAAATTGGATTCCTATACAAGCTATAGAGAGAGAAAAGTAATTACTGAAACATAAAACTTATGAACTTTTGGCAAATTTATTAATAACTGGCCTGGAAAGGCAGGCCCACTGGTGTAACAGGGGCTTTAACATCAGTGGAGTAGCCAAACACTTCCTGATTAAATAAATCCTACCCCAAAAGATAAAAACTAAAACAGGCATCATCAAAAGGCTAAAAACGTATGTCTAGTCAGGTCGTATGCCCAAGGGTAATAAGATGAGTATTATGCTGCTAAGTAGAAACAGACTTAAACCAACTTCTCACCTAAAGAAAAATGACTTTCTTAACAATCATTTGAGAAGAATCTATTTATGTAGGACATGGTGATTACCATAGAGATATACAACTGGAAAAGTTATAGGGAATATGAAATTGCAGAATGTTCAAATCCAAATAGAACATACATACCTCACTCTTCTATCTTTTCTAAGTAGAAAATAGAATTAAAAAAGACTATCAGGTAACTCAATGGATGGGTACAACAAATCATTGTCTTTTCTATACAAAAGAGTAGTTGGGCAGAGGAATGCATAGTGTTCAAAGCAGCATGTACAGAATCTGTGCAAGCCCAAAGCAGGCCATATTGTTATGTGGAAAGGGGAGCTGGGCAGGAAATATTATCCCAAACTGTGGAGCTATGTGGCAACTGTTAGGTGCTGGGAGAGAGTTTTCTTCTCTGAATGTTATCCTTGGTAAACTGGTCAATCTCCATTGGAAGGCCATGACTCAAAGAATGTCTGAGAGTCATGCATTGGTTGTATAGGATTAAACACAACAAAAAAATAATTAGGATATAAAGTTGGATGCAGAGGGAAAGGAAAGCAGATATGTGAAAAGTTGTGGTGGGTAAATATGATCAAATCACATTTATAAAACTTTAAAAAAAAACAACCTCATGCAAAAAATAAACAGGGATAACGGAAATGAACTTCCAGATGAATGAGGCTGAAATTAGAAATAAGAAATCTCCAAACACATGGAGCTTTTTCTCTCAAAGTAAACTTTCAATTCAGTTCTATTCTTTTGGTTTTCAGTATGAAGTTGAATTAACTAAAAAGACAATGGAGATTGTTTGAAAATTGCTTCAATCCCACTTAGAAAGGGGAAAAAATAATCACAGGAGGCAGGAGAGAGAGACTTGGATGGGAAAGGGGGGAGGGAGGAAAACAGGGGAGGGGACAGGACCAGGTATGGAAAGAGAAAAGTCCAGAGGTCCAAAAGAACAAATAGAAATAAGTAGTAGTGTGTGATGGGAAACTTGGGGAACCACTAAAAAGTCCCAGACACTAGGGATTTGAGAGGCTCTCAGGACCCAATAGGAATGACATTAAGCAAAATACCCAACAACAGGGGGATAGAATCTGAAGAGACCAGCTCCAGTAGTTAGACATTGCCCCCAACTGAGGGATGGGGCCAACCACCCATCTAAAATTTTTTAAGCCAGAATTGTCACTGTGTAAAGGAAATCCAAGGACAAAAATGGAGCAGAGGCTGAAGGAAAGGCCATACTAAAACTGCCCCACTGTGCTATACCTTCCATCCACACACAGCAAACACTGACACTATTGCTGATGCCAAGATGTGCTTGCAGACAGGAGTCTAGTATGACTATCTTCTGAGAGACTCTGCCAGTACCTGACCAATACAGATGTAGATACTCACAACCAACCATTGGACTGAGTCTGGGGACCCTGCTGGAATAATAATGGGAAGGGATGGAGGAGCTGAAAGGGATTTCTACCCATTAGGAAGAGCAACAATATCAATTAACACTGAGACACCCCCCCACACACACTTACTTCAGCGATTCGAGGGACTAAAGCATCTACCAAAGAATATATGTGAGCCAGTCCATGGCTTCTGCTACATATGCTGCAGAGGACTGCTTCATCTGGAATTAGTGGGAGGAGAGGTACTTGGTCCAGTGGAGGCTTGATGCCCCAGAGAAGTGGGATGTTAAAAGGGTGAGGTGAGATTGAGTGAGTGGGCAAAGCGGAGGGTGATAGGGTAGAGAGTTCATGGATGTTAGACCAGGAAGGGGAATAACATTTAAATGTAAACAAATAACATTATTAATAAATAAATATAAAAACAAATATAAAAAACTAAAGGATGTTAAAGTATAGATACTATTTATTCATATAAAACTGGAGTAAGCAAAAATGCATTAATAGCATTAAAAGTAATAGTACAATGATACTTCTATTAAACTCATTATAACCAATGAATAAAGATATTTTAAATATATTTGATAATAATGAAATATGAAGCTCAAATACATGTATGCATTTTATTATGTTTAACTTAATCACATTTGCATTCAGACTTTATTTGATAAATTATAATCAAATATAATTTATTTGTAATAACAATAATAATTTATTTGATAATTTATTTGTAATAACATTAAAAAAATAACTTCAAAATCTTTGTAGAGTTGATTCTGGCAGTGGGTACATCAGGATTGACCTCCCCAAGTGATCTGTAATGAAGAGCCGGAGGTAGGGCCATCTCGCTGTGCACTCCATGTCAAGGTAGAGTCATTAACATCAATGCAATTTTAAAGGACTTTTCCAAAATTATTCCTTAGTATTGATATGTTGTTTCACATGGTATAGGAAATATTAGAACAGTGCAAATCAAAAATTGAAAATGATTTTCCAGTGAGTAATGTGTTAAGATCAAAATTGATCTTAGCTCCTTTGTGTGTTCTTGGAAAAGTTCAGAAAGTAGAGTTAATAATTTTTGATTATCTATATATCAGAATATTTTGTTAATGAAATTGAAAGAAAAGTCAGGGTGTTAAGGACAGTCATTATGTTTATATTTTCAATTCATAAAAGAACAGCTGAACATGCTAATGAGTCAGTCAAGTCAAAACTGTAGCTCATTATTTCCTTGATTTTTTTAATATTTATTTTATAAAGCTCCCTAATTCATCATGTAGACAAATTGGCTCATATATAATGGACTCAAGGAAATTAAGGAAACAAACTTTTTTTTTTTCAGTATAATGTGATAGTCTTTAAAGCAAGATCATTATTTCTTACACTGCTGCCCAGAAAGTGTGTTCATATCTTATGTGAATTCTCAGGTCATTTTAACCACTTTTATTTACTTGTACATTACCTTTAAAAGGAAGAAATTCATATTTTGTATTTTTATATGAGGACATATCTGCTATTGGTTTATACTTATCCTCTTGCATTTGTCTATTATGAAGCGCAGGTTAAGTAGGTTTTAGCCATCAAATGATTGTTTCTCATTAACAACAGTTATTTCTTGCCCTTTAAATTATCAATAAAAATCAAACTGTGTTCTGTCCATCATTACTCACTTGATGGAATATTTTTATTTCATATAAAAATTTAGCTTATCCAAGTGTTTTGGCTTAAAAATGATTTCTAAGGCCAATAATATCTCACTAAGCTTCAGAAATTTAGTAAAGAATATTAGAAAGTGTTTATAGTTGATTCCTTATTGGTATACCTATAAATTAACTACAAATATCTAGGATTTTGTTTGGTAGTTAGCAAGAATACTCATTAGATTATTTTAAAGGTCAAATATATTTTCAAAATTAAATATATTCATCCACTTAAGGCTCAATTATTTCAAGTGGTTTAGTTTCTATCTTGTATATCTGCAAACATCTCATTACTTCTTGGAAAAACTTGGGAATTCTCTCACTGATAACTATTTTCATTTTCCATTTTTGAGAGGGTAGAAGATGATAAATTCTGTATGTTGACGGTAATTTTGATGTGTTTGGATTTTGTTGTTGTAGGGTATATGTTTGACTTTGAGCTAAGTTAGAGATATTCACATGCATATTCTTAGGTGTAATTGTTCACAAACACATGAAGTGATAAATACTTAAGACTTCTTTTAAAAACAATTCCAGAGGGCATCCTTGTCTTGTCTCTAATTGTAGTGGGATTGCTTCAAGTATCTCTCCATTTAATTTAATATTGGCTGTTGGTTTTCTGGATATTGCTTTTATTATGTTTATGTAGGGGCCTTGAATTCCTGATCTCTCCAATACTTTTAACATGAAGGGGTGTTTTATTTTGTCAAATGCTTTTTCAGGATCTAATATGATCATGTAATTTTTTTCTTTGAGTTTGTTTATATACTGGATTATGTAAATGGATTTTCTTATACTGAGTCAACCTTGAATTCCTGGGATGAAGCCTACTTGATCGTGGTAAATGATAGTTCTTAGATTGAGTTTGTGAGATTTTTATTGAGTATTTTTGCATCAATATTCATAAGTGAAATTGGTCTGAAGTTCTCTTTCTTTGTTGGGTCTCTGTGTGGTTTATATATCAGAGTAATTGTGGATTCATAGAAAGGAATTATGTAGTGTTCCTTCTGTTTCTATTTTATGGAGTAGTTTGAGGACTGTTGGTATTAGCTTTTCTTTGAAGTTCTGGTAGAATTCTACATTAAAGTCATCTGGATCTGGGCTTTTGTGGGTTGGGAGGTTTTTAACGACTGCTTCTATTTTCTTAGGGGACATATGCCTGTTTAGATAGTTTACCTGATCTTGATTTAAATTTGGTATGTGCTATTTGTCTAGAAAACCATACATTCCATCTAGATTTTCCAATTTTGTTGAGTATAGGCTTTTATAATACGGTCTGATATTTGTTTTGAGTTTCCCCAGTTTCTTTTATTATGTAGCCACTTTCATTTCTGATTTTGCTGATTTTAATACTGTCTCTATGCCCTTTAGTTAGTTTGGCAAAGGGTTTATCTATCCTGTTGATTTTCTAAAATAATCAGCTTTTAGATTTGCTGATTCTTTGTATTGTTCTTTTTGTTTCTATTTGGTTAATTTCTGCCTGAGTTTGACATTTTCCTGTCTTCTACACCTCTTGGGTGTGTTTGTTTCTTTTTCTTCTAGGGCTTTCAGGTGTGCTGTTAAGTTGCTAGTATAGGATCTCTCTAATTTCTTTACTGGAGCACTTAGTACTATGAATTTTCTTCTTCGAACTGCTTTTAATGTATCTCATAAGTTTGGGTATGCTCTTTCCTCATTGGCTCAACCTTTAAGATCAAGAATTGATAAATGGAACCTCATGAGACTGGAAACCTTCTATAAGGCAAGGGATATAGTTAATAGGACAAATAAGCAACCTACAGATTAGGAAAATGTCTTTTCAAACACTATATCTGATATAAGGAAAATATGCAAAATATATAAAGAATTCAAGAAGCTAACATCTAAAAATCCAAACAAACCAATCAAAAACTGTGTGTAGAACTCAACCTAGAATTCACAACAGAGGGATTTCAAAATGCCAAGAAGCACTTTAAAAAATATTCTAAGTCCTTAGTTGGGGAAATGTAAATCCAAATTACCCTGAGATTCCATCTTACACCAATCAGAATGGATAAGATCTAAAACTCAGGTGACATCAAATGTTGGCTAGGGCCGGGCGGTGGTGGCGCACGCCTTTAATGCCAACACTTGGGAGGCAGATGCAGGTGGATTTCCGAGTTTGAGGCCAGCCAGGTCTACAGAGTGAGTTCCAGGACAGCCAGAGCTACACAGAGAAACCCTGTCTCGAAAACAACAACAGCAACAACAACAACAAAATGTTGGCTAGGACATGGAGAAAGAGAAACACTCCTCCATTGCTGGTGGGATTACCAACTGGTACAACCACTCTGGAAATCAAACTGGAGCTTCCTCAAAAAATTGGAAATAAATCTACCTGAAGACCCAGCTATGGAACTGTTGGGTATATAGCCAAAAGATGCCCCACCTTGCCACAGGCTCCCATATTCCAGTATGTTCATAGTGGCCTTATTTGTGATAGCCAGAAGCTGGAAACAACCCAAACGTCTCATAAGGAAAGAATGAATATAGAATGTGTGGTTCATTTACACAATGGAATACAATTCAGCTATTACAAATGAGGACATCATGAGTTTTGCAGGCAAATGGATGGAACTAGAAAATACCTCCCTAAGTGTGATAACTCAGACTCAAAAGGACATGCATGGTATATACTCACTTATAAGTGATATTAGCCAAAAATATAAAGAATTCCCAGGAAGGTTAACAATCAGAAGGGCCCAAGTGAGGATGTCTCAATCCCACTTGGGAAAGGGAAGAAAACAATTATGGGTGGCAGAGGGAGTAATGATAGGGGCAGGGAGGGGAAAGTGGGAATGTAATCAGGTATTGGGGATGTGGAAACAGGAGTGAAGCCTTGAGGGCTAGCAGAAAGATTGGAAACAGGCAACCTGGGGAGGTAGGAGGTGGAAGGACCTTCTAAAACCTGCAATGTGAGAAACTCTCAGGACTCAAAGGGAGGGATCTTAGATGAAATGCTCAACATTGGGGAGAGGGAACTTTTAGAGTCCACCTCCAGTTGAAAGACAGAGCATCAAGTGGAGGGATGGTGTTGCCATCCCGCAGTAAACAACTCTGACCCAGTGTTATTCCTGTCTAAAAGAACTGCAGGAAATTAAATGGAGAATACACTGAAAAAATGGAGGTTCAGTGATGGACCCAAATTGGTATCCAGCTCAAGGGGAGGCTCCAAGGCCTAACACTATTACTGATTTTCTGATGTACTTATAGACAGAATCCCACCATAGGTACTCTCTGAGAGTCCCAACAAGCTGCTGAATGAATCAGATCCAGATACTTACATCCAACCAATGGACTTAAGCTTAGGCCTTCTGTCGTTGAATTAGGGAAAGGCTAGAAGAAGCTGAGTTGGAGGGCAACCCCATAGGAGGACCAGTAGTCTCAACTAACCTGGACCATAGAGATCTCTCAGACATCAGCCAAATAACATACACCAGTTGATATGAGGCACCTGAAACATATACAGCAAATGACTGCCTGATGTGGCCTTAGAGAGAGAAGATGCCACTAACCCTCAAGAGACTTGATGCCCCAGGGAGTAGTGAGGTTTGGTGGGGTGGGGGTAACATCTTCTTGGAGACAGGGAAGGAGGAATGGGATGAGGAACTACTGGACTGGAATATAAAAAAAAATACATGTTTAAATAACAACAACAACAAATTCACAAGGCTGAAGAGATGCCTCAGTCATTAAGAGTTCCTCAGTGCTTTTCCAGAGGTCCTGAGTTCAATTCCCAGCAACTACATAATGTCTCACAATCATTTATAATGGAATTTGATTGCCTCTTCTGGCATGCATGAAGACAGAGTACTCAAATATATAAAACATATGAGTAAATAAATTAAATTTAAAAATCTGGGTGGTGGTACACTTACGATTAAAACCAGTCCTTCGGAAGCAGAGTCAGGTAGATCTCAAAGTTCAAAGCCAACCTGGTCTACAGATACAGTTCTAGGATAACTAGAGTTACATGGAGAACCTCTGTCTCACAATACAAAAAATCAAAAAGCAATCAAACCAACCAACCAAACAAACAAATAAACAAAAAATTCCAAAGGACAACAAAACTCTATTGTATTAACTATCTACAAATATGCTTTTTTGATTAATATAATATTTATTATAAAAATTAGAAACTTGATTTGTACTTATTTCATTGTAAATATGCCCTTAGTAATATCTCTACTTGGATAATATATCCTACTGATATTTGATTCAGAATATCAGAAAATACAGTAAAGAAGCAGTATGTATGAAAAATATAAATATATAGATAACTTATTTACTTCTTACTAAAAAATGTATGACAAAAATTTTAATCATACACAAAAAATCACAACATAAGAATTTAATTTCTTAAAGTTCAAGCTATTAATAAAGTCATATATTTCGATTCCAGAAGAACATTTTATATTTAATATATTAACTGTGTGAGAAGTTTTTCAGCAAGACACATTCTCTAGCAATTTTTAAATGCTAAATTTGTGTCTTCTTGTATAATGTTTAATAATATTTGTATTACATTAATTAAAATGATTTTTAATAATATGTAAATGATCATGAGTATGTACACGTACTTTTGTGGATTTGTGCCTGTAAGCAGTCGCAGGTTTGTGTGCATGAATATGGAAGACAGAGCAAACTCTTGGATGTTATTTGCCTTTCTGTTTTAGTTGTGGTCTTGAATTTCTTTTAACTCAACAATTATGATAGGCTAGATGTCAAACAAACCTCATATATCATTCTATCTCTATTCACATTTCTGGAATTGCAAACATGTATCATCACACCTGGTTGTGTAGCTTTTGTTTTGATCAATTGTTTGGTTGGATGGTGTTTCAGATATACATTTTTGTTTTATTTTATATGTGTGGTGGTTACATATGACTACCATGTGCATGCCATCTGCCAATAAAGGTTAGAAGGAATAAAATCTCCTTGATTTGGACTTTTCAAGGATGTGAACTGCCATGTGTGAGTGTTGTGGGGTAGCTTTCGTATGTGTAGGTGGCTAAATCTTGGTTTTCAGAAATAACAACAAATGCTTTTACCAACAGAACCAGTCCTCTTAACCTCTGGATTTTAAATTTATGGGTACTATGTTATCAAACTCAATTCTCTATACATATATTTTATTGATTTATCAATATACTTTTAATCAAACTCATAACTAATATTTCAATGTTAAATAATGTCACAATGGAATAGTCTAAACAAGTCAATTCTCTCTATGTATGTTTCAATGATTTTCTTAAGTTGTCTTATTAATGTTGAAAAAAGAATATCAAAAAGTCAGTTGTGAATGAAGTATTAGACTTTTGGGACTAATATGTAATATAATTTTTTTTAACATCATGTTCAGAATTTTACCAACATTGAAGTTTTATTTGTCTCATGTGTGCCTAATTGCCTGCCATAGTGATGTAAATCAGGACACATTTTCTGCCATATATTCTTCTAACTAGAAATTCCACAGAAGTCTCACTAGTTTATAAAGAGGGAAGTAATGAACTTGTTCCTTTGCAGAAACTTCACAGTTTTCAATTTTATACTTTTTACATGTACATCACATATATATACATACACACACACACACACACACACACACACACAGAAAAAGAGAAAGAGAGAGAAGAGAAGAGAAGAGAAGAGAAGAGAAGAGAAGAGAAGAGAAGAGAAGAGAGAGAAGTGTTTGTGCACACACTCATTTCAATAACAGTAAAATGTAAGCAAAGGTGGTTGGGCTATGGCTAAGTCATGTGTGAATCTCTAGGAATAATCACACCATTGAAATTTGTCTGTTTTCTGTTTCTGTGAACTATAAGGTATCTTGAATAGTTGCTAGGAATTTGAAACATATTGGAAGTTAAAAGAGACAGTGGCTCTTGATGCATAAAATTTATTAATGGTTATTAAAGGATTAAAATTATTTTCCTAGTTCTACATGTATCTTATGTTTGCTGAAAGCAGTAACCACCTGTGGAAGACAATTAAATAATTGTAATTTGTAAGATATTTGGTAGCTTCACTATTAAGTGATTTAAATCCTCAAATGACAAATTATTTTAATGACAAATTTATGAATTTTTAATTGCATAACAATCTATTATTTATCTGAATCCAACAATCTTGATTATCAATGTATTGTAGCCTTAAATTTAAACTGATAGTCCCTTATAATAATTTAAAATACTAAATTATATAGTGAATCAGTAAAAATAAGGTCTTAATAATTAGACTTGTAATGAGTTAAGTGGAACATTTCAGTATCAACAAATGAAAGACAGAAAAGTGAAGATTATAACAATAAACATATTTTGTGCCTGAAATTTTAGTGAATTCAATCATATAACATAATTAAAGATGATTCCAGATAAATACTGACTCATTGTACTCGAGAAGAGTCTTACTATGAATATTAGGTAAATACTAAGAAAATAAAGTGATTAAATAAGATATATGTAGGACTATGTAGTTTAAATAAATTAAAATCCACTTCCCAACAATATAAAAACTAATTGGTATTTCTAAATATAAAGTAAAATGTATATTAAAGAAAATAAATAAAATTAGTCAAAGCAAATTAGAAAGTATGTGTTAGAATTCTTGAGGGTTGCCTTCAGGAAATGTGTCCCTTTTACACTTTTTTACAACAATCTTTAAAAAGAAAGAATGTAATACAAGATTTAAAAATTTTAAGAAGATAATTAAATAATAGTAATAATAAATTAACGTTATGCAAAATATTAGACAGTGCTCTACAATTGTATCTTTTTCTGTAGACATATTTCTATTACATGTTAACTTTCATTGTAGAGATTATAAAGTTAATGACATGGTAAGACCTCTTGCTCAAATAGTTCCTGATTTTTCTTTCCATCCAACACATACTATATATTTAAATAAACATATTTTGAAGAGAGTATTGCTCAAATCAAAATAAATCAAAACTGTCACAAAAAATTTTAAATACTTCTTTTGAAAGTGTCTGTGTGTCTGGTTCACTACTCCAATATCTTTTAAAATTTTAATGAAGGCAATAATAGAATAGATGACTTCTCCATTTTTTAGTATTGTTACAAGGCATTTTTAAATTAATTTGACAGTGCCAAAATTAACATTTAGAAATATTTTTATAAAAATATTTTGATGCAAGTTCTATTTTACTATAATTTAAAATTGTTATATTATAAAGCTTAATAAGAACATTTTCTTTAACTTTATATTTAATTTTTTTTATTTTTAAAGGATATATTTTATTTTTATTGTAATTTTATTATTTTATCTATTCACATTCCAGCCATTGCCCTGCTCCTGATCACACATTTCCCCATCCCATTCCTCCTCCCACTTGCCTCAGAGAGTGTGCTCTGCTTCTGCTGCCTCCCATCTCCCCCCACACACACCAGGAATCCTCCTTCCAGGGGTCCTCAGGTCTAAAGGATTAGGCTCATCTTCTCCCACTGAGGCCAGACAAGGCAGTCCTCTACTATATACATACCAGGGGCCTCAAACCAACCACATAAACTGTCTAGAGTGGTTCAGTCTCTGGGAGCTTCCAGGGGTCCTGGTTAGTTAAGACTGCTGGTTTTCCAATGGGGTCACCTTCCCCTTCAACTTCTTCAGTCCTTCCCCTACTTCCTCCATAAGAGTACTGACTTCAGTTCAATGGTTGGTTTTAACTATCTATGTCAGTCTCAGTTGGTAGCACCTCTCAGAGACAGCCATGCTAGGCTCTTGTCTGTAAGCACAGCGTAAGTAATAGCTATAGGCCTCACCTCCACACCATGAGAACTTCCCAAGTTGTGCCTGTCACTGGATGGACTTTCCTTCAGTCTCTTCTCAATTTTGTCCATATAGACAAGAACAATTCTGAGACAGAAATTTTGACTGTGGATTGATAATCCAGTCCTTCCATTTGAGGCCCTGTATATCTACTGAAGGTGAACATTTCAAGTTTCCTCTCCCCACTGTTGGGCATTTTGGCTAAGGTCACCCATGTTGAGTCCTGAGAGTCTATCATCTCCCATGTCTCTGGAACTTTCTAGATGGATCCCTCTACCTCTCAGCCCCAGAGCCTTCATACTTTCATTCTTTCTCATGCCCCTTTGGGCTTGCTCCTGTTCTCACCTCTCTACTATTTTACTACTTCATCCTGTTCCCCATTTCCCCTCCTGTTCCCCTTTCCCACCCAGATCCCATACTGTGCCTAATGTAAATATTTTTATTCCCCATTTTAACCATTTTATTAGTTTGTTTGTGGTTTGTTATGACTAGAGAAAGATCAATGATTTTCTCAGGAATAAAGATCATTAATAACTATATCAAGAATTAGTTTAACAATTAAGTATATTTTATCTGGTTGTGTTAAAATAACTTGTTTTTATGAAAAATGATAGAAGTATTTCAACTTTAAATTTACTTAAAATTATGGAAATAAAATATCCAATGTGCCTTAACTTCGAGGTGGTACACATAAACACATGTAGACATGCACACACAGGTGAATATATACATACAGAAGAGATATTCGATCCACTGTTTTAAAGATTCTCCCCAAGGAAATAACCAACCTATTGACACATTGAATGTTCATCAGTGTAAAAATACTGACATGCTGGATGAATGGATTGACAGTTGTGTACCTCACTTACTCTTTTACTGAATAAAACTGAGAAAGAGACTCCTTTAGAGAAAATATTGTAAGGCCATTCTTCTTTGTGGATGAGAGAAACAAATCTTAGGTATTTCAGAAATCCTTCTTTCAAGATAGTGTGTTTGAAGAGATATTCTGAAAATCATATGGAAGACAAAAGCAAGACCTAAGTTGCCTCAAAGCCATGTAAAAACTGTATTATAACATTTGTTTATTGGTGGTTGTATGACATTAATTCTTTATTTCTTTTGGAAATAATTTCAAGGTTTGTATAGTAATTTTAAGATGTAAATGGCATTTTCCCCCTGTGGCTTCTATTATTTCCATTTTAAAAATACACTGCATTCAACACTCTAATAAAAGTGTGCCATTGTGTTTTAATCCTAATTAGACAATGTATATGACAAGGACATTGAAAGTTCTACTTTATTTTTCACTAAATTCTTTTGTTGACTGAATTATCACATTAACGTCTATATAATATACTATAACAAGCTTCAGTATAGTCTCTCGCCTAAGTTAAATGAATTATGGGAAATATCTGTTCAAAGTCCTTTGTCTTAGAAGTAGGGAAGGGAAAACATCACCAGACATTCTTTTATGAGAACATAATGAAACTTCAAGCTAAACAACATGCTGGGGAAAAACAGCCTTAAGTGTGTAATCACTGAGTCACAGACCAATGCTGAGACTTTGGCACTGTACCCAGTCTGTGTTTCATGAGTAAAATGATGGATAAGTTGTACACAGAACATAATATAAAAGAACTAAATGAAAATTTCATTTTTTTGTATAAACACAATTAGTTGCAGTTTTTCTTTCCTTACTAATTAATATTGTAGAAAAATAGGAAAACTTTACAAATTTTGTTCGATAGCTAATATACACAAGAATCTTCTTGATTTTTATACACATTGATGGGGATAAAAAGAGTTCAGAGCCTATCTCTAGTTTTATAATAAACTCTGGGTGTGATAGGTGAACTCTGTGACCAAACAACCATGTATTCAAAAATAAAGCTCTCACATAAATATTTAAAGCACCCATTATTGGAATATTAGAGTACAAAATTAAGAGAACAATTACCTAAATACAGTTTTTAAGACCTCTTCTGTTTTTAAAAGTATATATTCTGGGGATAAGAGAAAATAACCTCATAATGCAAATTTTCTCATGATTATGCTGATAACTGGTAGTATATAATTGTTATAAACTTTATCAATATAAATATGTTTATCAAATAAACAGAAATGAATACAATTAATGACCTATTCCATCATTGCTTATGCTCGTTCATTATTACAGTAATCTAAAAGACTTCCACAAAAGAGTTTACATGAAATTGTTGTTCTAATAGAGGTATGAATTTCAAGTACATGTAATTACTTTTGAGAAGTCAATCCAAATTTCTCCATGGATTAAATGAAAATGTCTATTTCTTCTTTAAACATCTATACAATGAGATTATATGTAGTTAGCAGAAGGTAGAGGAAACATAAGGTAAAACAAAGCCACTAAAAATTTGGAAATAGTAAAATCATTACTTTCTTTTCCACTCATGAGAACAATTCTCAGAATACTCGAAGGGAACTTGGAAATACACAATAGGATGTCCTCACTGTCTTAGTACCTGATTTGGGATCAAACAATATGGAAAATGAAAAGCAGTCAGCTTGTAAATAGGTAGCCTTGGCAGACAATACCAACTTAGATAAGGACAAGTGAATCATAGGCAGAGTCATAGTGATCTGTCTCTTGAACCTTCACCCATTCAATACCCTGTTCTGAAAGATATCTGTATTCCCTCTGAACACCCACACTCCAGTGTCATCCCCTTCCCCACGTCCTGCCTTTCTGTGTTTATAACCCCTGTGTGAATGAATTATGATTTGAAAAAAATAAATAAATTATTCAAAAAAAGAAAAGCAGTCAGGTAAATGTCATTGTAACTTTCCACTTTCGTGAGGATCAGATATATCTTCAAGTATCTGTGCAGAAATATCTTGAGTCTTCTGGCTTACGTCAAGAAGTATGTCTGCATCATGTGTTTAGGTATTTGAAAATTTCAATACTGTTTTCCAGAGTGCCTGCATGACTGTACATTCCCATCAACAGTGAATTCGGGTCCCTCTTTCTTCACCAGCTCTCCAGCATTTGTTGCCAGGTTTTTTTTTTGTTGTTGTTGATGATGATCATAACCATTCTGACTGGAATGGGATGAAATTGTAAAATTGTTTAAATTTTTATTTCCCTAATTGTTAAAGATGATAAAAAAAAAACCTTTCAATGTATTTCCTTGTCACTTGTATGTCTTTATGGAGAACCCACTGTTTAAATCTCTATCTGCTTGTTCTTTGTATAATTGGGGTCATAATATTCTGTTAGATATATAACTGGGTTTCTTCTTCACTCATCTGCTTCCTTCCTTAGCTGTACAGAGATCATTATTTGGTCCCATTTGTCAGTTCCTGGGGACAAATGGAGTCCTGTTCTTAAAGATATCTTCTACTGAGCTACACATACATTTTTATAGCAGTTTAATGTTTCTGGTTTCAAGTTGAGGTCTTATCCACTTTGGTCTAACATTCATACAAAGTGATAGATTTGATTCTAATTTCCTTTTTTTTTTTTTTTGCAAATAGACAGCCAGTTTTGCTAGGACCATTTAAAGTAGATGTTGTGTTTTCTTTGCTTTTAAAGTAGATGTGTATGTTTTTTGCTTTGTTTTCTTTTGATTTGATGTGATTTGTTTTGATACTTTGTCAAATACTAGACTGGTTGTGTATGGGCTAATGTCTAGGATTATGCATTGCTTTATTGATCTAAAATTGTGTCTTAATGCAAGTGCTACATTTTTTAATTAGTACAGCTCTATCATAGATAGATAGATAGATAGATAGATAGATAGATGTTGTGGTAAAATTTTAAATCGGTGGCACGGCACCCGATCTGACTTGTTCTTAATCAACCACCATCTTCCCAACTAGCCTAGGCCTGAGAATACACCTCCGCTCAGCTCAGGCCACCAGCTCAGGCAGCCAGAGACACAGGCCCTGCCACCCACAAGACACAAGTGTGGAAGACGACTCTGCCAATCTTTCACGCTGTCTCCACAATGCTGGCCTGAGCCCAGACCATCCTGCCATCCATCCAGTACGTGGTAGAAATAAGACTGATGTTTAAAGATTATCCAATAGCTTTATATATTTGGTAATGCTCAAATAAGAAAATGCTCACACAATTAGAAGTGTTAACAAATTAACTAACCTAGATATAAGTTGTTACCCAGGACTGCTCTCAATACATGTGTGGCCATCCATGGCTCCTACATCTCTGTCTCCTAGTTCTTCTTTCTTCTCTTCCTCTCCTTACTCCTACTCTTCCTCTCCTTACTGCTCCAACCTTAGCTCTTCCCAACTTACAAGGAAAATATGCTGCTACATATATATACTATGTTAGCTCCCATGAGAGGGAAAACTTTAATAGTACTACTCAGAGCAACATCTATGAAGGTACAACAATGACCAGTGTGGCAAGACACCTACAACTGACACTCCCATAGCTGAGGTAATCAGCACATATCTAATTGGACGTAAATACTAATCAAGTGGTGTGGGGCAGTGAGCTATGAGAAAAGTCTGGATACCTGGTAGAAGAGCTCTAGAACCCCGGCACTCTTATCTGAAAAAAAACCACTGGGATGGAAGGTGATTCAGACTTTTCACAGGCATCTGGCTCTCTCAGCTTCAGTTCTCCACAGTCCCTCCCACAGAGAGGTCCATGGTCATTGATCACATAGGAGTAGCACCATCATGCAGATGAGGCATTCCCAAGGTCTCAGACCAAGCCAATAGGGGTTACCTGCTGCCAGACCTTAACCTACCCCAAAACTGTATATATAGGCCAAACTCAGGAGTAAAGGTGTGCGAGATTCTTCCTGGTGTCTGAGAGCTTCTGTCACAGTCCCTCCTCTCTTTGCCGGCCAGCCGGTGCCTCACCAGGTCACTTCAAAGAGCTGTAACACATTTCCCCTCTCCGCCACTGCTGAGATGCTGAGATGTGGTTGGTGGCAAAGGCAGCAGCGGACTCTCCCTGTCTGCTCTCTGTCATCCCTCCCAGGCCACCCGCAGACAGAGGGAGCCAGGCAGCTGCCATTCGTACCCTGTCCTCAACCAGGTCAGAGATCTTTGTGGGACCTATCTGGAAGCAGACTCACAAAGTGGCTATCATCAAGCCTAGTTCATGAACCTTAGAACAGAATGCTATTGCTATTCTGCTAGGCTGGCAAGATTCCTATTAACTGTATACATATAGACATATGTAGCTACCAACCCTCAAGAAAGAACTATCTCCTTAGAAATGGAGAATGCTGCAGAATAAAACAAAACAAAACTGAACATAAGAAAGAGATGAAATTTTGTGGAAAACTGAGCCACAGTGGATTCATCTTTAAGTCACATATCTTGCATCTAGGGCTCAAAAAAGATCACTGAAGATTCGCCAAAAGAGATTTTTTATTATTATGACTTCTAATATTTTACACTCCAGTCTTTGCCCCCTCCATGCCACAGGTTTTCTCTAGCTACAAAATATATTTAGAAACAATGTGTCAGTTCTACGCAGTGATTTTTACTTTCTGAAAACTCTTTAGAGTAGCTGTAGAAGAGAATATTTATCCCAAATCAAGCAGTTACAGTTATTGGTGAATTTTGTGGGACTATATTTTGGAACTGGGTTATTCTTTCATTCTAGAAAGCTTGTGTAGTTGACAGATTTTGAATATGTTAATGTCATTTTGTTAGAGAGGTTTATATTTGTTTTTTTTTTACTGGTTATTTTATTTATTTACTTTACAAATGTTAACTCCCTTCCTGTTTTTCCCTACACAAATGCCCAATGCCACCCCCTTCCCTGTTGCTTCTATGAAGGTGCTCCCCCACCCACCTGTGGGTCCCCTTCCAGATGGGTCCCACGAGGATCTCAGGCCAGGCTGAGGACAGGGTGCGATCGGCAGCTGCCTTGCTTCCTCTGTCTGTCGGCGGCCAGCCCGGGATAGAAGAGGAGCAGGCAGGGAGAGTCCACTGCTGCCCTGCCACCAACCACGTCCCAGTGCGGAGAGGGGAGAAGTGTTACAGGTCTTTGAAGTGCACAGGCAGGCCGGCGAAGAGGAGAGGGACCACCGACAAAAGCTCTCAGACACTGTGAAGAATCTCGTACACCTTTACTTTTGAGCTTGGCCAATATATACAGTTTGGGTGTGGCAGCAGGTAACCTCTATTGGCTTGGTCTGAGAGCTTGGGAATACCTCATCTGCATGAAGGTGCTTCTCCTACATGATCACTGACCATGGACCTCTCTGTGGGAGGGACTGTGGAGAGCTTGAAGCTGAGAGAGCCAGATGGCTGGGAAGGCCCGAAGCACCCACCGGTCCAGCGGTCCAGAGACCAGGGTGCTGGGGCTTCTAGGGCTTTTCTACCAGGCTTTCTGGAGCTTTTCTACCAGGCTTTCTGGCCTTCACAGCTCTCTGCCCCACACCCACCCACTCCCACCTCAGTGCCATAGCATTTCCCCTAAGCTGAGGCATTGAGCATCCACAGGACCAAGGGTCTCCACTCCCATTGATGCCAGATAAGTTAATCCTCTGCTACATATGCAGCTGGAGCCATGGGTCCCTCCAGGTGTACTCTTTGATTGGTGGTTGAGCTTCTGAGAGTTCTGGGGGTCTCATTGATTGATATTGTTGTTCTTCAATGTGGTTACAAACCCTTTCAGCTCCTTCAGTCCTTCCCCTAACTCTCCATTGGGGTCCCAATGCACAGTTCATTTCGATAGTTGGCTGAAAGCATCTACATCTATATAGTTAAGGTTCTGGCAGAGATTCCTAGGGGACAGTTATACCAGGCTCCTGTCAGCAAGTACTTCTTGGCATCAGAAATAGTGTCTGGGTTTTGGTATCTGCAGATGAGATGAATCCCTAGGTGGGGCAGTCTCTGGAAAGCCTTTAATTCAGTCTTAGCTCCGGTCTTTGTCGTTGCAGTCCCTTAGACAGGAGCAAGTCTGGGTTAATATTTTGAAATGGGTGGGTAGCCTCATCCCTCAACCTGGTGCCCTGTCTAACCACTGGATGGTAAAGATGGTCTCTACAAGTTCCATCTCCCCCTTGTTGGGTATTTTGACTAATGTCCTCCCAGTTGAGTCCTGGGAACCTCTTGCCTCTCTGGCATCTGGGACCCAGCTATAGAATTCCTGGCATATACTCAAAAGATGTTCCAACATATAACAATGACACATGCCTTCATTATGTTCATAGAAGCCTTATTTATAATAGTCAGAAGCTGGAAACAACCAAGATCTCCACTGACAGAAGAATGGATACAGAAAATGTGGTACATTAACACAATGGAGTGCTACTCAACTTAAAAAAAAAAAAAAAGGCTTCATGATATTTGCAGGCAAATCGATGGAACTAAAAAATACCATCCTGAGTGAGGTAACCCAGTCACAAAAGAACACACATGGTATGTATTCACTAATAAGTGGATATTCGCTAAAAATCTCAGAATACCCATGATACAACTCACAAACCATATGAAGCCCAAGAAGAAGGAAGATCAAAATGTAGATGCTTCAGTCCTACTTAGAAGGGTAAAGAAAATGATCACGTGAGGTAAAGGGAGGAAGGGACCTGAGAGGATGAAAGGAGTGGGAAGGAAAAGGAGAGAGCAATATCAAGTGTGGGAGGAGATGGGGGAGAAGTATAGAGAGACGGTCAGGAAGTTGAACAGAAGTGTAGCAATGGGGGATGGGGAACTGGGGTTAGCCACTATTAGGTGGTTTAAATGGAGTCTATATTCTGTTAATATACTTACCATTCCTTTGTGACTTAGAATGAATGCTACTGGATCATATGGATAGTGATGTCTTCCAGAAGGTATTTTTATCTATTGTTTGTTTTAGTGTCATGATTCTCCAGCAATTTGAATAAATATTAATCATGATTTTAAAAAGGGATGTGTCAAGCAGTCAGATACAGAAACTCAGTAGACAGAATATTTTCAGGCATATTTCAGTTTCATCGATCTTCATCTCTTCTTTTTTCTTGTTTTCACTGCCTCACTCCTTCTCATCTTCAGCTCCTGTTTCAGTAGGATCTTCGTTAGTCATCAGGTGGATAATCAAAGTGTCTCAGAATGCTGTCGATATCTTGGCCATATCAGTTTACATTTTTATATTATCTGAAACTATATGTTTCTGTCATATTGAATTCAAGTAAGCTTCATGGAGACAAAGGTTTTTTATGTGTGTCTTTATCTTTTTTATATGGGATATTTTCTTTATTTATTTTTCTTTTCTAGGTCCTTCCAAACACCCTATCCTATCCCCTGACCCCTGCTTCTATGAGGGTTTTCCCTTATCCACCTACCCATTCTTTGTTTTCTAAATAAGAGATGATTAGAAATGTTTGTTGTTAAATTAATGGCCAAAAAATATTTTGTAAAACAAGCCAAAATACTATCGTTGTAACTGTAGGATTCCTTGTTTTGAAATATATATATGTGTGATCAAATTCTTTAGCTCATTATGTCTTGTGATAAGTTTCACATTTCCTGATGTATTCATTTTGCCCTTTGAAACTATGCCACTGTTTCATAAAAAACAAAGCAATGATGCTATAATTTAAAAGCATTTTGACTGCAATGTCTCCTTAACAGATAAAATAACCACACTATGCTGAAGTCTCTTCAGAGAGAAGTATGTTTCTCCTGCTATTTGACAGCCCTGACCTTTGACAGTCAGCAGCATACTGATTCAAATAAATGATCATTAGGGTTGGCTTGTTACAATGTTTCAGGCTGTGTTACACTCTTCACTATGTATTTTCAATATCTTAGGAAAAATAAAGTAGCTGAAGCTTCGGACTTTATGATTAGCAGAATCCTCTTCAAATTCTTGGCCACTTGTACAAGCTTTCCTGAATTTCGTTCTACTAATTAACTGTGACTTATTTTACATATCAATCCACAGACCTTTCTCATGGAAGAAATAAAAATATAAATCTCTTAAAGGCCAAGAAATGGCATTATAAAAATGCCTTGGGAGTCATAAAGATAACTTGCTGCATAATGCTGAAAAAGTTAAATTGTTGGAAGGAGTACGATCCAGAATCCTTACTCACTGACAGGACGTGGCAAGCACAGGGAGTAAGTGAATATGTTACATGCAATTTATGTTCCCCATTTCGTCTATGCTTGGCTCATTCATTGAAGTAAATATGGTTAGAATTAGTTTTTACTGTCTGGAATTCTCATAGCCTAATAAGTAGAGTAGAGTATTTTTAAGATCACTTATAGAAAGACAACCCATATCACCTTTATCTTGTAGAACAAATGTTAAATATCTGAATTGAAAGATAAAAACTTAATTTTAAAAATAATATTTTAAATTTTAAAATGAAAATTGATTAAATATTTTATTTTTATTGCAAATTCACTTTCTAAAAATCTCATTTAAAAACTATTCATCCATAAGATATTAAATAATTATTTTAAAATTATATTAATGTGGCAACATTTATATATTCTTGATATTATGTGTTAATGGTTCTTTGAAGCATAGAAATTAAGGATATTATTTTTTCAATTATACAGAAAAACAGTAGTTGTATACTTCCAAAGTATTATGCATTTTGTACTTCCATAATTAAAAAAAATGTTAGCACCTTTCCTTATGCACATGCCTCCTTTATGTATTTATAATACCTCAAACATAGTTAAAATAAACACAAATATTTTTAAAATCATTTCCTTCTTAGAAAAGCAAAATTCACAGATTTCAATGTATTTTTTTTTCTTTTTCTTTTTAGGAGCAGAATCCAGTCCTGGTATGTTCCAGGGAAGCCCTCTATCCATTTAGCTACAGCATAGGTACTACAGAGGTTTCAGTTCTGTTCATTTACTCTAAATGAGACTTTTCTAGTTACAATGTTTTTAAATTTCCAAGAATCTACCTAAAACTAATTACATAGTTTCATTTTTACATGGATCTGTATGTTATTAGACATACTGGCTATTTGTACTTAAAGGAAGATTTAATAACAAAACCACACATATCAAAGGTCATTCTTATGTTTCTGTGGTTCTCAGTAAATACATTCTAACCTCCTTATCCTAAAGAAGTAATTTTGAACATGGTACAATTCAAATTCATACTTACGAATTTAAGATAGTATTTAGTCTGGTGGTAACTATTAATCAAGGAAACAATTTTTAAATGACAGTGGTGTCAAAGCAGTGTCTCTAATATTACAGAAGCCATGTTCAGACAGCAGCTGAGAGTCAAGCAATAATTGAACATATTTAAAAATCCACCCCATGTACTGAACAGATTTCAGTGTCTGCTGTGTTTAAGGTTCACTGAGTTGTGAAATGGCTGTTTCATTCACACAGATGTTAATATCTTCAGGCTCCTCTGTAGCGCAGCATCTTCTCATTTACATATCTGCAGTAAGTTTGGAGTTGGTACTGCTACTTCTCTCTACTTTTTTGTGGTAATAAAGCATGTTCTAGACAAAATATGAGTGACTGTAATTACATCTCATTAAGACTTAGGAAGAAAAATAACAAGGAACATAGCAATAGGTGTTCAGTCACCAGTGCTTCATTAATTCTTTTTCTGTTTAAATACCTGCAGCAGATGAATATAAATTACTTGTGCAAATGAAGATTAGAATAGAAAGTTTTCCATTTTTTCCTTTTTTTTCCTCTGTATAGAGAGTATTAAATGAAGAATTGGAGACTTATATGGTGAGACTTCCAAGATACTAAATTATATGTTTCATATGAGGAGTATATTTTATATAAACATAGGATGTAATTCTTAAAGTGTCTAAAATAAGGTGATTGGTTAAGTGGGAAACACACAGCTTACACATAAGATAAGAGACCTTGCGGAGCTTTAACTACTTCATTTGATTCTTAACAGTCCTTTTTCATTAATGTTGCTTTCATAAGCATAGTCAGCTCCTTGTGACAATGGCTCTCATCTAGCAAACTAAGCACAAGGTAGCCCAGTAGGATGCAAAGAGTCTCAAGAGCAGTCACAAGACTCAGAGATATAACCGATTCCACTGTTAGGAGGCTTACAACAACACAAAGCTAATAATTATAACATATACACAGGCAGCCTGGTGCTGATTTGTGTAGGTCCTATGCTTGACAGTTCAGTCTCTCTGAACCCATGTGAGACCTCCTTAGTTGATTTGGTGCACTGTGTTTTCAGGTTTAGACTGTCTCTCTTCATTAATACCTGGCTGTGGATCTCTGCATCTGTTTCCAGCCACTGCCAAGAGGAAGTCTCACTGATGATGACTGGATAAGATACTAAGACACCCATCTATAAGTATGACAGAATATTACTAGAAATCATTTTATTAATTAATTAATTAATTAATTAATTAATTTATTGTCATTTTAGATTAGTTGCATTTTGTTCTACACTATTTCTCTGGGCTGTCCAGTACCTGGATTTTGGCCATGCAAGTAGTGTCAGACAATGGCCCTCTTTTGCTTATGGAACTCCTTTTTAACTGTACCTCTCTGGATCTGTTATATGTGTATATATAAAATCAAAAATTTAGAAAAAAAAATTAATTTATATTTAGTAACACTCAAGTGACTTAATAACAGTCTTTAAGCACTATTTTATAAGAAACTGGAAATTGGATAAGATTGATTTCTCTGAATTTAGTAGCCTATTCCTCAGATTACATTTCTTATAAAAATCCATAAAATATTAATTAAAACAAACATACATATATAATATAATTATATATGTATCAAAGGCACAAATACACACAAACACATACACATATATATTTTATATACACATATGTATGTATATTCACAGATATACACTCTGTGATACATATATATTTATATGTATATGCATACATATGTAGATAGATATACATATACATGTATGTATATAAATATACATGTATATCTATCACCATACCACAAGGGCATTTTATCGACTTATATTCACAGCAACCTTAACAGAAAGTAACCCAGATATCCCTCAACCAAAGAATGGATACAGAAAGTGTCATTCCTTTACATAATGAAGTACTATTTAGCTATTGAAAATTTGGATGTCATGAATTTTACAGGCAAAGAATGGAGGTAAGAAATATCCTGAGTGAGGTAACCCAGACCCAAAAGGACATTCATGGTATGTACTCTATGATAAGTGGATATTAGCCACAAGTACATAATATCCATTACACAACTCATAGATTGTAAGAAGGTTAACTAGAAGGAAGGTCCAAGTGAGGATGTTACAATCCCACTTATAAGGGAGAACAAAAAAATCAAAGGAGGCAGAGAAAGGGAGGGGCCTTCATGGGACAGGACAGGAGGAGTACAAAAGTTGGCAGGATCAGGTATTGGGAGAAACAGGAGAGAAGTCCAGAAGGATGGAAGAATAAATGGTAATATGCAGCTACCACGGGTGGAGGCTGCGGAAACCTCTAGAAGGTTCCAGAGACTTGGGATGTGAGGGGCTCCCAGGACTCAGTTGGAGTGACCTCAGCTGAAATTCCCTATAGTGGGGAGATGGACCCTGAAGACACCATCTCCAATAGACAGACAGAGCCCACAATGGAGGGATACTCTCACTATCTCACCTTCAAAATTTTTGACCCAAAATGGTTCCTGTCTAAACAAAATGCAGGGACAAAAATGGAACAGAGACTGAAGGAAAGGCTGTTCAGTGACTAGCCAAACTTAAGATTCATCCCGTATGTGGGCATGACACCATGGCACTATTTCTAATGTTGTTATGCTTGGAGAGAGGAGACTAGCATGGCTGTCATCTGAGAGGCACTACCAGAAGCTGAAGGAGACAGATGCAGATGCTCATAGTCAAGCACTGAACTGAGGTTGGGGAGCCTCATGGAAGAGTTAAGGGAAAGATTGAAGAAGCTGAAGGGAATGGCAACCAGGAAGACCAACAGTGTCAATTAAAATCCAGACTCCTGGGAGCTCCTAGAGACTCAGTCACCAATCAAAGTGCATACATGGGTTGGTCTGAGACAAATATTTAACAGATAAGTCCCTTGTTTTGCCTCAGATGGAGAAGATGCACCTATTCTATAGACAGCTGATGTTCCAGGAAAGGGGGATGCCAGGGAGTTGGGGGAAAGACACTCTCAGAGGCAAAGGTGAGAAGGATTGGGTAAAGAAGAACTTTGGGAGGAGGAACTGGGATGGAACAACATTTGGGGTGAAAATAAATGAAATATTTAATTTAGAAAGTTAATAAAATGTAGAGAAAACATGAAAAATTTTAAATATAGATTCAATATACATTATCTTAAGCATGGAAAGCCTACAATAGAAGCCAAGATGTACTGTTTAAATCTATCATAGTGACCACAAGGAAATATTTCAGTAAAATTAACTATTGAAAAAAAATACAGAAATACATGTATATTTTTTTCCCTGCACAAAACTTACACCCACTTGATTTAGGACATCAAACTAAGTCCAGATAGCTTGAACCTGATAAAAGAAAAGTATGAAATAGATTTGAACTTATTGACATAGAGAAAGACTTTCTTAACAGCAGAGTGGTAGCATAGACACTAAGGCCAACAATTAATAAATGGGACCTCATGAAGCTAAAAAGCTTCTGAATAACAAAGTCACCATTATTTGGTTGAAGTGCTTGGATATAAATGGCAATATATCTTCATCAATTATATATCTTTTAAAGGATTAGTAACTAAAATACATTAGGAAATGAACTGAAAACGGAACATCAACAAAAAGATACCAAGTAAAAATTGGGGTACAGAACCATTGAATAAATTTCTCAATATATGGGACAGAAGTAAATGACTGATGATCAAAGAAAACCTTTATTCTTTAGGGAAATGTAAAAGAAAATTTTACTCTAGCCTGAATGGTCTAGATCAATAAAACAGATGAAAGTTAATGCTGAGAGAATATTTGAGTGAAAGAAGAGGATGTGAGGAAAGAGGAGACCTTTTCTTCACCTGTTGGAGTAAGATCAAGCTGTGCTACTTTTGGCATATAGTTTTGTTTGTTTGTGTTTGTTTGTTTTCATTTTGTTTCATTTTCTTGAGACAGAGTTTCTCTGTATAGCTTTGGCTGTTCTGGAACTCACTCTGTAGACTACAGTTAAAGCACATTACTAAACTCCAAATTATACTTACACTAAATAATCTAGATAGATAAAGCATATGGCAAAGTCTCAAGAAACAAAACTCTCCGATCTTCATTCCAGTAACTGCCTCCTCTGGAGAAAACTATAAAGCTACTTTCTTTTCATGGGTTTCTATCTAGCACTCTGTGAAGGTTCTATCATTCATTAGAAAAATTAAGCACTATTAGGAAATTTTTATGATGCCCTGGGTTCAACTTTACATTACAGATATAATATTGAATTTAGAAGTAGTCTAAGGTATAGACTATGATCAATACATATCTGTAATTCATTTTTTTACATTTTAGAAGGATGAGATTCCAAAAAGAAGACATTTCTTTATTTTTAAATATGTTTATTTAAATGTTAGTGCATCAGTGACTTTTTTGTAGCTTTGTTTGTGCATCATGTGTGGAACCTAATGCTACGGAGGTGAGAAGAGTGTATCATCTTCCCTAGAAATGGAGTTAGAGAGAATTATAAGTCATCATTTTCGGATTCAAACCTGAGTCCTCTGGAAGAGCAGTCAGTGCTCTTGGCTCTCCATTTCCAATAAAAAATCAAAACCGAAAAACAAAAAATGCAAAAAGTAAATGCAGATATTCACAGCTAACCACTGGGCTGAGCTCGGGGACACCAATGGAAAAGTTAGGGGACAGGCTGAAGGAGCTGAAGAGGAATGCAACCCCATAGGAAGAACAAAAGGATCAATTAAGTGGAGGACTCAGAGCTCCCAGTATACATGGACTGGTCCATGGCTCTCGCTACATATGTAGCAGAGGATGGCCTCATCTGGCATCAGAGGGAGAGAAGGCGCTTGGGTCTGTGGAGGCTTGAGGTCCCAGAGAAGGGGGATGGTAGAGGGGTCAGACTGGAGTTTGTGGGTGGACTAGGGAACATCCTCTTAGAGGCAAGGGGTGTGATGGGGTGTGGAATTTGTGGAGGGGAGACCGGGAAGAAGTTTAACATATGAAATGTAAACAAAGAAAATGATTAATAAATTAAAACATTTTAAATGGAATATTTAATTTCAAGCCGAATAGTATAAAATCTGAAGTGTGGGTTCCTTGCCTGAGGTCTAATATTCAGTAAGGAACAAATGTAACTTCAGCAGAGAAGAGAAAAAAATAAAGATGCCTTAAAATTGACACTGCTTATAAACACTAGAAGAAGCTTGCAAGAAGAAGTAAGATTAAGTTTATATGCACAACCATGAGTATTACCAATCTAGTTTAATTTTCACAAATACCCTAAGGTATAAACATTTCATATATGCATTTTATTATCAAATTTTTCCAATGTTATTAAAGAAGAATGGAAACAAAAATAAGTTGAACAGTAGAAAAATCAATTTCTATTATGTAAATGTAAAATAAAGGCAATTTTTTTTCATGAGAATCGAAAAGTCTTAAAATTAGATTGTTCAGAATATTATAGAGGTTAGTTTTATTTTCATTTATGTTTAAACTGTTTCTAGTTAATAAAAAAACCACAATCTAGAATGACTGCAACATATTATTAAAATAATTTAAATATTTTAAAGGACTTGAAACATTGATAAAACTCTTCTCATATATATTCTCCTAATAATTTTGTTATTTTATGATAATATATTTAACTAGCTATAAAACCAAATATGTTATATATCCTTAAAATATGTAGATTGCATTTGAAATGATTGTTTTGAAATTCTTTTAAAATATTTATGCTTATTTTTAAGTGTGTGTGTGTGTGTGTGTGTGTGTGTGTCTGTGATTGTTAGTTCAGGCAGCTATGGAAGTAGGAGGAGTTGGATCTCCTTGGAGCTAGAGTTTCAGGCAGTTGTGAGATGCCTTCTCTAGAAATATCCACTTTGGGTAGTCTGCAAAAGCCATGAACTCTCTTGATATCTTACCTATCTCTCAAGTTCCTCTAAGTGATTTTTTAAAATCAGTTTACTATCTGCATCATTTATAAACTTTCTCTCATTCCTAATTTTCTGTTGAAGAGAAGGCAAAAGAAATTTAGAGGTAACAACTGTTTAGAAAAATTGAATCAAAATTTACTTGACATACCTACATCCACGGAAATAAGGAATGTCGAAGAAATTTCTTTTGGTTTGATTATCATAAGTAGAACTTTTATTAGTAATATAATAGACTATTATATGGTAAATCCTCCTAGGAGCAACAACATATCAGGTTAACACTGAAACCAACAAAATTATTTTCCAAATAAGAACTTTTACACAAAGGTTATTAATTTTGTTACATGATTACATAACTTTTGATAAAAATAATGTAGCAATCATAGAAAGAGCAAAAAAACTATATATCTGGGTCCCTAGCTGCATTTGAAAATTTATATATATATATATATATATATATATATATATATATATATATATATTATAATATGTAATGCCTACACATGAACTCAATAATGTAATTTTATACTTAAAGAAAAAGACTTAATTGCAAATGAAGACACAAAAAGCTGTAATAGTTATCTAGAATCTGAAAAGGACAGGGAATGATAATTTGAAAAGAAACAGCAAAGTCAGAGAAAAAAAAAACAAGAGCTGGGCAGAATATTTGCTTGAATTCTCTTGAGTTTAAAACTACTTTTTGTTCTGTTGAGAGTATTTCAATACGTGATTTTACTTCATATTTTTACAGAAGATGTGACCAGAAAAATTTTCTTATATCAATTATCTTAAAAGTGAACTTACTTTGAAATAGTCAATGTTAGGGTAAGATACATGTTTTGACTTAGTCAGTTTTAGAGTAATATACAGATACTCATTATAAGCTTTCTCTTTGTCTTTCAACTGATAAAGTATTCTCAAATATTATTCAGTTTTCATAATTCAATATTTCATGAATCACAAGCATCTCTATGATAATGATGAGTGAAAGAAGTTATCACATATTCTAATGAAAAAGATATTTAAAATAATGGTCTGTTTTATTTTTATTTTATTGGTTAATTTATTTATTTGCATTTCAAATGTTATCCCCCTTCTCAGCTAATCCCCCATCCCATCCCCTGTCTCCTCTGCTTCTGTGAGGGTGTTTCCCCACCCACTTACCCACTCCCAACTCAGTGCTCTAGAATTCCCCTAAGCTCAGACATCCAGCTTCCACAGGACTAAGAGGCTCCCCTCCCACTGATGCCAGATAAGGCAATCCTTTGGTACCTATGTGTCTGGAGTCATAGGTCACTCTATGTATACTCTTTGGTTGGTGCTTGACTCCCTGTGAGCTCTGGGAGTTCTGGTTGGTTGATATGTTGTTCTTCATATGGGGTTGCAAACCCCTTCAGCTCCTTCAGTCCTTTCTTTAACTCCTCCATTGGGTAAGCACTGCCCTCTGTTGAGGAATAGTCTATTATAAATATTTACATTTGATATTGCCATTAGAATGGTTAGCATATGCATTGTGAAAGCTTCTTAGTGATTGGTTTCATATTGGAGATAATTTCCGGAACATAGAAATATTAAATACTTCTGAGTAGATTATCAGACAGTATAATGTCACTCCTTTTATCCTTATTTAAAGAAAAAGCCTTAATTATTAGTGAAATTATTATTTAACATTTTAGGGGAAGTACCTATACTGTTCTTTCCACACTGTGATATAAGATATATATTATTCATTGTCTTAGTCAACAATCTATTTGAACAAAATCATTTCAACTATATTAATTAGATGTTGATAATTTTATGGTATCTTACTGTTTTCTTTTTGGAATGTATTCTTCTATTTCTAAGTGTTTATATGTTCTCATAAAATATTTTACTTTAAAATATTCAACACATTTTCTAAAAAAATTATCATAAAGTACTTAAAATTCTATTGCTTGCACTAATATAAATAACAATATTTGCTATCTAAAACAGTACAAATTTGATAAATTACTTTGTTCTGATTTTAAGGTATTTTTATCAATGTCAGGATTCTGGTCCATTGTATATCAATACCATTATCTCATCTATTTTAAGTTTGCATAATTTTATTAAGGAAAAGATACATAATTGTGAATTTGCAAAAATTGTGATATGGAAAATATCACTGCCAAATGTATTATACCTTTCATTGCTATCAAATCTATCTGTGCCTGAGTATCTCCTATCTACAAAGTCTGTTTCGGGTAAAATTTTGAACTTTGGATACTGTTAGAATGTAGACTATTTCCTTATACAGTGTGAGATATATTTAGAATGAGAGCAAGTCTTAAGACCACAGTGTATTATAGTTCATGTTAGTTGTGTTCAGTGCACCTAAATTCTGAGTGTCACACTAGGTCAAGTGTGGGATCTGTGGCCATTCTCGTGCTCCAAGGTTTTCCATTTTCAGGTAATACAAACTTCAGAATTCTGAAAAATGTAATTTTAACCTTTACAGTGAATTCCACCATGTTTCCTTGCCACCCTTTCTTTTTCAGGGTTCTACTATATTTTTATAGTTTTTAAGTTTTCTTAATATTTGATCCATACTGTTTTAATTTTGTGTTTTTTTTTTTCAGTTACAGCCGTGATTATAGCAACATAATATAAATTTGTTCACTTCACACTATTTTATTTGGTGCTCAGACTTAAAATACAAACTACACTACGCATTTTCTTACTCCAGTCCTCTAGCTGACATTTCAATATATTTAGAATTATAATGTTTTCTGTGGACTAAGTTATTTCTCCCTGAGTAGTTTTTCTAGGTTCTTCTAGTAAGCTCTCTCAGTTTATCTCTGTGGGTGTTAATGTATTCTGTAAACTCAAAAGAATCATAACTTTCAAAATAACATCAGGATCAATTCCCACTAAGTTATTTAAGGTTAAGATATGCTTTCAGAAAGCACAGTGCTATTTTGTGATGGATTGTTGAGTAAGGGTAAATGCTTTTGCATACTACTGGCTTAGTTTCTGATACTTTTATAGTTATGTATGACCTCTGAACACATTCTGCTTAACATTGCGAGCTGGTTCTCTACATGCTGAATAATGAAGCCTTAGCTTCTCTCTACATGTGGGAAACTATCTCTGTTGGTCTTTGTTTGGAATTGCTTTCCTGTGCTAACTTTCCTTAAAACTACTTTCTTTGCCTATTAATGTCACCACTGACTCTATGACCTGGATGATAGAAAATGAGTGAAAATAGCTTAAGAGTCCTGTAGAACCAAAGCATCAAGGGCTAACAGGGCTCTTGACAATTTCCCACCACTAGAGAATCACCAGCGTGGTTAATGCTCTTTCATTATATGGGAACAAAAGATAACAGGGACAAAACTCTGGCAAATATGCTTAAGATAAGTACACTACTGACCCCTTAACCATTGTCATAGGATGCTATAATGATTTAGTATTTTTTGTCTAAAGTAAGCTAAACTTGTTCTGAGAGAAATTTTGACTTCTCAATCTGAATACAACCAATCCATAGACAACATCTCTAACCATTAAAATAGATCCAACTTTTAATTTTCTTTGAATCTTTAGTCTTCGTTTTTAATCTATGTCGCCTCAATTCTCAACGTAATATACCTGTCAATTAATTGCATTTGTACAAGTTTCTATTGAAATATAGAAAGCATATAAAAGGTAAACAAAACATAAATAATAGGGCACCAGTTATATCAGACTGACTAAATATTGTTCTTTGTACTCAAGACGTTCCCATGCTCTATCAAATCATTTATATAGTTACTTGGAAAACTATTAAAATTTTTAATTTTTAAAGTATTAAATGTGACAAATACTATATAAAATAATTAGTTCAAGTTGTCTTAAATATTCATCACCACAAGTATGCTTTATATTTATTCACTTACTGAGTTTTTAAAAAGTATAATAACCTTTACTGTATAATTTCTTTATATTACTATATAATTACTATATATTCTCTTTTGAGAATTTTTTCCATGAGTACAAAACATATTGATACTATCTCAAATAGTGTTGACCATATGCACATGGGTTTAGGCTGACAGTTATGGCACGGGTTCCTTACAGAAGGAAACTGACAGTACCTCAGGGGGCTTGTTACTTAACAGTGGTATGTATATTGCTGCTTCCACACTAAAATGTGAGCTACACACTCTTGGGCAGATAACATACATGCAACCTCAGCTCATCTACTTGTACATACTGTGACATATATTTACAATTCTATGCAAGTTAAAAAAGTAGAGATGATTGATTTAAAGCTATAGATGAAAATGGATGTTCCTACAGGCCAAGCATTATACAGAGTTTAACTGCTGGGTTTATGAAGACCCAGAAAGAGCAGTTTTTTGTTGTTTTGTTGTTGTTTTTAATTTGTTTTTATTTATTTGTTTATTGTTTACTTATTCACTTTACAACCTGCTCTCTGCCCCTCCTGGTCATGCCCTCCCACAATCCTTCCCCTACCCCCTCCCATTCTCCACTGAGCTTGTGTCTCACATCCTGATATTCCCCTTGCCCTGGCACTTCAAATCTTTGGAAGGCTAGGCGATTCTTCTCCCATTGAGGCCAGACAAGACAGCCAAGCTAGAAGAAAATACCCATGTACAGACAATAGCTTTTGAAATAACCTCAGTTCCATTTTAAGACTCACAAAAAGATCAAGGTGGTACAGGAAGTTGAGTAACAAAGAAGAGGAAGAATAATGTCCTGATATTACCTTACAAGACATAGAATCATTATGAATTTTAACATTTTTTGCTGCAGTATATATTTAAAATATAGACAAATATGATTATGAAAGTTTCATGTGTCCTTATGTATATCTACAACCACATACAATAATATAGTTTAAAGGCAATTTTGTAAATTATTCTATTTTCAATTATATACATTGAAATTTTCTTTTATCAATACATTCATGGATATTTAAGTTATTTTATAGTACTTGTCAATGTTTTGTTAATCCTCTATAATTTTATAATGACACAGTGACTGTCGTTTCTTCTCAAGTATTCAAAATTTTGCCTTAAAGTTTTGGGCATTTCTAGCCTAAGAAGAAATAGCTAAAAGTTTTCTTCATGAAAATTGCTACAATTTAATAATGTATGATACACTGGAGTATCAGTGATAAAAACTTTGGAGATTCAAGAAATGTTATTTCAAGCTAGGAATAAGCAATCAGAGTTCTTAAGACAAAGTAATCGAAGATGTATTCTATAATAACTGCCCCAGAAGATATGTGTTAATACTCAGTATAAATGTCAAAAGAAGCAACTTGTTTGTCTCCCTGTAACTGAACTTACTTATTAATGAATGTTTGCCTATTACATACCCAGAATTTGCCTTTATAGCAATTTTGTTCAATATATTTTAAGTACTCTTGATTGCTTAGAAAAAAATGTCTTGAGAGGGTTCTTTTTGTTAATCCTTTGTGCTGAAATCCCAGAATTTCTTTCTATTCCATGATTGGAATTGCCGTGATAAATGAGGCATCA
This sequence comes from Grammomys surdaster, assembly GCF_004785775.1. Lineage (NCBI taxonomy): Eukaryota > Metazoa > Chordata > Mammalia > Rodentia > Muridae > Grammomys > Grammomys surdaster. The sequence goes on from NW_021620995.1 coordinate 6,560,106, forward strand.
TAATGAAGACAAAGCAAATGTTGAAGTATCCACTTAGTATGATTCCCAAGGCTTAGAACACATTCAAGAATTTTGAAAAAATGTGGTATTTAAAATCTTTTCTGACTTGTAACTTTATTCTTGGTATGCTTCTTTGTATAAATAGTACTGAAGAAAATGTATCCAAATCATGCTCCATAATTATAATCACTGTATTTCAAGCTTATTTTATTCTGCTGAGAGCAATGCAGGAGGAACTTCAAATGGCTTTAGAGCTCAGATTGAAGTCCAAGGGTTACCACAGCCACATGGGAGGTGTGTCATGGCTCTGAAGACTATGTGTCCTGAAGACATTATGTTGTTATAGAGTTCTGCTTTGCTTGCTGCCCTCACATCCCTCATTTTTAAAATTTTATATTATTAATTTTTTTATACATTCCAGATTTTATTCCCTTCCTGGTCCACTCTCCTACAGTTCCACATCCCATACCTAGTCCCCAGCCTACTGTCTACATGAGGATGTCCCCATTACCCACTCCTACCTCACCAGTCCTCTAAACTCCCTGGGGCGTACAGTCTCTTGAAGGTTAGGGGCATCTTCTCTGACTGAGTCCATACCCGTCAGTCCTCTACTGTGTATATGTTGGGGCCTCATATCAGCTGGTGTATGCTGCCTGGTTGGTGGCCCAGTATCTCAGGGGTCCAGGTTAGTTGAGACTGCTGGTCCTCCTTCAGGGTTGCTTGGCTCCTCAGCTTCTTCCAGCTTTTCCCTAATTCAACTACAGGGGTCAGCAGCTTCTGTTCATTGGTTAGGTGCAAATATCTGCATCTGACTCAGGGGCTTGTTAGGTGCCTTTTGTGAGCACTCCATAGCTTTATTAATAGTGTCAGGCCTTGGGGCCTCCCCTTGAGCAGGACCTCACTTTGGGCCTGTAGCTAGACCTTCTTTTCCTCGGGCTCCTCTTCATTTTCACCCCTGCAGTTCTTCAGACAGGAACAATTATCCTTAATCTAAGAATTATATGAAAACTTTAAGGGGGCTTCATTTTCTCACTGGACAGCATTTCTGGCATTCACAGTACTAATGCTTGATCTCTTTCAGGCATTGCTGCTGAAACAAATAAGTGATTATATCACCATCCTAGAGAAGAACTTAGAGATGTCGATTGTCAACAATGACTGCCATCCTTAGAAAATGTATGGAAACATAAAGTCGTTAATGAAGAAGGGTGAGATGCTTTTACTACCGTCTCAATCTTAGGGAAAAAATGTGAAGTTCAAAAAGCCATGCTCTTATTAGTTAAGGTAGAGACCCTTAATTGTCAGGGAAAAAGAACAATGGAAATACTGGCTAACGGTTGTTAGATACGGTTGTTTTTTATATAAAAGTTTAGATTTGTAACTCCTTTCTTCTTCTAATTATTTTTAACCTATCTTTACAGTCTAGTTGTTATTCCCTTCCTGATCTGCCCTCCAATAGTTCCTCATCTCATTTCTTTTCACCCCTCCCCATCTCCAAGAGGATGCTCCCACCCCTTGCCCACCAGACCTCCCTACTTCTTGAAGCCTCAAGTCTCTTGAGTGTTAGGTGCATCTTCTCTCACTAAGACTAGACCAGGCAGTCCTCCCTCTACTGTATATGTGTTTGGAAATCATACCAGCTTATGTATGCTGCCTGGTTGGTGGCTGAGTGTCTGAGAGATTTCTGGGTTCTAGGTTATTGGAGACTTCTGGTCTTCCCATGGAGTCGCCCTCCTCCTCAGCTTCTTCCAGCCTTTCCCTAATTCAAACACAGGGGTTCTCATCTTCTGTCCATTGGATGAGTATAAGCATCTGCATCTGACTTTCATTGTATAATTACATTGTAATTGTATATTGCTTGAATGATTTTGCTGGGATACAAATGCTATGGAAAAAAACAATAAAGTATGATGTGTTACGGTATGGCTGGAACATTTTTTCTCCTGTCCATCAACTATATACGTATGTATAAAGTTTGTATGAATAGGGACTGGAACATTGTTCCTTCCATCCACCAATTATATGACTGTATGTGTCTTGTCTGAGTGTGTGTGTGTGTATGTGTGTGTGTGTGTGTTTGTGTGTGTGTAATACTTAAAACCTGCTTGTTGGAGTTTTGCTCTAACCATTCTATGTGTATATGTGTCTATGAAAGTATATGTGTGTGTATGAAGTTATTGGACTCTGCCTTTTGTTTCATCCATTCAGTGTGCGCCTGTGTGTGTATGTGTTTGTGTGTGTGTGTGTGTGTGTGTGTGTGTGTGTGTGTGAATTTTCTCTATTTCCTCCTCTTTCATGCCACCCCAATAGAGTTAAAAAAGTTCATAGTTTTTCTGCTGGCCACTAATAGTGCCAGCCCCAATAAAATAAGCTTTGTTTCCACAGAAAGAAATGTGCTGAATAGATTCTCTAATCACTGGCTTCCTTAGGCAGCAGCCCCTGTAGGTAACTGGATCCACCCAGATTAGCAGCTCTAACCACTGTCCTTCAATATTTGTCTGCCTTGGTTTACTCAGGACATGAATGCCAAAGCCAGAATCATTGGAATTATACTAAATGTATATGGAAATTCAGGGAGGAGACTATAAGTAAAATATATATGCACATTAAAAATTATGAATGATATCACTTGCTTTGTTCACCTTTATTTGTCTATAAACTCCTTTCAAATTAACATGTGAAAAATTATCATTGAAATTTTGAATTATTTGAATCATAATAAACATCTTCATTTTAGATAATAAAAACAAAAAGCAGTTTTGAATTGCTTTTTACAATGAAGTGGTTATTTTACTTTTATAGTGTTTTAAAACATAAAAAGACCATTAATTCATCTCTCCATTAATGCATACGTACACTTTCACGATGTTTATCATGTGTGTGTATTTTCACAAGAAATTATTTTTATTTTATAATTATATCATAATATTTTCTTATTAGCATACCTCAGGTTATAGTTATTGTATCCAGTTAACATAGATCTCCTTTGCTGAGGTAAAGATGAAGGGAGTTCAAATGCATTTTAGAAGATATATTGTTATGTATAATTTATTATTTATACAAAATGGTATGTGTATTATTGCTAAGACTATTGAGTCCTATCTCAATTTCTAAACAAACATTCTATACTTATATAATGTCAGTATGATGCATCTGTTTTGCATTAAAGTTGTTTTGTGTGATTCTGGTCCTGGGGACACTTGAGAACAAAATTTCTTCTTACGCCAGATAAGAAACCAACAGCAAGCCTTTGGGCTGGAGCAGACACAGAGTTGGTCTGCTCCTGTCCTGTGGAGAAACTGAATCCTGAGTCATCGAGGAGCCACTGTACTCATAGCAGCTGGTAAGAACTCCATCTCACTCCCTAAGCCCCAGAGATACATCTGGGAGCCAGGGACATTCAGGGCACAGCAGTTACCCAAACCCCACCCCTCCAGAATTCCACTTCCCTTCCGCCCCTGCCTGGTCCTTTGGGCTGGAGCAGACACAGAGTCGGTCTGCTCCTGTCCTGTGGAGAAACTGAATCCTGAGTCATCGAGGAGCCACTGCACTCAGAGCAGCTGAAACTGAATCCTGAGTCATTGAGGACCCATTGCACTCAGAGCAGGATTTCCAGATCCAAGAGGTGTCCTGAGTCCCAGGAGTTCTTCCACCCAGGAGATTAGGAGCATAAGACCACAAAGACATCTGGACTCCGAGGAACTCTCCAATAAGCAAGATAACTAGAAATACATACTCCAGTCTTACACAGTGAGGGCAGGTACCACTAGAGTTAACAAGATGGTGAAAAGCAAGCGCAAGAACATAAGCAACAGAAACCAAATTTTCTTGGCATCATCAGTACCCAGTTCTCCCAATATAGAAAGCCCTGAACACCACATCACACCTGAAAAGCAGGATTCAGAATTAAAATCACTTCTCATGATGATGATAGAGGATTATAAGAAGGAATTAAGTAATTCCCTTAAAGAAATACAGGAGAGTACAAGTAAACAGATAGAAGCCCTTAAAGAGGAATCACAGAAATCCCTTAAAGAAATGCAAGAAAACACAAAGAAGGAATTAAACAAAAACATTCAGGATCTGAAACTGGAAATAGAAACAATAAAGAAAGCTCAAAGGGAGACAACCATGGAGATAGAAAACCTAAGAAAGAGATCAGGAGTCATAGACGCAAGCATCGCCAACCAAATACAACAGATAGAAGAGAGAACCTCAAATGCAGAAGATACACTGGAAAATACTGACACAGTTGTGAAAGAAAATGCAAAATGCAAAAAACTCCTAACTCAAAACATCAAGGAAATCCAGGACACAATGAGAAGACCAAACCTAAGGATAATAGGTAATGATGAGAATGAAGATTCCCAAATTAAAGGGCCAGTAAATATCTTCAACAAAATTATTGAGGAAAACTTCCCTAACCTAAAGAACAAGATGACCATAAACATACAAGAAACCTACAGAACACCAAATAGACTAGACCAGAAAAGAAATACCTCCCATCAAATAATAATCAAAATATCAGATGCACAAAACAAACAAAAAATACTAAAAGCAGTAAGGGAAAAAGGTCAAGTAACATATAAAGGCAGACCTACAAGAATTACACCAGACTTCTCACCAGAGACTATAAAAGCCAGAAGAGCCTGGACTGACATCATACAGACCCTAAGAGAACACAATTGCCAGCCCAGATTACTATACCCAGCAAAACTCTCAATCACTATAGATGGTGAAAACAAGATATTCCATGACAAAACCAAATTTGCACAATATCTTCCCACAAACCCAGCACTTCAAAGGATAATTGATGGAAAACACCAACACAAGGAGGGAAACTACAACCTAGAAAAAGCAAGGAAGTAATCTTCCAACAGCCCCAAAAGAAGATAACTATACAAACATAATTCTACCTCTAATAACAAAAATAACCGGAAGCCACAATCATTTTTCCTTAATATCTCTTAACATCAATGGTCTCAATTCCCCAATAAAAAGTCGCAGACTATCAGTACTGGATACACAAACAAGACCCAGAATTTTGCTGCATACAAGAAACGCACCTCAGTGACAAAGACAGACACTACCTCAGAATAAAAGGGTGGAAAACAATTTTCCAAGCCAATGGTCCCAAGAAACAAGCTGGAGTAGCCATTCTAATATCAAATAAAATCGACTTTCATCCAAAATTAATCAAAAAACATAAGGAAGGACACGTCATACTCATCAAAGGAAAAATCTACCAAGGTGAACTCTCAATTCTGAACATCTATGCTCCAAATGCAAGGGCACCTACATATATAAAAGAAACTTTACTAAAGCTCAAAACACACATTACACCTTACACAATAATAGTGGGGGATTTCAACACCCCACTCTCAGCAATGGATAGATCATGGAAACAGAAACTAAACCAAGACACTTTGACATTAACAGAAGTTATGAACCAAATGGACTTAACAGACATCCATAGAACATTTCATCCTAAAACAAAAGAATATACCTTTTTCTCAGCACCTCATGGTACCTTCTCCAAAATAGACCATATAATTGGTCACAAAACAACCCTCTACAGATACAAAAAGATTGAAATAATACCTTGCATCTTATCAGATCACCACGGACTAAGACTGGTCTTTAATAATGACAAAACCAATGGAAAACCCACGTGCACATGGAAACTGAACAACTCTCTACTCAATGATGACTTGCTCAGGGAAAAAATAAAGAAAGAAATCAAAGACTTTTTAGAATTCAATGAAAATGAGGACACATCATACCAAAACTTGTGGGACTCCATGAAGGCAGTGCTAAGAGGAAAACTCATAGCTGTAAGTGCCTACAAAAAGAAATTGGAAAGAGCACACACTTACAACTTGACTGCACAACTAAAAGCTCTAGAACAAAAAGAAGCAAATACACCCAGGAGGAGTAGAAGGCAGGAAATAATCAAACTCAGGGCTGAAATCAACCAAATAGAAACAGAAAGAACAATACAAAATATCAATAAACCAGGAGCTGGTTCTTTGAGAAAATCAACAAGATAGATAAACCTTTAGCCAGATTAACCAGAGGGCACAGAGACAGTATCCAAATTAATAAAATCAGAACTGAAAAGGGAGACATAACAACAGAAACTGAAGAAATTCAAAAAATCATCAGATCCTACTACAAAGGCCTATACTCAACAAAACTGGAAAACCTGGATGAAATGGACAATTTCCTAGACAGATACCAGGTATCAAAGTTAAACCAGGAGCAGATAAACCATCTAAATAGTCCCATAACCCCTCAGGAAATAGCAGCAGTCATTAAAAGTCTCCCCACTAAAAAAAGGCCAGGACCAGATGGTTTTAGTGCTGAATTTTATCATACCTTCAAGGAAGACCTAATACCAATTCTCTTCAAACTATTCCACAAAATAGAGACAGAAGGAACACTACCCAATTCGTTCTATGAAGCTACAATTACACTCATACCCAAACCCCACAAAGACACGACAAAGAAAGAGAACTTCAGACCAATCTCCCTTATGAACATCGATGCAAAAATACTCAATAAAATAATAGCAAACCGAATCCAAGAAGACATCAAAACAATCATCCATCATGATCAAGTAGGTTTTATCCCAGGATTGCAGGGATGGTTCAATATTCGGAAATCCATCAATGTAATCCACTATATAAACAAACTTAAAGGAAAAATCCACATGACTATCTCACTAGATGCTGAGAAAGCATTTGACAAAATTCAACATCCTTTCATGATAAAAGTCTTGGAAAGATCAGGAATTCAAGGCCCCTACATAAACATAGTAAAAGCAATTTACAAGAAACCAGTAGCCAACATCAAGCTAAATGGAGAGAAACTTGAAGCAATCCCACTAAGATCAGGGACTAGACAAGGCTGCCCACTCTCCCCCTACCTATTCAATATAGTACTGGAAGTCCTAGCCAGAGCAATTAGACAACAAAAAGAAGTCAAAGGGATACAAATAGGAAAGGAAGAAGTCAAAACCTCACTATTTGCAGATGATAGGATAGTATACTTAAGTGACCCCAAACTTACCCCAGAGAACTTCTAAACCTGATTAACAACTTCAGCAATGTGGCTGGTTATAAAATCAACTCAAACAAATCAGTAGCCTTCCTCTACATGAAAGATAAACAGACTGAAAAAGAAATTAGGGAAATGACACCTTTCACAATAGTTGCAAATAATATAAAATAACTTGGTGTGAATCTAACCAAGCAAGTGAAAGACCTGTATGACAAGAACTTCAAGTCTCTGAAGAAAGAAACTGAAGAAGATCTCAGAAGATGGAAAGATCTCCCATGCTCATGGATAGGCAGGATTAATATAATAAAAATGGCCATCTTGCCAAAAGCAATCTACAGATTCAATGCAATCCCCATTAAAATCCCAACTCAATTCTTCACAGAGTTAGAAAAGGAAATTCTCAAATTCCTATGGAATAAGAAAAAACCTAGGATAGCGAAAACTATTCTCAACAATAAAAGAACTTATGGAGGAATCACCATCCCTGACCTCAAGCTGTACTACAGAGGAATAGTGATAAAAACTACCTGGTATTGGTACAGAGACAGGCAGGAAGATCAATGGAATAGAATTGAAGACCCAGAAATGAACCCACACTTCTATGGTCAATTGATCTTTGACAAAGGAGCTAAAACTGTCCAGTTGAAAAAGGACAGCATTTTCAACAAATGGTGCTGGTTCAACTGGAGGACAACATGTAGAAGAATGAAAATTGATCCATTCTTATCCCCTTGTACAAACTCAAGTCTAAGTGGATAAAGGACCTCCACATAAAACCAGATACACTGAAACTAATAGAAGAGAAGGTGGGGAAGACCCTCGAATACTTGGGCACAGGGGAAAGTTCCTGAACAGAACTCCAATGGCATATGCTCTAAGATCAAGAATTGACAAATGGGACTTCATAAAATTGCAAAGTTTCTGTAAGGCAAAGGACACTGTCAATAGGACAAAACGACAACCAACAAATTGGGAAAAGATCTTTACCAATCCTTCATCTGATAGGGGGCTAATATCCAATATATACAAAGACCTCAAGAAATTAGACTCCAGACAACCAAATTACCCTATTAAAAATGGGGTATAGAGTTTAACAAAGAATTTTCAACGGAAGAAACTCGAATGGCCGAGAAGCACCTAAAGAAATGTTCAGCATCCTTAGTAGTCAGGGAAATGCAAATCAAAACAACCCTGAGATTCCATCTCACACCAGTCAGAATGGCTAAGATTCAAAACTCAGGTAATGGTAGATGCTGGTGAGGGTGTGGAGAAAGAGGAACACTCCTCCATTGTTGGTGGGACTGCAAGATGTTGCAACCACTTTGGAAATCAGTCTGGCGGTTCCTCAGAAAATTGGACATAGCATTACCTGAGGATCCAGCTATACCACTCCTAGGCATATACCCAGAAGATGCTCGAACATGTAACAAGGACATATGCTCAACTATGTTCATAGCAGCCTTGTTTATAATAGCTAGGAGCTGGAAAGAACCCAGATGTCCTTTAACTGAGGAATGGATTCAAAAAATGTGGTATATTTACACAATGGAGTATTACTCAGCTATTAAAAACAATGAATTCGAGAGGTTCCTAGGTAAATGGATGGAACTAGAAATTATCATCCTGAGTTAGGTAAGCCAATCACAAAAGAACACACATGGTATTCACTCACTGATTATTGGATATTAGCCCAGAACCTTGAAATGCCCAAGATGCAACTCACAGGCCACATGAAGCCCATAAAGAAGGAAGACCAAGTGGGGGTGATTCAGTCCTTCTTAGAAGGGACAACAAAATACTCAAGGGAGCAAATATGGAGACAAAGTAAGGGACAGAAACTGAAGGAGGGGCCGTTTCAAGACCACTCCACCTGAGTATCTATCCCATGTGCTATCACCAAAGGTAGAGGCTGATGTGGAAGTCAGGAAGTGCATGCTGATAAGAGCCTGATATGGATATCTACTCAGAGGTCTTCAAGAGTCTGACATATTCAGAGGCAGATGCTCACAACTAGCCATTGAACTGATCATGGGGTTCTGAATAGAGGAGTTAGTGTGAAGACTGAAGGAGAGCTGAAAGGATTTGTGGCATCATGAGGAGAGCAACAATACCAACCAACCACAGCTCCCAGGGTCTAAACCTCCAGCATGGGAGCACTTAGGGAGGGATCCAGTGCTTCAGTTGAATATGTAAGAGTGGAGGGCCCTGCTGGGCATAGGTGGAAGAAGAGAACCTTGACTGCATGAAGGCTGAATGCCCCAGGGGTGGGAATTTTGAGGGTGGGGAGGTGGGAGTGGGGGGGTAGATAGAGGTTACATCCACAGAGAAGAAGGAGGAGGGGTGACGGGATTGGGGTTTCCTGGGTGGGTGGGGGATGGGGTAAGGAGACAACTTAGGAAATGTAAATAAAACATCCAATAAAAAAAAAAGAAACCAACAGCAAAACAAAGTAAAGACAGCATTTTATTCCAACTTGGTGAAGGACTGAATTGCCACTTACAACAATATAGGCAGAGGGATTACTCTCAGGAGTAGAAATGATTCAGACAGAAACATCAACAGAAGTACAGTCCTGCATATGTGGGATCTCACAAAAGACAGATACCTGGAGCTCCAGTTATGGCTCTTAGGCTACTTGATATGTAGGAAGGAGGCTTTCTTTTCTAGGTAGTTCTGTTGGTTTGAGACTCTTCAAGGCAGTTCAGCTAGACTCTTTCTTCCAGGATGTTTACCTGGTATATCCTTGCCAGGCAGCTAAAATGACCTGAAGTTTTTCACAGAAGCAATTCTCTGAGTATGTCTTCCATAGTAATTATTGCTTATATCAGGGTAAACAAGAGGGTGCGTAATGTATCTGATCAGTTAGGGCCTTCTTGAAACTTCCACATTCCTTATTTTCTGAGTTATAAAAGGCCTCCCTTCAGAATATCTCAAATCCCTTTTTGCTATAATATTTAATGTTAGTTAACAAAACTAAAAATAAATGTTTAGCCATAAGTTACTGTAGATCTTAAGAACTTTCTGAGTTTATGCTATACAAAATGTTTTAACTATTAAGTAATAAGCTATTGATTCCACCAGATAATCAAAATGCAATTACATGTGGCTAATGGTACTAAACAACAGATAAAAATACTGTATCAGAAATTTAAATTCAATTATTTTCTTACAAGTAACTGATTTGCTCTGTAATGAGCCATATCCTCTTCCACTGATACCAATTAAATCTAAGTTCATAAACAAATATACTTAATACAATTTAATAGATATTGTATAAAATAAAAGTAATATGTATATGAATATATATATTAGTGAGAATATTTTTGTTATAACTTATGATTAATAATTTCTATTAGGCTTATAATTGAAGTATATTGTTGTTGTTGTTGAGAACTCTGTATATAAGTTCTATATGTATATCATCTCCACCTCTCCTTTTCTTCCTTCCAACTAATCCCATGCCCATGTTTACTTCCTCTAAAATTCATGATCTCTTTTTGCTTTATTATTTTTATACATGTGAACATGTATTTACATCCACACACACATAGATGCACCCATATAAATACATTAATACAACATACAGAGTCCATTTCATGTTGTTTACATGTATGCTTTTGAGGCTAACTACTTGGGATGGACAGAATTATCAAGGTAATAGTTGCTGGAAAAAACTGATTTTTCCTCTCTCAGAAGTAATTAATTACTTGTAGTTCTTCATCTATATGTGAGGTTTAGTTAGTATTTCCACCTTTATGCTGTGTGTTAACTGCAGTTGCATTGTTCATGTCTTGTTTATGAAAACTTATTGTTGAGGTTTCATGGATTCAGCTTCCTGTTAGATATAGAAGACATTTTTCAGCTCATATTCGTATCCTTGGGACATTATAATCATCTTACCTCTTCTTCCACAACATTCCTTGTGCCTACATATATGTATTGTGTTATAGATATAACAATTGGAACCAAATAATCTATAGACAGTAGCATTTTTTACTACCTGTGAGTATAAAGAATGTTCTCTATGTTTCCAACAAGGTTCTTTGATGAGAACTGAATATTACACTTACCTGTGCATATAATGATAGCCATTAGAATATACTTACAGATTATAATATTTTATTCATTTTATAGTTGAGTGTTAATAATACCTTTATAGAATCATCCATGGGTAGGCATGATCAGACTTCTTCAATATAGATCCTAATATTAACAAATAAGGTTTTATATGGAGTTGTAAGAAACATTGTTCTTTTATTGGGAAAGTGGAAATTAGGATACATTGCTAAACCTATATTCACTATCAGAAACTGGACCTTAATCTCATGGAATTCTGTTAGATTCTATACAATCACCTGGAGATATGAAATGGAAGTAGTGTTTAGAGAGAGTTTACTTACATAATATATTAATAATCTATGCCTACTACAATGAGGAGTCACAACTTAAGAGAAAATAAATGTGTTTAACTCAGAAACCATCTTATGAGGGTTCTTTTTCAAGATCTGCCTCATTGTTTTGGCCTCTGGTATAAACAATGGATTTTGGTACATTATGGCAAAGGTTTGTGAAGCAGTGACTAATCACCCTTCACATCAAAATACCGACGAACGTAAAGACCAGGTTTCCACTATGTTCATTACCTACTTTCATGATTGAGACTACCTCCAAATCCTCTAATACTGACTGAAGTCTAAGTCCTACTTGTGGACTCTTAAAAGACACTCAATATCCAAATTGTAAATGATTATTTAATGAAGAAGGGAAGAGAATGTACATGAACATAATGGGGAGTTAAAATCCAAAGGCATATTCTTTTTTCCTGTCTGAGCTACAGATAAAAAAGTTAACTATTCTAGACAGATGATAGAGAAAGACACACAGAAAGGGAAGTGAGTTGAAGATATCTCATTGGTTCTCAGGAACTGCATACTACAGATTCAATGGTGTGTTCAATGTGCAGGTATGTAGGAAAACAACTTTCATTGACATGTGAAGAGAAAGTACCTGAAAATGGGATGCATTAAACCTGAAAGTCAAGGCATCCTAAAACTTACTCTACATTAGAAGTCATAATGGACTTTGACATTCTAACTTGCATGTAATCTATATTTCTGAAGTACTATAAATCTGGATCAACAAGTAAATTTATGAATGAAATATAAAGACAGTTTATATGCTTGAAGATTTTACTATGAAAACATGATTTTTTTTCACAGCTCTGTCAAGTTATCCTTAGATAACCTAAGGTGATGTATGACAGCATAGTATCCATGACTCTCCTCATTTTCATTTTCATTGTACTAAGATGATGCTTTGTATTTAATATGAAATAAAAGCAGTGATCATTTGATCACTTGAATGGTCAGGAAGATGTTAAACCCAGAGTTAATAGCATTTGCAAAATTGCTGAAAACCTATGTTAACCTTTCAACTAGTAACTCTCAAGTTGTCCTCTACAACTACTCTCCCATTGTTTCTGTAAATAACAGAAAAATTGAGTCTCAAATTCAGTATTAAACTATTTCTGAGTCTGAAGAGTTAGCTCAGTGGTTAAGAGCATTTGGTGTTCCTATGAAGGACCTGGGTTCAGTTTGAGCACCCACACTGACACTCATTTTCTCCATCACCAGACATGCATATTGTGCACAGACATATATGCATACAATCCACTCATAAGACTAAAATTAAATCCTAAAAAAAATTAATGTAGGATAATCTATTTGTATGTTTCATGTGCTACTCTATGAGTAATTAGAAACTGAGTTATAAGGTAAACAATCTGAGACCCAAAATTTGTTAACCATATCATAGCATTTTTTTCCTGAAAGATGTGTTTAACTCTCTTTGAGAATAAATTCTGATTTATCACAGAATGTACCATTGAGTTTTCATTGATCTGAACAAATACTAATTCAACAATGCCTTGTTTCCACGGATTGTGGTGTGATGCTAAAATCTCGAAATTCTTCTATCATTGATTGTATGATGTTAGTTGGGATGTGTATTCTTACACTCTTCCTACTCAAGTAGGAAAAATGGTTATAAATTATGGAAAGAATTATACTATTGTATGCATGATAGAAGTTCTGTCTATATTTGTCCATATACATATATATTCACTAATCGTATCATGCTTAATATATCACAAAAATAGAAAGAGAGACAGAGAGAGGAGAGAAAGCAAGATCTGAATAGCAGTGTAGAAAATAAGAATTATTAGTCTTTTATGTGAGGCATTATAAGTGGTTCAAAAGCCACAAACAAAATATGATGTGTGTAATTTTAATGAACTAGTTAGAAAGGTGGTGGAAAAATGAAAATGCCCTTGTGTGTTTTCTGATGGCAGTTTATTCTGACAGAAACAGACTGCTTTCAGTTCGTGATTTTGAACATAGATAAATAGTGTGTCCTTAGATTCTCCTTTATCCGGAATGGTGTTGCTGACCTCTCAAATCTTATATCTATCACAAGATGAAAGCTCATTAGTGAAGGTCACATGAGAATTTGTACTCCTGAATCCATGTTCCTCAGAAATTATTTCCTGTTTTCACCTGTGAGGATTGTAATATGCTTGTTATGTGTACATTGTTAGGGGTATTAAAAGAAAGAGATGATTTTTTTTTGCATGTGAGAAACTCAATATCATTGAGGTTACTTCAGAAACTTTTATATTTGAAATATCTGCTATACAATGCACCATCTCTTAAGTCTCCATGTTATCCCAACTCTGAAAATGTCCTTTCCTTGGCACATAGAGTGAACCTGTACATACATTTTTGTTTCTGTTAAAAAATACTCTATATGTATTTTCTTTTACTTTTTGACTCCATTTTATAAGAGGTGATAAGTTCACTTACAATAAAACAAAAGATATTCCCAGAGTTTACATTTATTCCACATTAAGCATAGTAGTTTTTTATTGTAAATATAAAAACTGGATGCCGGTGTTTGGAGGGCACAGCCTCAGGTCCAGTTAATCTGATTTTATACAGAGACAAGCACAATACCCAGCATAATGCTTTCTGATAGATTTCGATTAGCTGTGCTTGGCTACCTCTTCTTTACATTACTTCAGTCCACACTCATTTACAAAACTAGATGGAATTTCTCCATACCAGGAGCATGCTCATCTGAGGTAAGGAATAATCAGCCCAGCTGATTTCCCTTGTTTACCAAATCCACAATCTGCTGGTTTATCCCTACTGTCCCACCAGAATTGTAGAAATATTTTCTCCTGTCGCAAACTGGATCAGTGTTGGTTGGCTCCTTTTTCTTTTTTTAAATTTTCATTTGAGTTATTTCAGAAATAAATGCATTATCCTTTAGAATACAAAAGTAGAAATAAAAAAAAAAACATGATGAGTTTTACCTAATAGTCTCCTCAACTTTGGTGAAAAGCACACCTGGACCATGGGAATCAGAATCCTGTGCCCAATATCTCAAAAGCTGGTCCTATATCCTTTTTCAGGTCTCTCCTTTACGTGTCACACTGCAATATTGCCATCTTTCACTTGCTCCTGAAGGTTAGGCATATCTTTCTATCTGCTCATACTTTGTGAAAATGGGGATAAATCTGCTTTTTTTATTGGACTGTTGTTCTCTATTAATGTTTGTGGAACTATTATACTATGTTTAGTCCATTGACTTTTATTTTCTTTCCTTATGCCATTTCTATGGTATTCCTAAAATATCATTCATCGTTATCCCTTTTAGGAGCAATAAAATGGAGAAAAACCAATTTAATAAAGCCAAATAATATTTAAGTATGAGTTGATAATTAGGTAAAATATCAAATAATATAATGGTTTGAAATGGTACTTAATGTTTTCTTATGTGGTGTCTTCTTGATTATAATTTTCTCAGAGAAGGTAAAGACATGAGAAAATATTTTAAAATTACTCATCTTTATCTTAACAAGTAAGTAGAGTGTATTTTAATTTTTACTTTACAGTAACACTTAAAATGAATCCATAATACATATCTTACACATATAGAGATATATGTGTAAGAAAGAACTCAAAGAAAACCTCAGAAGATGGAAAGCTCTCACATGCTAATTGATTGGTTGGATTAACATAGTAAAACAATTCATTTTATCAAAACCAATCTACAGATTCAATGCAATCCCCATCAAAATGCCAACATAATTTTCTACAGATATTGAAAGAACAATTATCAACTTCACATGGAAACAAAAACAAAACCAAAACAAACAAAAAAAAAACAAAAATCAAAACAAACAAACAAACAAAAAATATCTAGATAGCCAAAATAGTTGGAAACAATGAAAGTAATTTAGGAGAAATCACCATCCCTGACCTCAAGCTCTACTTCAGAACAATAGTGATAAACAGTATGGTATTGGTATAGAGACAGACAAGTTGATCAATGGTATAGAATTAAAGACTCGGAAATAAACTCACACACATATGGACACTTGATATTTTACAAAGAAGCCAAAACTATATAGTTGAAAAATTCTCTAACAAATGGTCCTCATCTAAATTGTGATCTGCATGTAGAAGAATGCAAATTCATCACCCTGAACAAAGTTTAAGTGCAAGTGGATCGAGGACCTCTACATAAAACTAGATACACTGAAACTAATATAAAAGAAACTAGGATATAGGCTTGATTTCATTAGCATACGAGAAAGTTTCCTGACGAGAACATCAATGACTCATGCTCTAATATCAACAATTGATGAACTGAAAATGTTCTGTAAGGGAAAGGACACTGTCACTACATCCTACATATTGAGAAAAGATCTTTAATAACCCTACATGTGACACTGGCCTAATATCAAGCTTATATAAAGAACTCAAATAATTAGACTCCAAAAACCCCAAATAACAAAATTTTAAAAAGTGGGATACAGGACTAAACAGAAAATTCAGTACAGAGAAATCTTGAATGGCCAAGAAGCAATTAAAGAAATGTTCCGCTTAGACTCTTTGAGAAAAAAAAAAATAGAACAGAAGAATTGGCCTGTATATAAAGAGACTGGAAGTGTTTATGAACTTTTCCTTCTCTACTTTCTTATATCTTGTCTTTCTTGCTTTAAAGTTTAAATTTTTGTGTTTCATTGCTTGTGCTTATTTTTCTTTTACTTAATTTTTCAGTGATATTCTAGATAGACACTTTGCTTGTGAGTTTTCATTATCTGTTTATTCTTCTTCATTGTGAAGGCTATTTATTGTTCAATCTTATATTTCTTGCTTAACATTTTATATCTATTAATAGTTAATTGTCTATTCTGACTACCCATTGACTGATTTTCAAATATATTCTGGCTGTCATTGCCAAAGAAGTGATTTCCTTGATATATCAAGATTCAGCACTTATTCTTGTTGCTTGCTGTTCATGGGTTGTTTGGCTAGTTCACTTGTATTGCTGCTATGATACTTACCTGACAAAAGAACAAACACAAGTTGAGAGGAACAACTCAATTTAATCCACGGTTTCAGAGGCTACAGTATATGCTCACTTGGTTCTCCTATTATGTATCTGACTTGAAGCTAAGCATTACAGAAGAAAACACATTGTAGAACAATAAATTTTAATGAGTGTCAGAGAGGAAGACAAAGTCTCCTCAAAATACACTATTGAACCCTTTTCCCATCTCCTGTGACAGCCTCATAACTATGCTAATGTTTTACCTCAATAAACACCATTAAATTTTGAATCTATCAATGGATTAATTCATTTCTTATCTCAGAATTCTGATGATATAGTTTTCAGTAAACTAAAAGTACATCTCCAACATTGCCTCATTTTATCATACAGTCTTTTCAGGACCTATTATAACTTCTATAATTGCCCACTTTATGTAGCCATGGTCATTTTTTAATGTCTGTTCTACAAATCAGAGACTAAAGAAAACTTGGCCTTGTACTGTTTCTGCTAAAATAGAAAAACTGGTGCATAGAAAAACTGGTGCATTTTTGCTAAGTGGATATGGGAGTAGTAGCTTCTAGAACTGATATAATGACTAACCTGGGTTAGTCCAATTCTATACCATAATTAATCACTAGACATTATTTAACTCAGTTCCATACCTACTTTGCTTTCCAGTTTTAGCTATTATTACCAAGCTTTTGATGGCATAAACATTATGATCACTTTAATCTCTTCTGATAACTTAGGTAATAGTACAAAACTATTAGTTTGGTAATAGTACAAAACAACAGCTAATTAAATGAGCTAATTAGCTCTACTAGGCTATGTTAAATTAATAAAGAATATTATTATAGTCTACATGTGTTTACACAATGAATTGCTCCCACAGATGACAAATCTGTGTTTAGCAGTTAATCACATACTTCTCAGATTGGAATAAAAAGCAAACAACTTAACAAAAACAGAAGTTATGAAAATTGCTAAATGTTTAGACTTTGTTTTTGAAGATTTGATGGATCCACATGGTGCTTATGGAAGGAGTGAAGAACATGACAACACAAAGACTTTAGTAAAGAAGTCAGCATGTTTATATTCTGGGTTAAATTTCAAATTAAAATGGTAAGAAATGTATCATATTCCAGAATTGCTTGACCCTATTACATTCTGAAAGAACTACAACAATGAAAATTAGCAATTGCATGTTGTTACTGAGATGTTTCTCTGGTGTAAAATTCACCTTGCTTATATGTTACTGTAGAACCATGGAAGGCAGTCTGGTTTCTGGTCGAGCACAAGCTGGAAACCCCGGTGACCCCAGGTGATCCTGAGGGACCCCAGGTGACCCTAAGGTACCCCAGATGACCACAAGGGATGACAGGCATTTTGCCACACTCCCAGAAACTAGGCTGCTGAGGGAGAAGTCCTGATATGAGGCCGCTGCTCTCCGTAGATTTGTGTCCTTCAGTCATATGGGCAATGCTGCTAGACCCTCCCACACACACAGGTAGAGGACATGACCACAGGTGATGCAGCCTCAAGACAGCCCTCCATATTAATAAGGTACCTAAAGGCCAGAAGGGGTTAGCCAATCAAGCTTTCCTTCCCAGACCCTCCTCCCTGCAAAAGGTATTTAACCTCAGGCCCACCCTGAGAAAACAATATGATTTTCTCATCTACTTTCTGCCATGACAACAATAAACGGCTTAAAATCATGGACTGTTTCTTTTCATTGGGATCCTCCATGGGGAACAATGGAACAGGTCTTTGCCTAAAGAGTCCATCTAATCTCACTTAGAAGATCTCTCTGCATTCCCAGCCACAGCGACCACCAATCCAATCCAAGTAAACTGACTACAGAAACCAAGCCAAGGACTCATCTCTGCTGGGACCTAGCCAGAGCGTTCTTCCCCTCTCCCATTTGGCCTCGGGGTCAGTCTAGCCTGTGGGCCCCCACTTTTTTCTCAGCTCTTCTGAGGCTTCCAGCGGCACCTGGGTGCCCAAGAGCCTGAGAACCAGATGATCACTGGACGCCCTGCCTGCCCGGGGCTCCCAAACCCAGTCTTGAGTTCTCCTCAGGACCTCAGACTGCGCTCCCTGACCCCCGTAAAGGTGTCCTGCAGCTTCACATATCCCAACTCGCAGTAAAACGGCCCATGTCCTGCCTCTCTGAGTAGCCCTAGCTCTGTGGCGGGACAGACGTGGGATCCCCAAATTAACCCAGCATGTTATATTGAAACCTATCCTTTAAAATCAAAAGGATATTATCCCATAGATTATTTTGTTAGGTTATTCATAGTTATCTTGCCGGAGTTGACTGACTAAACTGGTTCTCTCATGGTTTGGGGACACTTATAAGAGTAGATAAGTCATCATTCAGTGCCCACAGCAAAGCCAAGGAGAATGAAGCTTCGTTTAAAGGTTATATCAAAATTTAATTTATCATTGTAATCTATAATAATAGTTTAAAATAAGCTATAGAAATTATCAACTAAGCAGATTATAAAAGCACCAGTTGTTACAAAGATAATTATCTTTTATTGACAGAGTAGCTCATGTTGTTTCTTTCTTCATTCCTTACAATACTTTCTGGGCTGTGACTTTACTTTCAAGGCCATGGCTTACCAAAATGAGGATTAATGGGTGTTTAAAAGCAGCTACCTACAGGTATGTCTATGATATAGTACCTGACTTTTCAGAGCCTTCTGAAAAATTACTAAGAAAATATATAGTATGTACACACCCAAACCAAGTCACTCCTTAATATGAGAAGAGTGATTGTGAATTTTTACTAGTTGTCTGTGCAGGTAGGGAATTTAGTGCTTCTATAAGGTCTATCTGTGATCTCATAATCCTGGAAGTAGTTAAATAAGCCCTTTGCTTGTAGACAGATGTTGTAGAATCTTATCATTCTGGTGATTGTATTTGACCACCCAGGATAATCCAGAACAATTTCTTTATTTTAAATCTGTAATGCAATTATACCTATCTAGTTTCTGCCAAGATAAAAGATTCCATATTTAGCCGGGCAGTGGTGGCGCACGCCTTTAATCCCAGCACTTGGGAGGCAGAAGCAGGCAGATTTCTGAGTTCGAGGCCAGCCTGGTCTACAGAGTGAGTTCCAGGACAGCCAGAGCTACACAGAGAAACCTTGACTCAAAAACAAAAAAAAGATGCCATATTTACTGGTTTCAGAAATTAAAATGTGAAATATTCTTTGGGTGAACTGTCTATTTTGTGCTCAAAGAACCATTGAACCAAATCATTTAAGAAGAGAGATTTTTAATCTGTGCAACTACTATAAAGACAACCCCATTGGAGCTGACCTCAGCTTTTCAAAAACATAAGGGAGAAATATTTTTTAATTATTGTCTTTTAATTTTTTACATTTTTAAGTTCTTTGCTTATTGCTAGAATATGCTTGCAGAAGTATACTAGAGCATATTAGCAGGGTGATTGACAAACCAATTATAGTATTTGTTCTTTATAATAAGTATTAAGGTCGATTCATGTCTTCCTACTGATATACTGTGGATTATTTTGTTCTGGCAAAGCTCATTTCAAAGGCACAGTTTTCAGGCTCTTGAAATAGACAAGCTTCACTTGTAAGAAGTGCAATATAGTGAGACAAGATTTATATCTCCAAATAAGAGGGAGAAAATATAATTGCAGGTTTGCTAAAACTGAATATTTTAAGGCACTGGAGGTCAAAACTTAGAAATTTGGACAGGAAGAGCACAGACTAAATTTAATCTATTTCAGGGCATGCTAGGCCTGTCTTAGTCACTAGCTCAGAGACTTAGAAGGTTTCACAATAGTAGACACACAAAGTCAAATAGAATCTGAAAACTGCACGCTGTGAGTCAGGGAAAGTCACAGCAAAGACGACAAATGACATTAACTTAGATGGAAAAGCAGACAAAAATAGGTAAAATCTGGGTCTTTGACCCCGGAAGCTAAATCTTGTCTTGTATTTGAACAAAGATTTGGAACTTTCCAAAATGAATACCATCTTTATGCATGTATCCAGGATGAGTTAACTCTGTGATATGGGGAGTGTGTGTGTGTGTTTATGTGTGTGTGTGTGTGTGTGTGTGTGTGTCTGTTAGCTATTTTGTGATGAGTGTGTTTCTGTGTGAAGTTCAGGATGATAAGTTAATTTCAGGGAAAGGTGACAGTTTTCACCTTAAATCTTTTCTTTCTAATGTAATAACTTCTGACTTTCACTTTCAGTTTAAAAAAAACACAAAACAAACAAACAAACAAAAACTGTTGGTTGTGCAGCATTTTTTTTTACTAATAGTTAAAGCTAAAACTAATAGTAAATACTAAGCAAAACAAGGAAGAAATGGACAAGAATTTTTAATGATTCATTAGCACATGTTGCTCAATTGTACATTGAAATGTAAACAGAATTAGGCTGGGGCTTTCTTAGATGCTCCCATTCCTTTGCTGATTTGCTAGACTCTTCTCCTGTTTTGAAAAGTTATCCTGTCCTAGATCTTTCCTCTCCACATACTCCTCTTGCATGTATCATTGGGAACATTTATCATTGGCTTTAATGATCGTTACTCCTTATCTCTCACCACCATGGCTTTGTTCACTTGTTACTTTAAACTTCAAAGCTTTAAGATAGAAACCCTGCATCTAATCCATTTCTAGATTCCTAGGGCCAAGCATACTGAGATGTATAAAATAGACTTTGTGTCTGTGTGTCTGTGAAGAAATGGGTTTTTGAAGAAAGGAAGACATGCTTTGGATTTTTGCCTTCCCTCAGTCTGAAGGGATCCAATAGGTCAAAAGTATACCTAATATATCTGAAAAGTATGAAAAAAGCAGTTTATATCTCACAACAAATTTAATTTTATTTAAAAAACTGTACTCTATGGAATAGCAAAGTGAATTTATTTTATTTTCATATGTCATATATAATATGACTTTTTTTTCTGAAAATGTAATTCTATGTAGATGTCAAACTAAATAACACTTGGGTCAGGCATGCATGATGGGTTTTTATTTCTCTTTTCTGTTTACTATCAGTATGGTCACTGTTTCATTTAAACCCTCCATGGGGTCATTCAGCACTTACCTGTGACGCTTTCATTTCCTGTTGTCTGAAATGAAACATCTCTCCCACCTATAACTGACAAGATGCGCATCCCTGGGGGATTGATTTCTTTCATCTTGCTTGTCCTTATGCCCTTATCTTTCTTTTCCCTTCTTTCTTTCTCCCAGTGATAAGATTTCTATATTAGGTTCTTGAGCGCAGACTTTTTCTTTTGTCTTTCAGATTCTTAATTAATATATTCCACCTAATTTTCTCTCTTTTTATCAATGTTTATAACTTTGTTTATCACTCTCCACAAGATTTCCCCATATTTTAAAATATTCCTCATTCATTTCTGGTGTTATTATTATTGAATTTTAGGTTAGTGTTTCTGTATAATGTTGTCTTTTTTATATATATTTTGCCAAGTTTCGTACCACATTGTTTACTATCCCCTTGTCCCATTGTGATCGTGTGTGTGTGTGTATGTGTGTATCCACATTATTCTTTGCTTTAATACAATTACCACACAAACTCATTTACTCTCGTACACTATAGTCATCAACATTGTTTAATTTATGTGCAAAAAGAGTCATTAATTCCAGGGACAGCCACTCTCCTTAAAAATAGAAGGAGTAGTAAGAGACTAATGTCAGAATTATAAAATCAGGGATCAAGTAAACAAGTGAATAATCATCTATCCATCTTCTACCAAATACCTGAGAAAGTAGAATCTACAAGCTGTTTATTCTAAATATATGTATCATATATATATAAGCACATATATAAATATATATATATATATATATTTGGTGATTTATATTAGATTTATCAGATCTAGGGTTAATTTTGAAGATTTCTTTATATTGAAACATCAATAATATTGAAATGCTTCAATATTTACTGACTAAACATATTTCTATTTGTCAGAAGTATTTGTTATTTTTGGATATAAGTAATATAAGAGGCATTAAATATATATTGGAGTATATATATATATTTTATATATATATATCCCAGTGAAATGAAGTGTGTTACATTATGATACATTTGCAAATAAATGCAGGTTACTTTAAATACACAAGAAAATCATGTGACAAATTTTCTGTTTTACAATGAAAATAAATGTGACTCCTTCAGAAAATGATCTTATGTAGCTTTGTTCCTAAATAGGAGCAATGATCTTTGTGCTTATTTATGTATACTCTACAGTGAAAAATGAGCATATACACAATCCATGTCCTTCTCATTATCTACTCAGATGTACACAATGACCTTGAGTTAATTTAGGAAAATAGTGTAATACATAAATCAGTAAAATGGTTCCTGAGAAATGTAAGTCATATTTTCACTAATGCAAGCAATGTATCAGGCAAGGATACAGTGTGCACTTCTGTGTAGGAAGCATTCTGCAAAAGCAGGTAGCCTGCTAGACTGTGAATTCTACGGACAAAATCAATCTGTCAACTTAAATAAAAGCTCGAAGGTTATAATGCCTCAGTTTTTATCATTGAAATTTACCTGATACTAACTTTAATGTATTTTATAGATAGATAGATGATAGATAGATAGATAGATAGATAGATAGAAAGATAGATAGATAGATAGATGATAGATAGATAGATACTACTTCCAAATAAAATGAGTAATCATTAAGTGCTGAAATATTCCAGTTTTCAATTGGATAACCCTAGGACTGATAAAATCTAGCATAAAGCAACAAGTTATAATTTTATAATTTGGATTAACTTTATGAAAATTTTAAGTATTTTAACCAAGTAATCTATCTGAAATGGAGTAAAAACAACTCTTTATTTTTTATGCTTTTAGATTGACTACCATCAGAAAACCATAGCTGTCACACATAAAAGCAGAGACATCAATTTCAGTATTGTTTCAGATGGAAGTAAGAGTCAAATTCAGTAAATCTCAATCAAAAAACTCAGATTTATTGTATTAAATTAATGTAATTCTGATTAAATAATACATATTTATTAAAATGATATGATTAATTAATAATAAAAATCATTCCAACATTTTTTCTATAAATATCTGTGTGTTTTAGTAGATAAAATGCTTTCATCTTAAATATTTTCATTACAAAATTTCAGGTGTTTAAACTTTTGAACTAAGTTAATGTCAACGGTGATTTGCCTCTCTGAAGGTATAATTTAAAAATACTTGCAATGTTGTAAATGAGCTTAACTCTACAATGTAGACATGTTCACTGAAGTGAACACACTCTCATGTATTACCATGTAGCTGCATGGGTTTCTTCACATTGTACCAGAAATACTACAGCCCTCAATCCTGTCTTCTATTAGTTTCACTTTTGCTTTCTCCACCTTCTCCAAATCACCAAGCATAATTCCGTCAGTGTTTTCAGACTGTAATAAAGTACAGAAGATAAAGGGAGTCATATATTTCCTGCAGTTATTTCTTACCACCAATTCAAAGTCTTTCAAGTAAGAATAAAATACTACTTGAAAGAATTGGGATAATAGATATTATAGATTATTACAACTATTACTCTTTGAGTTCACCAAAAGCACAGCATGAGACAGGGCTTCAGGGGCATAAATTTGCTTTGGAAGATAAAACAAAATGAAGGCATAAGGAAATGGAACAGGCAACATCTGAAAGAAATGGAGAAATTGTTATGTATAATGGGAAATACATTTCACTTCCACTGGCCCTCTGAATATCTGCAGGGGGCTCGCTTCATCCACTATTTTGACAAAGTTAGAAGGCTTGTTACACATTCTTACAATCATTACTGGAGATAGGTGTCCCATGTCTTTCATTGAAACTTATCTGAACTAAGTGAGTTTAGAAGAGCTATGAAGTAGAGACTTGAGATTCATTCTGCTAGTGTTTGAGACTTTACTATCAATATGCACAGACTTCCTTTATCTGTGGATGCTAGAAGTTAAGGACAATGAGGATAAAAATGATTGAACCAACATATATCTTCATGATCAGATCTTCTCTCCTTAGTTGAATGATCTCATGGCACAAATTAAAACTGCTTGTCCTTGTCTGCTTGAAACACACACACACACACACACACACACACACACACACACACACATATATATATATATATATATATATATGCATGCCAAGAAATACCAATTTCAAGACTCTTGCTAATAGAAAATGATACATACAAGAGTTAAGCTCAATAAATCACAAATCCTAAACTCAGATTGTATGCAGTAAATTCATGTAATTATGACAAAGTAAATATATCTCTAATAAAGTGATAATATTGATTAATATTAAATATAGATAGATAGATAAATTGGCAACATAAATCTATTACATCTCCTGAAACTGATATTTATGATTAACTTCTCCTTAATTTATCAAATCTTCAAATATTAGTCATCCAAATCTAGAATGAGTTTTAGAAAACAAAATTATTAGCTGCCTATTAATACTTTATGTTAAGCTATAAAATAATGTAGCCAATCTTAGTCCTGACCATTTGCCTATTTGACTATTATAATGAAACCATAGAAATGAGCCAGATGTAGAGAATGGGACAAATGCAAGCTGGTAGAAACACAAGCCAAAGTCATTGTATGACCATTCTTTTTTGATCTTTCACATTGCTTGGCCTTAATCCCAATTGTTTGGCCTGCATCACTTCTATGGTACAATGGAGATTATCACTCAAGGCCCTACAGCTATACCTTGGTGGATCAACAAATTTTCTGCATGCTTACTTTGGCAGTTCTATTCTCATAACCACTGGATTTTCTGAAGGGTAGTGCTAAGTTGCAATTATACATTTAGCAGATCTTTTGTGAATATTAGGATATTATTGTTGAAAACTGCAAACCAACTGTACTGATTTCTATAGGTCTGAGTCTCAGTGTAATACTGTACCACTGCCATAAAGAAATTCTCATTAAATATAAGATTTTTCCAGATAGGACAAAGTATATAGCTGAGCAAACCAACAAATAAAAATAAATTTATCTCAAATTATAGATCATGATTATTTAGTTAATCTTAATTAATATGTAACTTCTTTTATTTTGATAATATATATCAAGACAAAGTTTCTTTTTGGTCTCTCAACTTAACATGATACAGAATTCTTAACTAAAGCAGTTGGAACTTAAGTTTGAAGTGCTTAGAAGGAGATACATAATTTGATACATAATATAAATACTCACCTAATTGTTCTTAGCTTATATTACCTAGTTCGATACAGAATATGTCACAAGATTTTAAGAAATTACATAAAGGGTCAAATTAACAAAATAAATAATAAAGAGAATATGAAAAAGTCTTTTTGAATTCACGACTAACCTCTGATAGTATTTTCTTACTAAGCTATGTTGACAGGTCTCCTATATATTTGTTTTTTGCTCTAAGTAATTTTAATGTAGAACTTTTTTTAATTTGCTAGGCCCACCCTGTCAGTTATTATTCAGTAATATTTTGTTATAAGTGATATTTTTCTTCTTGTTTCTATTAACTTGTTCTACTCCTATTTATAGCAATACACAATACATAAGAAAAATATTTATTAGAAACTAGTATGCAATATGTATGTGATGATTTCAACACAGTTGGTCCCCAGAGAACATATGGTTGAATGGTTAGTTCTCAGTTGGGGAATGGTATGGGAAGGTTTAGGAAGTATGAATATATGAGAGGATTTGTGGGGTTCTTGGAGGAAGCATGTCACTAGAGATGTGCTTTGAAGATTCGAAAGCCCATCCCAAGCCAATCCTCAAGTTCTTTCTCTGCCTGCAACTTGCAGATCAAATATGAGGCCTTTGCTACTTCTCTAGCATGATGCCATTCTTCCTGTTGTTATATTCTTCATCATGATGCTCATGGTCTAACCTTCTGAAACTGTAATCAAACCCCCAACTAAGTTACCTTGTTCTTGGTTTCTTCTCATACCGATAGAACAGTATCTCAAAAAAACAAAAATCAGGAAAATATGTAATAATAAAATTAGCAAACAGATGTTCATAACATCAAATTTACTTTGATCTTAGCATATTAATTTAGTTCATTTAAGTATTAATTTAGTAAATGGTATCTGAGTCTCCTGAATTAATTGAGTATGAAAGCATGTATTACTCATCCTGTCTTATGACGTGAAAATAATCTGGGTCATTAAATTCCTAATCATTTATGATTGGGTGATATCTATTATATGTGTGTTAAAATTACAAGTTAATATATTTTCTCAGTTACAGTGAATGTTCATGTTTCTCGAACTTAAAATATCTCCATATATTTCCCCTTTATTTTATGATATCATTTTAGGCAAAGGTAATGAAAGACAATGATATATTAGCAGACATTCCTAAAAGCTTTGAAAACATGATAAAATTAGAGAACTGCACTTATTTTTGGGGAAGACTTATATTAATATGAATTAATAGAGCTTTAACCCTCATACATTTGTCTTAAACCTCATGCAATATATGTCTCTATGCCATAGGGAAACTTAAGACTCAAAAAATGTCAGTTAGACAACATCAAAAATAGGAATGAAAGAGATAAATATTTTACTAAAGTATAGCATGTAAAGAATCTTGACTCCCTCTGATTTAGTTTTAGCTACTATATGTCTTCAAGTAGAACTACAAATTACATAGTTTGAAATGACATAATTCTACACCAATCAAGTAACATCAAAATGTATCTTCTATGAGTGAAGAGTAGAGTGCTATTCTGAGAAATTGGGAGGAGTAAGGTGAAGATCTGGATGGAAACAATGTAAGTATGGTGTAGAAACACAGAGTTAGTCATGATTAAGACATTCTGGTGTGATTTTGTACCATGGAAAGACTATGATCATAAAGTACTATTTATTTAAAGAGCCCATAAAATGATTGAAATGTTTTCATCATTCTAAGTAATAATTATTTAAGAAACTCTATATGTTATCTAACTTAATAATACAATACACAAGTATTGAAACACCATTTGATTAGTATATTAACACACAAATTATTTTTATTGTGGTTATGCATAAGTTTAGTTTATATTAAGGTAAATACAATGAAAGATGCAAGCAAATTCAGAAAATCAGACTTGAAAATCAAATTAGAGTTTATCATTTACTATAATCCACAATCTGACTACAACAATCAAAGAAAAGAAGAAATAAATTTAAACAAAGTTGTCCTCGAATCAGAAAAATATATTGTTTATAAAGCCCCATGAACAAAAGAAACATTTCCCAATAAGTATCAGTTTTGCTATTCAGAGTATTATAATTCAAAATATAGCATTCACCACCCACATCATTAGAAGAAACTTCAGTCAGAATGAGCATGTGGTTTCTATAATACATTAGAAGTATGGGAAACTATCAATTTCAAAATCAGCACATATCCACAGTGTAATAAAGAATATGCTTACAGACAGCTTTGTTGGTAGCAGTTGGTGAATTGACACCTCTTTATGTTGTGATTTATAGGAAAACTGGGGCAGAAAATGCAGCTATTGAGAAATATAACTGTGTTTATGATTTACATGTTTATAATGTGCCTTGACAGATGTGAGGAAAGAATACAATTTCTCTTTAATTATCTTAGTGTATTTCACTGTGTATAATGTTCAGTGCTAGAGGGGTGTTTGTCAATACATTTTCTTTAACATGAATATTTCTAGCAGATTACTAAGAAGATGAGGAGTAGACATTAATATGTTATATTTCACAAGCTCTGACACTTCATGATTATATCATAAGTTCATTCATAGTGGGATCAGTTTTCAAATTTACCTGATCAAACATAGAAGGTTCACACAGAAGCATTAGAATTCATCTCCACTCATTGCCCACAAAGTTTCCTGGAGGATTAATCAACTGCAGTGACTTCTGAATAAAACGCTCACAATATAATATTTTAAGCCGCAGCTAGCCATTAACACTCTCAGAGATGAAAAGCACCCATGTTTCATGAAGATTTATATGAAGGACTGATCTGAAATATAAGAGATGCTGATAGAGAATTCACTTGGCTTCTAAATGAGGCAATCCTCTCACTGAATGTATTTATTACCAATGTATTTCAATTGTGAGAGATGGTGTAAGAAGCTGGAACTCACAGCGTCTGGATAGAAATATGAAGACGGGTTGACCTTGCGGATGATGAGTTATTTGCCAATGCTTGAGTACTGTTCCATATGCAGTAGGTAAACAGCATGATATTACCAACAGGGGGAGCTAAAGATAGAAGACAAATGAAACCCTTTGTGCGTAGGAGTGTAATTTAGCTGAACTGACAATATATTATACCTTAATAGCACCTCAGAGTGAGTTTAATTGATGACCAAACTTAGATATTCTCTTAGAGTATCTTTGCACTGGATTGGATGCAAGCTGGGAGCTTAAGTGTGCTTCCCTGCTGCTAATAGTGTGACTGCCATCTGGAGAGGATACCAGATAATATGTTCCTAGAATACTTTTTCTCCATTGTTCCTGCTTAAACAAACAGTTCAGAAAGCTTCTGACAAGCTCAGAGAACAGACAAAACGAATTCTTCTCTGGCTGTGACTGAAGGAACTTTAAGCAGACAAACATCACTAAGACTGTATTTTACACTCCCCTTTTTCAGTCAGTTGAAGTGAAAATAAAGTCAAATTGAAAATTTGTAGATGATGGGACTGTCACTAACATTCACAGATAAATAATTTTGCTCAATAATATAACATGAAAGGCTATGATAAGTGTGAAAAGTATGTTCCTGAAAAATTGAACATAAATACATATTTACAACACTCTAGAGTACAAGGAACAGTTAATAAGATCCAATTTTGTTTACTTATGCACACTCTTAATAATTATTAAATAATAATTTAAATAATAATAATAATTTAAAATTAAACCTTATTGAAACTATGGTACAGTCTCCTTTGTTGATATAGCCATATGCACTCTGGCTTCTTCCAATGAAGTACTTCAAATATTTTTTACTATAAGTTTTTTCGCGTATCATATATATCAAATAAAAATGACATCTAAGAGAAACTGAGAAAGTTCCTGCTTATTAAAGCCTGTATACCTAGCAGTTAGAGACCAGCTCTTTTAAATACACGCCTATGAATAACTTAGAGATAACAAATTAAAATTGCG
The DNA here is from genome assembly GCF_004785775.1 of Grammomys surdaster. NCBI lineage: Eukaryota > Metazoa > Chordata > Mammalia > Rodentia > Muridae > Grammomys > Grammomys surdaster. The sequence continues at coordinate 6,589,733 of NW_021620995.1, forward strand.
CATCATAGGCAACACATAGAAAGGCAAGAACACTGTTTCTGTTGTAGAAGGCAATTTGAATATGGTGATCGTTTATTGAGCAAAAGTGTCAACTGTGATCAATGGCAAGTCTATTTATCAAAAGATGTACTTGACACATCACTGTGTGGCTTTCATCTAGAGTGCAGGATACATTATGCCTTTCAGCAATCTAAAAAACGTTACAGAAGTAGCAGTACCATGGTGCATTTGGAAGTGTTAGTCACCTCCTTTTGTAATGACTCTCCAATATGTTGAGAAAATTGCTTAGCTAACAGAAATTGCTTTTCTTCTAACGCTTTACCCATACCTGTCTTTCATTTCTCTAGTCTCAATAACCAGACAGCTCAGAGATGTCTTCATCGCATTTATCACTCTCATATGTAATCATGTTATCATTTGTAACATCATGCTAACTACTCAGTATCTGTAACTTTAGCTTCTTCGTCCCAATGTCTACTAAAATCACTTACCATGAAACTATAAGATGGAGTTCACTGCAGATAGTATTTCATTTCATTTAAAAAATTAATAATCTTACTTAAGCAGGCTTACAAATAAAGTATCTGTGTCCTGCTTTCAGGGAGACTTTGTTTGTTTGTTTGTTTGTTTGTTTGTCTGTCTTTATAAAGTAGTTTTTCACACACAGTTCTATAGACAGGGATATCAACCTGGAAAAAGGTAAAAATGACTGTTGTGCCATGTGGCAAAGTTCATGACAATGGCTTTTATCTTTCAATTTCCAATCCCAAGAAATTTTAGTCATCCTTTTCCAATAACCATAGCATGCCCCTTCCCAAACTCTGCATCTTATTGGTTTCTGAGCCAGAACTTCTACATAATTAATAATAGGGGACTTGAGTTTTCTGTTTTTTGCTGATTTTAGACTTAGTCCCTTAGCAGACTACCTGTAACTTTCCAGCTCTCAAAGTTCTTAGATTTGTCATTATCAGCAACTAACTAGGAGAGGATAGTGGTAGGGAAGCTCATCCTGCCTCCACTTATCTGCAGTTTTAAATTGAAGATCACTCCATACAGAAAATGGACCATAACAATTCGGAAACCTTGCTCTTTTTCTGTTATCATGATTGGCCCTATTTTCATATGTGTTTAATTAATTTGTAAATACATATTTTCAAAAATGGCTAATAAGATGCCATTTTAAAAGGATACAACTTGGCGTACTTTTAGAAAACCCAAATTCTGTCCCAGAACACATACCCAACAACACAGAATTATTTTTAACTCTAACTACTAAGATTCTAATGCTTTTTTAAAGAAACAGTGAGCACATATTACACACACATACACATGCTTGCACACACACACACACACACACACACACACACACACACACAAAGTAAATGTTGAAGTAAATGTTCAAAATTAAAGGCCCCAAAAAGTTCTTTATTGAGTTCTCATTTTTGTACAGAAAATATATTTAATATATTGTCATGTAAGCTAATTATCTTCCTCTCTCTATTAACCTACTTGCTGAAAATAACATAACCAAGAAAACAAGCAAAATAAAACATAAGAACAATTACCACAATAAAAGTAACAAACTAAAACATTCAATAAGCGCATTGTGTTACTTCATTTTATGCCATCTAATTTCAAAAAATGTTTCAGTGAATTTGATTGTTATTCATGGCAAAATATAACACATAAAAAGGATATTAATAATTCTCTAAATTTATATATATATGTGTGTGTGTGATTATATGATATGTTTGTATGCAAACATAAATATATTGATACTCATCTATACAATATAATATATAATATAATATATAATATAGGATATAGAATATATATAACATAACACATAACATATTATGCATATATAATACATAACATATAGTATGTATGTAATATATGTATGTATGTTATACATACGTGAGCACATGATTGTTCACTTATCCATGATGGTTTACTCTTATTCTCTCTGTGTGTCTCTCACTCTGTCTCTCTCTCTTGTTCTTTCCTCACTTCTCCAAAGCTCCCATCGTCTCCATCTCTACTAATGCATTTTTAACCTTTACACTAAATTATATGGTTATTCAAAGTCTTTACATTGGAATAACCTTCCAAGAGTTTTGTAATTACAGGCATACAATGTAAAATGTCTAAAATTAGTAAATAACCCTATAACTGTAAAGATAACTGTAAAATTTTAACTTAGTTGGCATCAAATCATGTACTATAGAATATAGTCCTAAATATGGAATCTTCTACAATAAGTATAAAAAATAAAATAGGTTTTTAAGAAGTCATTTATAATCTGAATAGATAACACTTCTTTATATTATTTTGCATTTCTCAAGTCCTTTGAAAATTCTACTTCAAATATAAGAATTACATGATCATTGCTGAAGAGATACATGCTCTGCTTTATTTTGCTAATTGGTTCATAAAAGCCCTACTTGTTTTGTGGTAATGCAAAGCAATGTACAAAAGTTGTGTCATACCCATTCTGAATATTTTAGCAAGATTTTCTTTAAAGCAATAATTGAAATACAAGATCTGTTGTAAAAGTAGTTCATGCATGATGTTCAAGAAGTCTTGACAAGACTGATGATCAAATCTGGATTTCCAGGACCCAAATGATAGGAGATAAGCAAAGATTCAAGTTATCACCTAACTACTATATGCTCACAATGACAGACATGGACTCATAAACACACACACACACACATACACACACACACACACATATACACACACACACACACACACATGTACACATGCACACACACACACACTGAATCCCAGTCCTTGGGAACAGAAAAAGGCAGATAACTCTCTGAGGAGTTTGAGCCCGGAATCCTGGATCACATGGTATGTTCCTGGGCATATAAGGATATGCATTGAAAGCATGTCTATAAATAAATAAATTAATTAATAAATAATAGAAGTAGTAGATGTTGTTGTAGCAGTTATAGGAGGAGATAGAGAATAAGGAAGCAGATACTTTTACTTGTTTATCTGCCTGTGCATTTGAACATGTGCCTATGCATGTGTATATGATAAAGCATTCAAGTAGAAGTCAGAGTACAATTTGCTTGAGTTAGTTCTATCCTTTTATTATGTAGATTCTGGGATCAAAGTCAGTTGTCTGGCTTCATTGAAAGTGCTTTTATCCATTGTGGTTTCTGGTTGTACTTGAAACCTTTTTTGAAGGGAAGGGGCTAATTATAAGCATCCAACTAAGTTATTGTGTAACATGTATTTGTGAGTGTGTTTTTATTTCACAATTCATATATTTTTATATTATAAATTCAAATTTTGGACCTCATAAAAGCAGTGGTGTGAAAATAAATATGCTGTTTTACAACTACAGTATATGGTCTATATCTGTCATAAATTGGCTCTGTGCTGGACCCTTCATGAATACAAAATCTCTAAAGTATGTTATATACAAATAAAATATGGTAACACTTCAGTATACTTTAAGTTAACTCTAAATATTGAGAACACATAATATAAATGGCATATAACTAAGCTGTTATACTATATAGTGTAAGAAATAATACCAAAAATGTTTTTCATTGTTTAATACCAATAAACTCTTTTTGTTTGCATGATGTTCAGGATATTGAACTTGTCATTAACCTGCCTCACCCTCTCAAGATCTGGGATTACAGGTATGCTTCATCATACTTGGTTTATATGGGGCTAGGAATTAAACCCAAGGATTCATGAAGCACTGAGGCAGAATGCAAATGATTTACCTCCACAGCTAACCATAAACATATGATTTTTTTGTTGACTTATCTGTCTATAGTTGTGTCTATGAATATAGATACAGGAGATTCAGACAAGAGCAGATTAGACCCATTAGAAGTAGACAGGATTAAAACTTCATGTTTTAATTTTAACAGTTTATTTACCCCTTATAACATCAGGAAACATGTTTTTTTTTTAAGAAAATGATGAAAAGAAAAATTATAAAATTATTTTTATATAATAGGTTAAACATAAGAGTAAATAAAAATAATTTATTCCAACAAAAGTTTTTAATAATTTTACTAGTGATCACACACACAAACACACATGGAGAAATTATAACTCATCTGAAAGCAAGGTGATAAATATCAGGCAGTCAATTAACACCAAGTAACCATATAATCTACATTGTATAAATGAATATATGTACATACACATGTATGTATGCACATTTACATATTCCCCTAACTTAATGTTTAATGTTTTCTACTTCTGATATGACAGAAATACTGAGGGTAAAATTGCACTCTGTATTATCATCAACATCTATAAACAAACAAGGTAATCTTGAATTCCTGTTTTATTGTAAGAATATTTTATCTTCGTTGTATTGCTATCCTTGAAGGCCATGTGCCCTACATAAATGTCATAGCAGTCAAGATAATGAGTTATCTGAAAACTTCATAATTATACATTTCACAAGTTGCTACTAATACTTTGAAATTCTCTTAACTTTTTATTTTGAGTTATTTCCTCAGTTTTTTTTTTTGATTATTCAGTAAGTGACTTAAGTATTAGACATGATTTAATTCTCAAAGGGTATAATTACTGCAGAAAATCTTTTCTGTTAATATAGGATTTAAAATATGTGGAAAGAGAACACCACCAGCAAGAGATTTTAAATTTATATTTCCTAATTCTTCTATATACTGGTATAATTTTTAAGCCTTAGAATTTTAACATACGCTTGGCACTAAATGATTTCAATGATCACTGATTTACTTCAGTCTTTGAACTAGAATTGTCCAACAAAAGATTCAAATTTTAACTATTTAATCCTCAGTTCTTGAATCCAATCACTCAGAGAAGACAGTGTCATGATACTACCAGTGTGTAGAATCAAGAATGGATTCAGAATTTTATGGGATTATTGGGAGGTATCTTTTTAAGTATTGGAAATCAATTGGAGGAAGCAATCAAATGGTGATATAAAACAACAAAAAGAATTGTTTTGATTTGTATATACAACATATTGTATAACATTTACATATCAGAATCTTGTACATGTACAAAAAATTGTCGATTTATATTATTTAGAAGAAAATGGAGGCAACCAGAGACCCCAATGTTGAATACAGCCAGCTCAGACATGAAACTACAATGAGAGTTTTTTCCTCATATGACACTGTAAAAAATGTTTGTATGGATTTCGAAGTTACTAGAGGTTGGTAATGGTAGAGAGAAAAAGTAGATAAAGAGAGACTGAATTTGATCAGTGAATATGTTATTTATATTTTGAAATATGATACCTAAAGCATTAATATGGGCATTGGTTGATGTTTCTCAATGACACAGTAAACTAATTTGACTTAGCAAAAATACCACATGAATACCAAACATAATATCTTTATATAATAAGTTAAATTATATTGTGATATATTTATATGTTCTCATACTCACAATATATGATCTTATGTTTAATGTTCTTTTATGAATCAACCAAATATACCTAGACAGTTTTCGGATATTAGATACTGACCCAGATATACTATACATTAATTCTATGATACTACGGATTTTAACAAAAATATAACATTCATCTACCTCCCATTGTTAATGTTAAGTTTAATGATACAAAATATTCTCATTGCCATGATGCTATTTACCATTTGAGGATTGAAGTTATCTGTTGCTGAGTCCTTTTTCTGAAATATATGACTATGGGAAATTAAATCCGAGTCACCTTGCTGTCAATTTAACAGATAGCTGACATTTTCACACAATGTGAAATTTGTTCATCCAAAGTAGAATAAGGTGTAAGGAATGATGAGTTTTTAGATTTTTTGTTGACAGAAATGGGACATCCTAGAAATGAATCTGATCTGTGCCGCCAGGAAGAGTCTTCGCCTGATGTTTAATCAAATTTAGGCCATCAGGAAAGGATACTGAAGTCATTATTAAATGAATTGAGCTTGACAGAAACATATATACAGTGCCCAAAAAGCAGCTGAAGGAGATGGAATTAAGAAACAAGTGATTTTCTTCTTCAACTTAAGCATACACTACTATATCTAGTGCAAAAAGGTCCAAGATAAATTAGCCATGCTATTAGAGATATGTAATAGACATTGGACAGAGCCACAGAAGACTGTAATCAAATATGTCATGAGTTTAATATATATTACAGCTAAATTAATCTCTGGCTCACTTGGAAAATTGTCTAATATATACTTTAATATTTTCCTTAAAATATTGAAACTGTAACAACTTTTATTTATTCTTACCTTTTTATTTATAAAGAACAATAAGTTGTTATCCTTTTATATGATTTATCTACCATCACTGATCATTTGTACATTAAAATTTCAATATATTATCGATGTGTTGAAATATATGTCCGTTGTAATGATGTTGAGGTGAGAATTTAAGAAGTTTTTCTGACATGATTGCTTTTCTCTAAAAATGTAATGATGTCATAAGAGACTTTGTGTCTTGACTGTCTCCTCTTCTCCATGGGAACATAATATCCATGATAATGAGATATAATCTTGTAAGTAGAGAACACCCCTTAAGGCAGCTGAGCCGTCCTCAGAATTTCCATTTCTCTAGAATCATTAGAAAGTAAAAGCATATTCTTTATTACTTTCCTAGTCTTTTTCATTTTATTACTAATGGCACAAACTATATATGATTTTGTGTGGATGAATTATACTCCATGATGCTGATTTCTCTGCTGAATTTTATGTGACACACACATAGTATTTTCATCATGTATTGTTATTTCTTTATATTTGACCAGCGTTAATTAAAACATTTTACTATTTTTATACTATGTTGACTTTGTTGGACAGACCGAATTTAGCTTTATACAATAGGAAAGATAAATGCATAAAACTGTTCATTAATGTGACTACAGAGATGGCTTAGTGGTCAACAGTGGCTAAAATTACTCTTTTTACAACTGAAATAAATTGGCTCCCAGAGTCTCTTTCAGAAAACCCCCATTTTCCTGTACTCTCATTAAAGTGGATACACTGTCCTTTTCTGTTCTATGTAGGCACCTACACTCATGTGCATATAACTCCTTATATATACAATATGTGTAAAATGTATAATAAAATAAAGATCTAATTTTGTACTAACTTTTGTTTTATTATGTATTTCAATAGATACAGTACTTGAATTTAAAACATTTTATAAACAATAATCCGTTATATTTTACTGAATGTGTCAGCCTTGAGAGATGTTTATTTTATCTAAATAAACTTTGTAGATTTGAGTAAGTTATATTACAAACTTGAAGCTATGTATTTCTAATTTTTTCTGTATTTGCCAAATACTTTATACTTATATGCTGCCTACAAACTAAAGTGAAATAATATATAAAACATGATTTCAAAGATGAATAATCTAATACTGATGCTGTGGTGTGCTTACACACAGGAGCCTACCTAGTATGGCTACCCTCCAAGAGGCCCAACAAGCAGGTGACTGAGACAGATATACTTACACCCAACCAATGGACTGAAGTAGAGGACCTCTGTGGTTGAATTAGTGAAAGGCTAGAAGTTGATGAGGGTGATCCCACTGGAAGATCAGCAGTCTCAACAAACCTGAACCCCTGAGTTCTTTCAGACATCGAGCCACCAACAAGGCACCATATATGAGCTTGTCCAAAGCCACTGGCACATACACAGCAGAGGACTGCCTGTTCTGCCCTCAGTGGGAGAAGATGAACCTAAGCCTCAAGAGACTTGCAGCCCCAGTGCGTGGGGAGGCTTGGCGGGGTGTGGGACACATCCTTTTGGAAATAGAGGAAAGAAGGTATGAGATGAGGAACTGTGGGAGGGCAGAGAGGGAAACGAGCAATGACTGGACTTCAAAAAATGAAAGTAATTAAAGTAAATTTTATATATATATATATATGTATATATATATATATATATCTTATGTTTTAGCCTTATTTTTTCAACACGTGAGGCAAAGCTGACATAAAAAATAAAAAATTAGAAAGTTTGGACACTGTCAGAAAGTAGAGTAGCAAGAGTCCTTGTTCTGTAATGTGGAGGAGAGAGTGTAAAAGTGGATAATAAATGGAAATTTAGTTAGAAGATCATGTGGAAAATAATCTAAGGTGTTCTGACCTGGTAGAAAATTTACTTGGGAAAGCTTGTACACCAGGAGCTATGAAACCCTATCCTTGGACTACTTATTTGAATACCAGAAACTACATCTTCCATTTTATGGTTTGAATGGAAACTTATAACTTTTTGGTTCAATACAACATAATATAGCTTTCAGATGCCTTAATATTTTCATTTCTGTCTTATAACAATGGGAAACATGTTCCATATAACAGTAATAGAAGTAGTTAATACACAGACATATCTGAAGTATGTTTTTATACTTTAGATTTAATATATATAGGGTTATAGTTGCATAATGTTAGTATAGAGCGGAACAAATGTTCCCTTCTTGGAAGAGAAAAAGTTAAAAATTATGAGACTTTTCTGATTTTCTATCTAGTCTACTCACAACCCACATCCACACTATCTTTCAACCATAGTGTTCTTTGCCATGTGATGATTTCATACAGAAATATACGTCTTTCCTAAATTATTAAACTGTATAAGATATTTGTACAGTTTTGGTTACTGAAATCTTTGTCATTTGTGTTTGAATGCAGTGAACAAAAACATCCTGGCCAACAGAAGAATTCCAAGGTGGATTTTTTGTTTTTTGTTTTTTGTTTTCTTGTTGTTGTTGTTGTTTTGTTGTTGTTGTTCATAGAGAAAACAATAAAGTTGCATGAGTGGGTAGAGCAGGATAAAGGATCTTGAAGAAAGGACTGGAGGGAAGGAAGAATATTACAAAAGCAATGAAAAGATATAATAAAACTGAAGATAAATCTTCAATATTAAACTGGGTTTTCTCTTTCTTTTTAAAATTGATTTTCCTTTTATTGAAAATAGATTCATGCAAACACAGTTTATTCTGATGATGATGTCTAATCACTCAATCACTCTCAGGTTTTCTTTGTTCAAATTAATTGAGATCTACTTTATCTTTCTTACTTACTAGAAAATAACAGGCCTCTAAGTAATATGAAATAAAATATATAATAAATTTTAAAAACTATATCACATTGGAATTGGACAAGAAAAACCAGCAGAAGAAGAAAAAGTCAGAGAGAAGCCAGAAGAATCGAGTAATCAAGTACCCATTTATTTGCACACTCAGAATATTTATTCAGAGCACTTGGTTCAGACATTGCAGGCTCTATGCATACAGCATCAATCTCTGTAGACCATATGAGCTTTGTTTACATTGATATAAGAACTTGTTTTCCTGGTGTCCTTCATTCCTCTTGACTCAGAATCTTTCATTCTCTTCCTCCAATGGTTTGTCTGAACATTGAGAGGAGGGATTTAATCAAGATATCCCATTTAATGATGAGTGTTCCAAGGTTTCTCATTCTCTGGATAAATCTGCCTGTGGGTCTCTGTATTTGTACTGATCTGGTGATGTAGGTGAAAGCCTCTCTTATAATGGCTAAAGAAGACATTGATTCATAAGTATAGCAGAATATCATTAGGAGTCATTTAATGTAAACATTCTTTTATTGGCTTGGTATTTGATTTTTAACCCAGGTCTTTGGATAATCTACTCTTTTGTTTTTCGTCACCAAAGTGTTGTCCAATATGGGACTGTACTTTAAGCCAAATAAGATAGCGGCTGTTTATTCTCACTGCTTTGTGCCAACTTTCTCTTTCAAAAAGGATGTCATTGTAGATGGTAAGGTTTTGTGGCTGGCTTGGTGTTTATGTTTCTCTTTTGGTGGCTTGTACAGAACCTTCCTGTATCAAATATAGTAGAATGTAGGAGGAAGGATGTATTTAGGCACAAATATGATTTCGAGATGTTATATTAGTTAAGTAGGTGATGTCTTTAGGAATGGGCCTTGTATAAAACAACCTATTTGTCTTGGGAACAGCCTAGGTTGTTTAAAGATTCCATATTACCTGTATAGAGAAAACATTAAGTAGATGAAACCCAATCATCATCCTGGAAACATCATTTCATGACAGTAGTTGATCAGTTGGAACTCTGTCTTTGCCTTTATTTGATTATTTTATTTACATCACATGTATGCTGGAATATATTTTAGTAAGTACATATATAATGTTATATTCTACTGTATTGCTTCTATACTACCCCAAAATGACCCTTAATTTTAGTTGACAATCCAACTATTCTTTCAGTCATTCTCCTAATGCCTCCCTCTTCTCACTTGATGGTCTCAATCCAGCCCTCCTCAAGCCATATATAATTAACATTTCTATTTCCCTTTCCTAATGAGATACATTACCTCTACAGTCCCTCACTCTATGCCAATTCTTTGTGTTGGACAGATTGTACTTTGATTACCATTGAATTAATAGTTAATATCCACATATAGGAGACTGTACACGATATTTGTCCTCATGGGTCTGGGCTACCTCAGTAAGGCTGATACTTTTTCACTGGTTCTATTCATTTACCTGTGAGTTTTATTATTCCAGTTTTTTTAATGGCTGAGGAATACTCTGTGCATAGATGAACTACATTTTATTTTCTGTTCTTCTATTGAAGAACATCTGGATTATTTATGATTTCTGGCTATTATTAATTGAGCTTCAGTGAACATAGGTGGGCAAGTGTGTGTTCAGCAACATGAAGTGGCCAAGTGTTATAGACGACTTTGCAGATGACTCGGTAGAGTCATATCTACATATGAAATTTCCACATTGATTTCATCAGGATTTTTAATTTTGGATTCCTACTACCTTGAGTGAGTGCCCTCCTGACTCAAAACTTTACCACTGTGAGCTGTTTTATTGATCTTAGCCATTGCTACAGGAAAATCTCAAATTAGTTTGTGTCCCATTTCATGATAGCTAAGGAGCTAAGGACATAGATTGTCTTACAAATCATTAATGCTGAACTCCAATTGGTACTAGATAAGGACTTGTCAGTTAATTTATTTTTATCTATCTTGTAGACACACACACACACACACACACACACACACACACACACACACTGACAGACCAGAACAAATAAAACCAAACAAAAACGATAAAACAAGCACATTCAAAGCCATAGGTTTACCGAAATTGAAAAAGGTTTTGCCATGAAATTTTCAGGCAACTTATATGAGCATAGCTAGTACATTTTTCTCTATAACATTATATGGTGAGTTTTAGTGAAAGCAGATAAAATATATGTGTAGCTTTAGCAATTAATTCAATTGCACTCTCTCAATTATGTTTGTATTTGGTTATCTGAATGTAATTCCTAAAATATAGCTACTATTTAATACATTGTGCAGCTCTTTTCCCTCTTCATTTCTAAAATAAAATATTAACTTTCATGTAAGCTATCAGTGGTATGGTGAGAACATTGGGTAACATATTGTAAATTAACATAATTATATCAAGAGTTCCCTAGTGGTCAGAAACATTAGTATACAAATTGCTTTATGAATATGCATCTCAAGTATTTTTGATTTAGGTCATTTTTCACTAATATAAGAAACTTCAAGTTACTGCTAGCTTCTAAAATTTTGAAAGTTTCTGATTAGTGTGGTAAAGTTCAAACAAATTATGGTCAGGTAACATATTACATAATCAAAATTGTTTGTGTTTTAATCATATCTATGTAATAACAATTTTCTTTTGTTTTTTTTTCTTTTATAGTGTTTAGTAATATAAGTCACTAACTGAAGAATCATTCTTCAAAATTTTGTCTGATCCAAAACACACATTTTGAGGTTCAAAATCAAATGTATATTGGGTTTCTTTGTCTGGCTAGTGCTTATTGTTTTATAGTGGAAAAGTCATTGGTTTTTAGAAGTGTTCACAACATTATTTCATTAATCTTCAACTGTAATTTCGATAAGCAGCCTGCAACTGGGCTTATACAGCATACAGGCAGATGTCTAGTACATAACATTTGGACTGGTCATAAGGGAACAAATGCTACTGGGAGATAGTTACAGTAGGCCAAGACAAACAGGTGCAGCTCAGTAAGTGAGATGTCAGAATGCTACTTTTTTGATACAATCTAACCACAGCAGTAAGAATCAGACCACTGTTGAATGCTAAGTATTCTTATAAGTTAATTAACTTAATATCACCAACACATAACAAATAATTGAAATAATAGACAAGAAATGTTAGCAACTTAACCATATTAAACACCTGAAGAAAAACCATTGGCGCCAGTATAGTGCAGTAACAGTTTAATATATTTCATTTACAGAATGGTTAAAAGAAGCTATATTTTGTTGAACTATCCCCTTTAGTCATAGGAAAGATGCTGTGAAGCAACCTAGGTCATGTTCTTATTGTTACAAATTTCCCCAATCACATTTAAATAAAGATCATTGTTGATTGTCCTGAAACTATCCCTTTTCTATCCCTTTTCTATCATGACTTTATATACACTAATACCCACATTGGCCACAATATCCTTTTGTTTTGGACTATCAGTGACTTTCTGCAGGAATTTTTGTATTCACTACGTTTTCTTATCTCTTAGTAAATCATTTAGGAATCTTTAAAATGGCATTTCATGTTTGATCATTTTGTTCAGATCAATTACCAATATACTTTATATACTGACATATTTTGTTATTTCTGTTTGTTTATTTCCATTCAAATCTCACAAGCTACAATTATCTTCCTCATTGGCTCAAAATTCATTTTCCCTTTCTCTGGGAAAATTACTCTTATTAGACATTGAATGTGTCTTCAGTTACTTATAATTATATTTCATCCTTCAAAATAAGGTATTACACTCAATAAAAGTTTTTAAATAAGCATAAACATATACCATTGAATAGCATGTGCAAAATAGTTTCAAAATACTCTAAATAGGAAAGTTTCATAAAGTTTAGAGCTTTGATGTCATTTAAGTTCTTATAGGATGAATGTAACAATTCCAGGTAAATTAAAATCATTCAAAACTTATGTAACTAGCAAAAATCATATTATTTAGTGAGTTTGTTTTCCAATACAGTACTACACAGATTTTAATTTAGAGTGGGTGGGAGGGTAGGAGAATGCACTCATAAAAGCAGGAGAAGGGGGAGTGGGATAGGGGATTTTGAGGTGGGGAACTCAGAAAGGGGAAAACATTTGAAATATAAATAAAGAAAATATCCAATTAAAAAAATAAGAATAAAGAAAATGCCAGCTTCCCAGGGACATCCACCATACATAGCCTACCAAGTTACAATAGGAGTATGAACAATGCCTTACATCAATGATGGACAAGGTGACCCAGTGGGTCCCAAGTGCAGGCAAAATATTCAGAGACACAACCATTCCTACTTTTGAGAGTCCCACAAGAACACCAAGACACAGAAACATGAAATATGTACAGAGGACCAAGCTCAGACTCATAGAGTGCCCTGTTTATTACTTCAGTCTCTGTTAGACCCTATGAGTCTAACATGTTTTAAACGTATGTATTACTACCACTATTGAGTTACTAGAGAACCCCTTAGTGAAACAGTTCATGATATGCATTCATGGTTATAATTACCCTATGTTTAATTGGTGTGTGTCTGTTTCTATTTTCGCCCTTTTCATACAATTCATACACTTTTTCCTCCTCATCTTCTATGGGATTCTCCTATCTCTCTGCCTAGTATTTGGCTGTGGGTCTCGCCATTTTCTCACATCACTTGCTAGATAATGCCCCTATGATGATAATTGAGGTAGGTACAAATCTATGAGTAAAACGGAATACTCTAAGAATCATTTCATTGGTTTTTGGGGGGCAGTTGTGTTTGGTTCTATCCTGTGTCTCTAGGATATACTACTTTTATTTCCTGGCCACTCAGGTAGTGTCAAGTTAAAGCACACACAGATGAATAATTTCTATTGAGCCTGTACCATACACTGATATAAAGATAAAGAAAAGCTGAGAGGGAACAGGGTGTTATCTGAAATGAAGACAAAAATCACTGAACGTTTTCATCTCAGATACAATCAGTAAAGCTTTCCCAATCATTACTCAGGAAATATATAAGAAAAATGCCATACCTGAAGTATCAGTAAACACTTGGAAAAATGAACCAGAGAGCAGCACAAGATGGTATGTGACTTTCCCTACTACTTCCAGCCACAGTGTTCAATAGGTCTACATGTTTTAAACGTATGTATTACTACCACTATTGAGTTACTAGAGAACCCCTTAGTGAAACAGTCCATGATATGCATTCATGGTTATAATTACCCTTAATCCATTTAATGTCTGATTAATTTACATATGTAAAATCATTCAGTTATTTAAATGACTATAATGTGCAGAAATGTCAGGAATGCCTGCTTTATCATTGAGTAAGAGGTCTTGATAGAAAAACAAAGTGGAATTTCATGGCCTGTATTTGTAAACACACTAGGATCAAAGCATTTCAAATGCATTGGGTAAGATTTAGCTGACTTAAAGTATTTGGCTGTAACATAAGATGCATGACTTGAAAGTAGCTACTGAAAATGTTGAACACATAATTTCTAGGAGAAAGACACAAAGCATAAAATACTGTTATTGTGATAAATCTAGAATCGATAGTAATGTTTTCTTCATTTATTGATCTTTGTTTATGGTGGCAGAGAATAAAAGATTTGGTGCTTAAGGGAATGTCCATTAGGATACATTCTAATTCTCTAACAGATCTAGTAAAACATGAACAGATGGTAAACAAAATCTTAATTAGAAAACTGACATTATGAGAAATAAGAGAGAAAATATTTGTGTTAAGTACACTTAGAAATTAAAGTGAACATATCCTTTTTAATATGCCATTATAAAAGAATGCTAGTATTTTAAAGCTTCAGATTTTTACAGAATATTTTATGGATAATTAATATTTAGAGAAAGAATCTAGCAACTAGGGAATGTTATAGGTACAATATTAATAAGATGTTTATTTAACAATAATATCCCCACTCATTAAAATAAATTCTACATTAAAAATACTGTTATTTAAAGGTAATAAAAATTATTCCCACTCAGTGTCATTTAGGGGCATGATTTAAGGCATTTTTATAGATTTGTATCTTGCATTTTTATTTCTGTTAGTCTGGAATTATTTCACTGATAAAAATGTAACAGAAAAATATAGAAGTAAAATTTAAAAATTCCTCCTATATCTATACAATTGTTATGAAAATCAGGTTTTCACTCTAACCTGGTTTTCCAAACTTACTGTATTGTTTCAAGTAGAAAGATACAGCCTGAATTTTGAGATGTATCCAATGCAGAAGGGATATATGAAAGTGAGAATCATTAGAGTGAAAGGGACTGCACAGTCTTAGTACATACATTGTGAAGATAAGAGATTGCTTTTAAATCTTCCATGAGAAATATGAATGGCACTTTCATAAAATCAAGTCCCTAACTCTATTATCCATATCATCAGAGTCAAAATTCTGGCTTAATGAAATAACACTTGAAAGAACATGTTGCTCTTATCACAATTTGACATGCACATGACATAGAAGGGTTTATTAAAAAGAATAGCTGTGGGAAAAATCAGAATTTGATAATCTGCTTTTAGTGTTTAGGTCCTGAATAGAGTCACATTTAGATAGTTGTAATGTTTTACTCTTCGTTAAGCATACGTTGCTAATGTTCAATTATAGGATAAGCAGTCTTCCTAACTATACTTTCTTATCAGCGTTCATGTGTGTAATGATTCATATGCACACATGTGTCTGTTTATCTATGTGGAAGCCAGAGAGCAACATCAAATCCTGATATTATATTGCTCAGCTAACATGCATTTTTTTAAAGACAAGATCTCAGTCTCCTTGGGCATTTGGAGTCAACCAGTGTGATAAAATGTCTGTCGTCTCACCTGTCTTTAGCATTTAGGTCTGGAATTACAAATGTGTGTCATGATGTCTTGATTTATTTTGCTGGTGCTCCATATCAAAGTTGAGTTCCTGTGTTTTCCAAGATAATCACTACGAGGACTGGATTATCCTCTAAGCCCCATATCTAAATTTAATTACAACTGAATATTGTGGAACATTCCTTACTTAATTATTTAGTATATACAGTTCTACCAACTAACAGGCTATTATAAATATTTGTATTACAAATATTTACAATTATCACTATTTTCTTCAAAGTAATTCAACTCTCAGGAGAACTTTCATATATTTACTGACTATACTTAGTAACCTAAGTTCATGTACCTAGACCATATTTAAGTAACAGACACAGTAGTGTATATATCTATAATAACAGCATGCAACTACAGGAAGGCGAGGTGATGAGCAGGGACAAGATAGTCATCTGATTCTCTCAGACCCACTGGCCTGGACACATTCAGCAGTCAGCCACAAGAGAGATCTTGTCTGAAAACACAAGTTGGAAGCTAAACCAGTCCAAGCTTGTTTTCTGAATTCCAGAAATGCTCCAAGTAAACCATGTTTACACTCACAAACCTACACATATGAAGTTAACACACAGATACACACATCTTGTTCACACATTCAAAAACAAATACATAAAATAATATATAAATAATTAAAAAAGTAGATGATTGTTATTTCTATTGAAATACTGAAATATTTCTAATTGATTTATAGCAGGCTCTGCTACCATATATTTTACCCTTACTCAGAACCCTGCTAAGCCCTTAACACAATCTAAACAAATCAATAAATATATTGACCCTAAGCAGTATGTGGTTTTTAACTTCATTCCAAAATCATTTCAAACTTCTCATCCATTTGAAGGGCTCTGGAAATTGTATCAGATTTATTTTATAGATAAGAAAACAGAGCCCTAAATATTTCAACTGATTATTTACTTTAAAACCAGCTTACTGTCATCCATGTTATGTTGAAATACCGTGTGTGCTTGAATGTCATGATTTGGTAAAATAAAAGTTTTGAAAGTTATGTAATAGGCATGTAGTACATCTCTGAATATGAGATAGTGTACCATTGTCTGTGGTGACTGGTGTGTGCTTGTGTGTTCTTGTGTGTGGGGGTATGTATATGTGTGTGTCTTCCACATAGCCATCAATTGTTTAAACTGTGCATGGGTACATGATACACAGATGCTTAGTAAACATGGGTTGATGAATATTTAGAAACTGCTTTAAAATATTTAAATGTGTGTATGTATGTGTCTGTGAACGAAAACTGGAGCTTGTTTGTTTTATTGAGGGTAAACAAGCTCAGCTTTAAGTTTTATTTTTGTGTGGTGGTAAATTCTATACAACTGTTCTAAAATCTATTTGAAAATATGAATATACTCAAACTATGTTCCTGAACGTATTCATAAAGCAAAACAGGTGCACATACCACTTTTTCCTGCAAAGTGAAATTTCTTGTGTTCCAAATTTGAGAAAAGAGTAAAGATTTCAACAGAAAAAAGTGATAAAAGAATTTAAAGAAGGTAAATACTGCAGTTTTGTCCTCCCAGAATGATAGCATGTATAAATAGAGCACTTATCATTAGCATATTATTACTAAGCCTTTTCCTTACAAGACAATTTCCTTATAAAAATCCATATACCTGGAAGTGAAACTTTGTGTACTACTTATCCTTAATCCCATTATTTAAGTCCAAACATAGACTTTCCCTGCCCTTTGTTTAAACCTCTTGCTTTTATTCTGGAATACCTGGCAATTAACCTTTGTTAAATTAAATAATATATATATACACTTCACTTTTCTATTGCCATGATAAGGCATCCTGATCAAGGAAATTTATGGAAGAGTTTGCTGAAGGCTTCCTTTTTCACAGGGTGAATGCGAGACTATAATAGTGCAGGCATAGCACCAGGCAGGCAAATATGAAGCTGAAGTAGTTGAGAATTTCCATATTTATTCAAAAGTAGAAGGCAGAGAGCAAACGGAAAAATTAATGGGCTTTTAAATCCAGAAAGCCACTCCTTGCAACATTGTTCTTCCTTCAAAATATTAATTTCACTGCTAGGTCCCAGTCATCTTGTGACCATGTAATAATACAAACGTATTTTTTCTGATTTCAAAAGCACCCATATTTCTTTCAAACTCTCAATGCAATTTCAAAGTCCAAAGTCTCTTATTAGACTCAAGTTGATCTTTAACTTGTAACCTTCTCAAAAAAAGCAAATTACATATATTCAACACACAGCAGTGTGGTATTTATATTACTAGTCCAAACATGAATAATGGGACATAATGAAGGCACCCTAGATTAATGTAAGATAAAAAAAAGAAGAAAAAGAAAAAGAGAAAATTTTAAATTCTGTAGTTCTAATTCTGATACCAAGGGTTTTGATGGCTCTTCTCTTCTATACTTCTTACTGCAATTCATGTTTGTCTCTTTTTCCGAAAATACTCCCTGAACTTAGTGCTCTGAGGCAGGTTTCCATGGCTCCATCATCTCCAATATCTTGTGATATGTAGCACAATTCAAGATTCATCTTGACAGCTTCCTGCTGTAACCTTCCTGGACATCAGCACTACAGATTGACCACAATTCTACTGTCTTCCAAACTTCTTCAAAAATGACCCACTAGTTTCACTTAAAATACTCAACCACTTTCCTAGATCAAAGTCTTCCACATTCTTCTAAAAACATCATCTTCATGGCATTCATAGAAATAGTCCATTCTCTGGTACCAAATTTAATCTTATTTCGTTTTTCTATTGAAAAGGTACGGTACTATGACCAAGAAAACTTCTAAAAGTCATGGAATATTGGGAGCTTACAGTTTCAACATGAGAGTCCATGACATCCATGGTAAAGAGTATGTGAACAAGAAGGCAAGCCTCATTCCAGAGCAGTACCTGAGGTCTAATTTACAAACTTATTTGCAAGAGTCAGATAGCTATTTGGGAATGGTATGGCTTTATAAACCTCAAGACGAACCAATCACAATGATATATGCCCGGCAATAAGGCCATACCACCTAATGTTTTCTAGAAAACTTCACCAGTTGAGTTCACAGCACCAAATATACTGTCTGTGGGGGCCATTCTCATTCAAAACACCATACTAAATATAGTCTATTTTGACATGTATTTGCACATATAAGCACAAAAGTATAGAGTTTCACATTTAACATTTAAAGACACTAAATCATTAAAATATAATGAAATGTATATTTTAACATTAAGAGTTTTAAAAGCTAATTAAGATTTGAAATGACTACCTAGATTAAATGTGTATATTATTAAGGATACTACAATAAAATATAAAATTATAATTCTTTTTCAAATATAATAAGTTAATTTTAAATATATACCCTCTTGTAAAATTAGAATATATTACTTTATATATTTATTTTGGAGATAAAGAGTTTTGAATTCAAATAGCCTTTTAGTCATAAAATTTTATGGTATGGTTTGGTTAGAAAACTTACTGTCTTTGTTGTTTTCTTCCAGTTACTTATGAAAGTATGCTTCATAAATTTATTCTTGCTAATCAATTCTGTCTCAGTATTTACTGTTATTAATTCCTGTGGGTCTTCATGTGGGTTCTAAACAAGTGGAGTAGGGGCTATCTTAAAACCCATTGCCTGTCCTTGAAATATATTCTTCTACCTGGGCTGCCTTGTCTGGCCTTAGTTGGAAAGGATACACCTGGTCCAGAAGATACAGTTTGCCAGGGTAGGGGGATATACCGGGGTTCCCCTACATGCTCAGAGGAGAGGGAGATGGGGGAATCAGGGGAAGGATTATGAGAGAAGAGAGACCAGGTGGGGGGCAGTGAGTGGAATATAGAATAAACAAATATAAAAATACAAAAATAAAAATTATATATACATTTATATATATACACCCGTACACGCACACACACACACACCCACACACCCATATATATCATGGACTGGTGTTTATTCATATATATATATATATACCAGTCCATGATACATATGGGTGAGTGTATATACATATAAATAAACCCCCGTCCATGTATCTATATCTCAAGGAAGCCAGTTTCCATCTGAAGATAATTAAATAAATTATTTTTAAAGATGCAGCTCTTTCTACTGCTTTTTGTTTTCATGAGAATCTGTTATGTTGGAGTAGATTTTGTTTCACAATTTTTGCTTTTTTGAAAAAGTATTAAGTAGGCAGATGTTTATGTTTTCTAGGCAAGGAGTTGGTAGAGCAATTAAGATACTCAAATATTAAGTAATATGAAACAACACATTTTGTATAGCTTGATAAAAACCATCATCAATATAAAATACACAAGACAGTTATAACAGAGATATTTTAGAGTAATCTTTTCTTATTAAAGATTCTACATCTATGCATAATGACCAGGAACATATGAATTTACCTAAAAGTATTTCCAAATTAAAAAGAAAATGCAAAACATTTAAGTAGATAAAAGTAAGAAGGAAGAAAATTATAGAATAACCAAATATGTAGTCAACAAATATAAAAATGTTCAACTATCATTATTGATTAGAGAAACTCATAGTTAATCACCTGTCTTTATGCAAATATGTTTAAATAATTCCAAGTTAATGAAGAATCATATGATAAAAAAATCATATAATAGTTTCAGTTTAAGAAGTTAATATATTCCCCAAACTAAGTTTAAATTTATATTATTTATACTGATATAAGATATATATAAAAAGCATATGTATCCCATTGATTAAAATCTAAAATGATTAAATAATGAAAAGGTTGTATAGCTACACAGAACACTTAATCATATTTTAATCAAACCAATGTCTATTTTTTAAAGAATTATCTCTATATGTGAACATATAAGAAGCTTTTAGAGATTTATTAGTAAATTAGTATTTAATGACAAATGAAATAAATAAAATATCACAGAGGAAGTCACTGCTCATCAATTAAAGAAAAAGAATATTTAAAAAAGAACCATGAAATTAAAATAGTTATATATGACACAAATTAAATTTATAGTTATTAGCTATTACCTGAGAAGTATAACAAATTTTGGAAGTGTGCATGCTGATGGCCAAGCATAGAGGAAACATGCAAACGTTTTCCCAAATATTGCTCCATTTTTGGATATTTGAGTTTGTACTAGTTATAAAAAGATATACTTTTATATAAGATTACAGGGGAGTGAATCATACTAAACAACTCACAATTAATGTTAAGGATAATACATCATATATTTTGTCTGATCTATTACTTCTTATGAAAATATCATATTTAACAAACACTAGTGGAAAGAATATTACCGACTCTCGGTATATGCCTCTTTGGAGTATATAATCTAGGCGCAACTATGTCGATAAATATAGTATTTTGTCCTAGACTGGATTCTGAAACTGTTTTAGAGGTCTGTGGTGCTATGGAGAGATGGTAGAACCTTTAGAAGTTCATAGGAAAAAATGTTAGGTCACTTGAGTGATATCTTTGAAGGCTCCACCAGCAACCTGTTTTATTTTGTTCACTTTGGCTACCTTGAGGTAAGCAGCTATCTCTACCACAGACATGCCAAAATAGTGAGACTTGCCACATGCCTAGACCTATAGGCAAGATGATCATAAGATGAAAGCTCCAAAACAGTAGGGCAATGTTAATTTTTCCTCCTATAAGTTAATTACAAAGGAATTTATGTCAGAGTAACTAAAGCTGGCATGTATCATCTCAAATAACCATTTCAATCTCTGGTAACATCCTCTGCTGTAGTTTTCATTTTTTTTACTCTATGTATTCATCTTACAGTGAAGTCTCTCCTATAGGAATCACCACTTATCATAGTAACTTCATGGTTTTCTTCTATATCCTATCATTATGTCATAATCTTAAATAATTTTCTTAGATTATTATATCTACATTATTTCTGAACATGACAGTTATATAAAGCAGAGACATTCTTGCTTATGCCAGAGGAAACTAACTGCAAAAGGTTGTAAAAGGCATAAAGCATTTTTTGTTATAACTTTATGGGTGGATCCTTTATAATTCAGTAAAATGTATTTAAATTAAATCTATGGAATTCAAAACCTTTGTTTTCTTCTCAATTTGTCATTTGTGCTGTGCCTGTGTATGTGTGTTTGCATGTCTGTGAGTGCAAATGTGTATGTGCATGTGTACATGTTAAAAGGGAGGCCCAAGCTGATGCCAGAAATCCACTCCATTCCTATTCTACATTATTCATGGATAATAGGAACTTAGCAATATAGCATAGTCCGTGTCTTCTGGGAATCCTTATGAGGCTTGATTGAGAGGTGGACCATCTGGTATTCATGCATGTGGGGGGGGGGGAAGCACTTTGAACTCTGAGCCACTTTCCCAATCTATGTGTCCTAATTATAACTGGATAAAGCATTTTATAAATCAGAAGGTAATTTTACCATGAGATTTGTAGTTTTGGGTACTACCATGTGATTTGGCACTGTATAAAAAGTACTAAAATCTTCAGGTCCTTATGGCTGTTCTTAGACTTTCTAAATTATTAGGATTGTGACAATATATTATACAAACATAAACATACATACTAATATACATTAATGTGTATTTTTGATTTTATTTTTTTCAGAGTCTGTCCTTATTCTCTGTGAGTTTTCTACTTCATCTTTATTGTCATTTCTGTAAAGTAGACAAGCTCCAAGTTGTCACAAACTAAAACCTGCATGTACATTATTCAACAGTGTAGGAACAGGGAGCAGGCAGGTTGAAAGACTGTTGGATTGGTTAATTCTCAGGTATTAAGTACATAAGTATTTAGAAATGAATTTGGGATTTACAGAGGATACAATTTCAATGGAAGCTTCCCTCAGATTCTAAGTAATGTATGCATTAAATTATGCTTGTTATTGCAAATGGTGTTGTATCTGAAGTGGAATTTTAGCAATTTCTCAGAAGTGACAGTTAACTTATAATCTCAGCATGTTCAGCATGCTTAATGAACTCCTTGGGGAGACCTGAATATCTGTAACACAATTAACTTCCCATTCTTATTTAAATGAGGAGTTTCAGAGTCCCTGATGGAAGCCTGCTTTTTGGCTACAGTTAGCAAATGTATGCTATTAAATGACACATAGAGCCTTAAGCTGAAATTTAGACTTCACTAATTTGTGCTGTGACATGTGCAAAGTGCTTTGGAGGAAATGGGAAACTCAGTTGTTTAAATGTAGTTGATGTAATGGGGATTATCACCCTTGGCTAAACTGTTATCATCAGCCTGATTGCTCTCCCCATTTTCTACTTTTACAGAGCAAAGCTTGTCAAGTCCTTCCCTGACAATATTTGCTTCAGTTTTATCATTTTTCATTAAATAATATGTTATTTATCTCAGATAAAACAAATACAATGAGATAATTTTCTTGTCCAAAGGAAATAGACATCAAACCAATGTCTAGTAAGAAAGTAGGCCATACTCTATAAAAAATATAATTTGCATTTAAATACGGAAAAGTTAAGGTAAGTAGATATAAGGAATGTTGAATAAAAAAAATGTAGCTCATGGCATAGATACCTCAGTGATTAACCAGTGGCTCTCTAATTGGACTTTAGACAGATTCAACATTGTTAATTATGCCTGATACTGAAAATCTAGCAAACTTCCCAAAGCTCATGAAATAAAATATTCTTAGAGGAAAATTCTTAGAGGTAGCCACCAATTTACTAAACCAGCATAATACCTAAAACTCTCTAAGTACTTGTTTTTTTATGCAGAGGTAAGTATAGTTATACTGTCACCAAGGAGTCTTCTTGCAACAGATAAAGAACATTGCAGAAAACCACATCTAATTAAAATGCAGAGCTGTTGAGCCCTGTGCCAGTGGATACTTCTACAAAACACTATCGCACCTAGGACAAAAAGACTGGATGAGCCAGAAGGTACAGAGTACTGAAAGACCATGTCTCTTAGGAGTCCCTGATGCTATACCTATATATTCTTCGCAACAGGACCTATGACCACCTACTATTGAGTGGAACAGAAACAATACAAATGTAAAAATGGATGGGACAGACCACAGGCCTCAACCCTAAACAAAATATCCACAAGCTACTAAGGGATACTAAGAATGGATTTAACAGTCTACTCCAGGGAAAGACACACCAATTTGGTTTTCAATAACTAAAGGTTAGTCCTGAAAAC
The DNA here is from genome assembly GCF_004785775.1 of Grammomys surdaster. Taxonomy (NCBI): domain Eukaryota; kingdom Metazoa; phylum Chordata; class Mammalia; order Rodentia; family Muridae; genus Grammomys; species Grammomys surdaster. The sequence continues at coordinate 6,613,808 of NW_021620995.1, forward strand.
ATACAGGTATCACTACATGAGCAGAACATCTTGTATTTTAAATAAACATGTATATAGATACACATAAAATTGTAGAGGAACCTTAATCCAGATTGCCAATTGCCAGATTGTTCTGGCAAGGTATAAAATCCAAAGACCTAGGTCTGTGTGATCCAGCTGGAATGCAGACATACCACACAACTTTAATTCTTCTGGCTGGAATCAGACACACTCTTAGCATACACTACTAATCTTGAACAATGAAGGTAAAGTTGGAAAGTGACATCTAATTCAAGGGCAGTAAAAGGTTCCATCAGAGAAAGATTTGAAAGAATGAGTCAGAGATAGGATAAGAACAACTCATATAAGACAGACAGAAAAAAGAGGCTACTTAAGAGCAGTGTAGAGGGAGTCAGGAAGGGAGAAAAGTTCAATGAGTTGAGGCCAGTTGACTTCAAGCATTGCAGTGGAATTCAAATCAGTTCAGTCAGTGCATTTGGTGTGGTGGTGCAGTGGAGTTCAGTTGAGTAATTTCATGTGTTCTGTTCAATTTGTGCAGTTCTTGTCCACAGAAGCAGTTGAAACCTGAAAAAATAAAAAAGAAACCAGATTAAAACAAATTTCCAGTTAGTTTGATACTGAGCAGCACAACTCACTGAGAAATGAAGAGAAGCTGATTTGAATCAGTCAGCTTGGAAAGGAAATTTTGCCAGAACAGTTGAGTTGAACCAGCCAGCCAGAGTATAGAAACAGCAAGAAAAGGTGAGTTAATTGCCAGGTCTAGGCTTAGGAATAGTTAGATAGAAATGCTATACTTGGGTTTGACTTTCATCTCATCTCTCTATCTGAAGACATAAAAGAGACATTTACAATAGAGCAAATTTAAATTTTTAAAAGGCCATAAATTTGAAGAAGCACATGGATCTTAATATGGAAAGGACTGAAGAGAGAAATAGGAAGAGAGAAATTCTGTAAATATAATTTCAGAAATAAAAGAAAAAAATTAAAATAATATATTTCCTATTTTAAATTTCAATTCAATTTTATTATTTATTTGTATAATTTTAGAGTATATACAGCTATGACAAATTTTATATTTTATATTTGTAAATAAAAGAAAGAAAAAAAACCTAGAAAGCAGAGATAGACTTTTTTTTAAGTATCCAGTTGTTCAGAAAATATTGCTACCAGTTAACAAATAAGACCTCATGAAACTGAAGATTTTCTCCAATAAACAAAGAATTAAGTGCATGAAGAAGCTATCTCTATAGAGAGGAGAGAAATAAAACAGTTCTAGCTAAATAGCTGACAGAACTTTACTGTATTTTATAACCTTGGTTGTCTATTGGATTATTATTTCGGATCAACTACAACCCTAACACCTTTAAGAATGTTTTTGGCTTGATTATTTGTAGGTGGAAGGCCCACTAGAACCACGACTCATACCTCTACATAGCAACTAACAGAAAAGAATGGAAAAGAAGGAAGATTTTGCATTTTACCTGTTTGTCCTCATTTTATTTAGCAGGTGAGTTCATTGATCCTGTTGCTAAGATGTTCCTGCACTGGAATTAGAAGCCTATTTCTTTGGGATTCCAATATATACTGAAAACTAGCAACTTTCAAGAATTATTTTGTGAATCCAGCAACAGATTGGCGCTGCTGAAACATCTATTCCTTTGTATGGAACAATATTGTGTAACTAGTATTTCCAAATCACTGTGAATGTTCTCAACGTTACAGAAAGCTCCTTTCAAATTGAATAATTTCTTCTCAAGGAAATACAATATTATTTTTCAAACATAAATATGAACTCAAAAGTTGCAGTTGAGTAGGATGCTCACAACCAATCATTGGACTGAGCACAGAGATCCCAATGGAGAAGTTAGAAAGAAGACTGTAGGAGCTGAAGGGGTTTGCAACATAGGAAGAACAACAATATCAACCGGCAAGATCTTCCAGAGCTCCCAGGAACTAAACCACCAACTAAAGAGTACACATGGAGGGACTCATGGCTCCACCCACACATGTAGCAGAGGATGGAATTGTTTGACATCAATAGGAGGAGAGGCTCTTGGTCCTGTGAAGACTTGATTCCCCAGTGTAGGGGAATGCCAGGGCAGTGAGGTGGGAGTGTGTGGGTGGGAGCACCCTCATAGAATCAGGGGGAAGGACAAGGAAAAGGGGGCTTCCAGAGAGAAAACAAGAAAAGAGGATAACATTTACCTTTTAAATGTAAATACATAAATATCCAATAAAAAGAAATAAGAAAAAAGTTGTGGTTGTTTTAAAGTAAATGTAGAATATAAAATTAGTATATAATATAACTTTATGTTTTAGAAAAGGATTTTTTGTATATATTAAGTCCTCAAAATCAAAGACAATTCTTGATTTTCTAATCATGGCTGTAGTCACAAATGTAGCCACTGATTTATGACGGTCATGTTAACCCTTTACTTCAGCTACAAACCTGGCCCATATTTAAGACAAGCACAGTCTTTGACATCACCAGGTTTTCCCCAGATATTTTGACACAGGTCTTGAACAAGTTTGACATTTAAAGGATAGATCGGATGTAAAATGGTTTTTCACTTTTATAGCAGCCCAGAGTAGTCTATCAATTTCCTCCTAATTAGGTAACACATGAGAATGCACACTTAATGTAAACTTAACATATCATTTCAGAGTAGAGCTGTTTTCTTTACTTGGAGGATGGATCAAATATGTTTTGCATAATCAGAGTGGGTCAACAATAGGAAATCTATACACTGAGCAGATGTGTTTCCAGGAAAATTGCTGACATATCCTTCTGCCCTTTTCTGAGATGGTCAGCTCCTGAGCCCAGGCTGTGCTTCCTCACTTTAGAGATATGTCTAAACTTGTCTAGCCTTGGGCTGATTTTTCACTAAACTCGAGCATAATTTTGGATTTAATTGCTTTCTCATTCATTTACAATTTTCCTATTAAGACCATATCTGTAAAACTGATGCATTATCTTCCACTTTTGCTGCTTTTTAATGAAAGAGTATAAAGACTTCAGTCAACCTGAATGACAGGTCAGTCAGGATGATGCCACCAGGAAGCAATCTGTTTCTAAAGACCATTGTATCTTTCTTTTGCTTATCAATATTTCAAAACTTCTATCACTGTCCTATCTCTTAAACGGTAACCCAACCTAAAGATACTTTGTATTTAAAAATGAGGAAAGCGTTTAGATGACTGAGCAGTTAAGAATATTGTGTCCTTTTTGCTGAGGAGAAGAGTTTGATTTCCTGCACCAACATGGTGGTTTATGACTGACATCTATTACTACAGTTCCACTACACAGACAAACATGATAGCAAAACCCTCATACAATTAAAATGAGTTGAATAAAGTAGAATTTCTAATGTAACCTAGTAGAGTGGCTGCATTACATGCAGAAAAATGCATTAAATGAATTTTTTCTTATTGGCTTAGTTTTTAAGAAACAAGTTGTTTTATCACATAACACTAAAGTGTCCTCTTAAATATTAGCAATGCTAAAATCCCTTCTCTCTCATTCTCAATTTGGCCAGATAATTTTGTACAAATAAAAGGATATCAGATAACTTTAAATCTGAAATTTTATTAAAGTACAGGCAAAATGGTATTTGATTTCTTTTGAGTTGACTATTGGACAAATAATTGTGTATACTTTTCTACTCTACTGGAGAAGGATAAAAGACTCTGGGGAAGAAGATATCCTAACTTAACCTATCCTTAAGACACTTACCTCCACTGAAAGATAATAAGAGAGCACAAGTCTAACAGAAATAAATCCACATGCATTTTCTGTATTTAACAAAGACTTACTATGAAGCAGCGGTAGCTAACAAGGGAAAAACATTAACGAAAAGTAATAAATATTTTAAGAACCTTAGTTTGCAAGATGCTAAGAAAAGGGAATGAAGAAAAGAAAATATAATAATTTAAAAATAGCAGGCAATTATGAAAAATCATTACTCATTTAATAGTTGATAATTATTACTTTTAAAATATAATAAATATATGTCTATGATTATGAAATGAGATTTCTTTTTCTGTATTGGCTATATTTTCTATAAACTCTAGAAAAAATGAGAGAAGAAAGGAGTAACAGGTGGGGATATAGTTGAATTAAATACACCTGTGACAAAACTGATAAAGATCTTGAAATCCTGTATGTTGTATTATGCTTTTTAATATCCTTGAATATTTTAGTAATAAACATATAAAACAAAATCTTGATAGGATGAAATATTGAAATAATTACCAGGATTATGCATATCTGTTTATAAATGGACTAACTAAAGAGATAATTCAAATACATCCTTGTATAACTTTTAAAACCCTATTGGCTCTTTATGAGCAAAATCTGAGATGTATTATTGTAATCATTCAAGGACATAACACAATATTTATGAATTCATTAATAAGCTAACCTCTTCGTTGTACTCAGAAGACTAAGGTAAGCATAAATAAATTGTTGGTCCTTTTAAAACTATTCATGTGAGGCCACACTTGCATGTTGCAAAAGTTTTATCAAGTCAAAAATCTCACTCTTGTTAATAATAGGAAAGTGGCTGAGTATTAAATAGTTCAACTCTGTAGAGCAGCTGCAGATACATTTGCTTTATCTTAAAGCATTAGATTACCTGTAAAATAAAAACATTTTAATAAAGATAAGACATTATAACAAATATAAAAAATATAATGAATATACCCAGGTTCAAAATTATCTAATTTGAAATCCATTCTGTCATTATGGATTTCATCAATTTCATAAATGCATATTATAAACTTGTTCAATGTTAAAAATTCACTGTATCTTCTTTAAAATTCTATATTTTAGATATTTCACATTACATTCAACAGATCTAAAACTAAAGCTACCCAATAATGATGCAGTCTACAAAGCTAATTTCAGAGCATTTGTCTTTACTTCAGTAGTTACCTGTTTTATACAAAAATCACTTAGGGAATGTCAGTTATATTTCTTCCACATTTCAAAATGCTTTTCTTAAAACCTAGTGCCTCTTCTGTGGAAGATTACTTTAAATATTATTTAAAGTTGTTAGACTTCTCTGCTGACTATCTAGAAATGTATCTCATGCCATTAGAATAACTGAAAAAAATAGACAAAATTCCTTTCATTTTAAGAAACAGAATTTGCTTTTAAATTCACCAATCCTAGACTCCCAATATCTCTCAGATACTGAGACAGGCAACATATATTAACTGGTCTGAGATTTCAGACATATATACAGCAGAGGAATGTCTCAGCAAGAGAAGAGTGTACTTAACCCTTAAGAGACTTAAATGCCAAGGGAATTGCAAATATATTTTATTGGAATCAAGAACTGAGTTTTATAGTTTTTTCAGCAATTTGGAGACATTCAATTTTAATTTTTACCAAAGAGGAAATACATTAGTATTTAGAATTTCAAATGTCCTAAAGTAATTAAATTAAAAGGAACTAAAAGGGCTGGAGTAACAGTGTAAAGCCTGATGTTCATAGAGGAGAAAAGCCTGTATCAACAGAGAATGAGTAAAGAACTTTGCAAGAGAAATGGAGAAAACTGAGCTACAAGCCAAGGAGGCAGGACATAGGAGAAAAGTACTTAGTGTTAATACTTTTTTTGTCTCAGATTGTTAGTCCTCCATAATTGTTGGCTGAAATCTGTTGTTAAGGCAGGCTTGTCTCTAGTTCTTTATGAAGACAGTCCTGGAAAATTAATATACCATCTCAACTATTATTAAACATTCCAATATTGTTTTGACCCTTCTTCAGAATTTTCTTACATGAAGATTTGTGTTCATGGTGTGAAAATTAATTTAAGATACATTCAGCAAAATGAATATGAGCTATGTGCCCCAAATGATTTCATTTTGTGGAAAATTATATTAAAATGTTTTAACAATATAAATAAAATATCAATTCCCTCCTTAGTAATTAGGTATGGGTACATTTATGCATTTTGTTAAATGGTATGTAAAACTATATGGGAAACGTATACTGACCAAAATGTATACTGCTGGTCTTCCTATGGGGCTGCCTTCTTCCTCAACTGTTTCTAGCTTTTCCCTAATTCAATCATGGAGGTCCCAGACATCAGTTCATTGGTTGGGTGTAAGTAGCTCTTTCTGTCACAATCAGCTGTTTGTTGGGTCACTTGGAGGGCAGCCATGCTAGGCTCCTGTCTGTAAGTACACCATAGCATCAATAATAGTATCAGGCCTTGGAGCCTCCCCTTGAGATGGATCTCAATTTAGATCTCCGTTCCCTTAGACTCTTCCCCATTTTTGTCTCTGCAGTTCTTTTAGACAGGAACATTTATGAGTCACAATTTTTGACTGTGGGATAGAGTCTTAGTCAGGGTTTCTATTGCTGCACAAACATCATGACCAAGAAGCAAATTGGTGAGAAAAAATTTATTCTATTTACATATCCACGTTGTTCTTTATCACCAAAGGATGTCAGGACTGAAATTCAAGAAGGTCAGGAAGAAGGACTTGATGCAGAGACCATGAAGGGATGTTACTTACTGGATTGCTTCCCCTGACTTGCTCAACTTGATTTCTTACAGAACCCAGGACTACCAGCGCAGGAATGGCAGCACACACAATGATAACTTTGACCCTTAATCACTAATTGAGAAAATCTCTTACAGCTGGATATCATAGAGGCATTTCCTCCACTATGGGTAGCACCATTCCCTTGGCAGGGATCCTGGATTGTACAGGGGTGGAGAAAGAGAGCTGAGCACTAGGATACGTAAATTCATTTTCACTCTGCTTTAGAACATGGATGTAGTATGACCAGATACCTCAAGCTCCTGCTGTGCTAACTTACCTAACCTGATGAGCTATGTTTTGAATTGTAAACTAAAATATATTCTTCTTTCCCTGTAAAAGATACCTTTGCAATTACTAAGTCTTGATTCTCTATAATATGATTGAAGCAAATAAGCAAATTAAATTTCTATCTATACGCATGTCTTTCTTCACCACTCCATTTTGTCACTAAATGCAGAAATACAACTTTATGCTTCCCCAGTCAGTAATAAAGTATGTTTTGTATTCAAAATATTTAAAATTATTTTAGTTTTACATGTTCATTTTAGTGAACACAAATTTAAAATTATAATCTCCTTGCAATACTGTTCTATTTGGTTTGCGTCATAAGCATTAATAGAAAAATTGTTCTTTTCTACATCAAAGACATTTTAGAGTATTCAGCATGCCTAAGATCATGACCTGAATATTCTAGTTGCTTTGGTAAATAATTGAGTCAAGAAAATTCCAATCTATTTTAGTAAACAATGAATACTGAAAACTAGCTCTCGGTAGTGCTATTTAGTTCCAATAATTCAGGACAATGAAGGAGAACCATGAATTAGTGATGTAGATACCATAGAGGATACATTAAAGTTCATAGATAATGAAGCTGTAGAGATTTGAATGAGATTGGCCCCAAAGGCTTCTGTAGTTGTAGTGAATGCTTAGTTCTTAGGTGATGGGCTATCATGAGAAGACTAGGAGATGTTAGAATGTTGTACTTGTTGAAGGAGATGTCTGAATAGGTTGGATTTTAAGATATTCTCTCTCTCTCTCTCTCTCTCTCTCTCTCTCTCTCTCTCTCTCTCTCACACACACACACACACACACACACACACACACACACACA